>NC_058523.1:261630744-261948660 GCF_904849725.1 Hordeum vulgare subsp. vulgare | reverse complement strand
CACCAAAACATACATCAAGTACTCACATGAATCCACGTGTGCCAACCCATATGCATAGGTTCCCAATTGTCACAAACCCGCAAGTTGATCATAGCAGATAGACACGTGCAAGACATACATCAAGTGTTCTCAAAGACTCAATCCGATAAGATAACTCCAAAGGGGAAACTCAATTCATTACAAGAAGGGAGAGGGGGAAGAACATCATAAGATCCAACTATAGTAGCAAAGCCCACAGTACATCGAGATCAAGACATCTCAAGAACACGAGAGAGAGAGAGATCAAACACATAGCTACTGGTACATACCCTCAGCCCCGAGGGAGAACTACCCCCTACTCGTCATGGAGATCGCCGGGATGATGAAGATGGCCACCGGAGATGGATTCCCCCTCCCGCAAGGTGCCGGAACGGGCTCCGGATTGGTTTTTGGTGGCTACAGAGGCTTGCAGCGGCAGAACTTCCGATCTAGGTTTCTTTTTGGGGGTTTCTGAATTTATAGGAATTTATGGCGGTGGAATTACGTCAGTTGGGCCCGCGAGGTGGTCACAAGCCTAGTCGCCACCACCTAGGGGGGTGGTGGCGGCGTCAGGGCTTGTGACTCCCTCGTGGCTCTTCTGGCCTTCTTTCAAAGCTTCGGGGGTCCCTTTTGGTCCAAAAAAAATCATCGTAAAGTTTCATTCCATTTGGACTCCGTCTGAAAATGGGCCGAAAACACGGAAAAAACAGAAACTGGCACTTGGCACTGAGTTAATAGGTTAGTCCCAAAAATATATAAAATAGCATATTCATGCATATAAAACATCCAAAGTTGACAAGATAATAGCATGGAACCATAAAAAATTATAGATACGTTGGAGACGTATCAGGGATCAATTGTAGTCCTTTCGATAAGTAAGAGTGTCGAACCCAAGGAGGAGCAGAAGGATCTGACAAGTGGTTTTCAGCAAGGTAATATCTGCTGGCACTGAAATTATCGGTAACAAGTAGTTGTGTGGTGAGATGATTCGTAGCAAGCAACAAGTAACAAAAGTAGAAACGGAGCAGCAAAGTGGCCCAATCCCTTTTGTAGCAAGGGACAAGCCTAGACAAAGTCTTATATGAGGAAAAACGCTCCCGAGGACACACGGGAATTTCTGTCATGCTAGTTTTCATCATGTTCATATGATTCGCGTTCGTTACTTTGATAGTTTGATATGTGGGTGGACCGGCGCTTGGGTACTGCCCTTACTTGGACAAGCATACCACTTATGATTAACCCCTCTCGCAAGCATCCGCAACTACGAAATAAGAATTAAGACAAAGTCTAACCATAGCATTAAACTGGTGGATCCAAATCAGCCCCTTACGAAGCAACGCATAAACTAGGGTTTAAGCTTCTATCACTCTAGCAACCCATCATCTACTTACTACTTCCCAATGCCTTCCTCTAGGCCCAAATAATGGTGAAGTGTTATGTAGTCGATGTTCACATAACACCACTAGAGGAAAAACAACATACAACACATCAGAATATCGAACGAATACCAAATTCACATGACTACTATTAGCATGACTTATCCTATGTCCCGAGGAACAAAAGTAACTACTCACAAAGCATAATCATATTCATGACCAGAGAGGTAATGAGTAGCATCAAAGATCTGAACATAAACTCTTCCACCAAGGAATCCAACTAGCATCAACTACAAAGAGTAATCAACACTACTCGCAACCTTACAAGTACCAATCGGAGTCGCGAGACGGAGATTGGTTACAAGTGATGAACTAGGGTTTGGAGATGAGATGGTGCTGATGAAGATGTTGATGGTGACGAGTCCCCTCCGATGAGAGGAGTGTTGGTGATGACGATGGCGACGATTTCCCCCTCCGGGAGGGAAGTTTCCCCGGCAGAATCGTCCTGTCGGAGCTCTAGATTGGTTCAGCTCAAGTTCCGCCTCGTGGCGGCGGCCAATCCTCCAAAAAGCCTCCCTCTGATTTTTTTTCCGGACGAAACCCTTCTTGTAGCAAAAGGGGGAGCCAGAGGGCCAGCTGGGTGCCCACAAGCCCCCTAGGCGCGGCCAGGGGGGTGGCCGCACCTAGCAGGCTTGTGGCCACCTGCTGCCGCCTCTCTGGCACTTCTGCGGCCGAGTATTTTTATAAATCCCGAAAAACATCATCGTTGATTTTCACGGCGTTTGGAGTTGCGCATAATAGGTATCTCAAACTTGCTCCTTTTTCAGGCCAGAATTCCAACTGCCGGCATTCTCCCTCTTCATGTAAACTTTGCAAAATAAGAGCGAAAAGGCATAAGTATTGTACCTTGAAGTGAAATAACAGACCAAGAAGCGATAAATATCAACATGAAAACATGATGCAAAATGGACGTATCACTCAACACTACATACTATTTCCCAAAGATATGTGGCTATCCTATGATTTTTGAGTAGATCTGTTTTTTCCTACGAGTTAATTATGATATGATGTTATGGATACGAGTTTTGTGTTGATATGGTGATGTCCTAAGGTGCCTTCCGTGAGGCGCACGCGCGAAGGATACACGCTCAAGCAAGTACTGCTCTAAGGGATCAGTAGGAGGCATGGCAATAGAAGCTAAGGCAATAGTTTCATCCCTACTAGGCAACTCTTTTTCATGAGGTTGTCTACCAAACTTGGAGAAATTGAACTCAGGTGACACACCTTCAAAACCAACAGTGACAGTTTGCGTCTCACAGTCAATATGAGCATTGACAGTATTGAGGAAGGGTCTGCCAAATATGATGGGACAAAAGCTATCTTGTGCGGTAGCAAGAACGAGGAAATCAGCAGGATACTTCGTTTTACCACACAAGACTTCAACATCCCTAACAATTCCCACAGGGCAGATAGTATCTCTATTGGCAAGCTGAATAGTGACATCAATAGGCTCTATCTCAATAGGTGCAATCTCATCTTTGATTTCATCATATAAGTATTGAAGTATTGCACTAACACTAGCACCCACTTCACATAAACCATGATAACAAAGGTCTCCTATCTTAACAGAAACGACAGGCGTGCCAACAACAGGCCTATGTTTGCCTCTAGCGTGAGGTTTAGCAATTCTAGCAGCATCTTCACAGAAGTGAATATTATGTCCCTCAACATCGTCGGACAAGAGATCTTTGATAATAGCAATGCTAGGTTCAACTCTAATTTGCTCAGGGGGTGTAGGTGTTCTAATGTAGCCTCTACGTATCACAGTTGAAGCTTTAGAATGATCCATTATCCTAACAGGGAAAGGTGGTTTCTCAATGTAAGCACTGGGAACAACAGGATCATTATAGGCAATGACTCTTTCTTCATCTGGATTGGGTTTAACTACATATAATTCTAAAGGAGGATGATATTTAAACCAATTCTCTTTGGGGAGATCAATATGAGTAGAAAATGATTCACACAATGAAGCTACTATCTCAGAGTCAAGTACATACTTAGCGCGAAAGTCACAAAAGGTATTTCTTTCAACAAATGATTTAACGCAATCAAACTTGAAATTCATACCTGACTCCTTACCTTCTTCAAGCTCCCAATCTTCAGAGTTGCATTTAATTCTCTCCAATAAATTCCATCTGAAGTCAATATCTCTCTTCATAAAAGAACCGGTGCAAGAAGTGTCAAGCATGGTGCGATCATCATGAGAAAGCCGAGCATAGAAGTTCTGAATGATAATTTATCTCGAGAGCTCATGATTGGGGCATGAATATAACATTGATTTAAGCCTCCCCCAAGCTTGAGCGATGCTTTCTCTGTCACGAGGCCAAAAATTATAAATATAATTCCGGTCACGGTGTACTAAATGCATAGGATAAAACTTTTGATGAAATTCCAATTTCAACCGATTGTAGTGTTGGAAATATGCCCTAGAGGCAATAATAAAATGGTTATTATCATATTTCCTTGTTCATGATAATCGTCTATCGTTCATGCTATAATTGTATTAACAGGAAACACTAATACATGTGTGAATGAATAGATCACAATGTGTCCCTAGCAAGCCTCTAGTTAGCTAGCTCGTTAGTCAATAGATGATCATGGTTTCCTGATCATGGACATTGGATGTCATTGATAACGGGATCACATCATTGGGAGAATGATGTGGTAGACAAGACCCAATCCTAAGCCTAGCACTAGATCGTATTGTTCGTATGCTAATGCTTTTCTAATGTCAAGTATCTTTTCCTTCGACCGTGAGATTGTGCAACTCCCGGATACCGTAGGAGTGCTTTGGGTGTATCAAACGTCACAACGTAACTGGGTGACTATAAAGGTGCACTGCGGGTACCTCCGAAAGTGTCTGTTGGGTTGGCACGAATCGAGATCGGGATTTGTCACTCCGTGTGACGGAGAGGTATCTCTGGGCCCACTCGGTAGAACATCATCATGAGCTCAATGTGACTAAGGAGTTAGTCACACGATGACGTGCTACGGAACGAGTAAAGAGACTTACCGGTAACGAGATTGAACAAGGTATAGGTATACCGACGATCGAATCTCGGGCAAGTTCTATACCGACAGACAAAGGGAATCGTATACGGGATTGATTGAATCCTTGACATCGTGGTTCATCCGATGAGATCATCGTGGAGCTAGTGGGAGCCACCATGGGTATCCAGACCCCGCTGATGGTTATTGGCCAGAGAGGTGTCTCGGTCATGTCTGCCTGTCTCCCGAACCCGTAGGGTTTACACACTTAAGGTTCGATGACGCTAGGGTTATAGGGAATTGTTATACGAGATTACCGAAAGTTGTTCGGAGTCCCGGATGAGATCCCGGACGTCACGAGGAGCTCCGGAATGGTCCGGAGGTAAAGATTGATATATAGGACGGATGGTTTCGGAGACCGGAAGTGTTTCGGGCATCACCGGTAACGTACCGGGACCACCGGGACCACCGGAGGTGGTCCCGGGGGACCACCGAAGGGGGGCTGCGACCCCAAGAGGTAAGATGGGCTAAGTGGGGGTGGGAACCAGCCCCTAGTTGGGCTGGTATGCCTCCCCACTCAGCCCATGGCGCAGGGGAAAGAAAAAAGGGGGGGAACCCTAACTCAGGTGGGCCTTAGGCCCACCAGAGGGGTGCGCCACCCCTCCTCCCTCATCTGGCCGCCACAAACCCCATCTGGGAGGGCTGCCGCACCCCCTAGGGTGGGAACCCTAGGGGTGGCACCCCCTCTCCCCTTCCCCTATATATAGTGGGCACTTTTGGCCTTTGGAGGACACAGTTTTCCCTCTCTCTCGGCGCAGCCCTGCACTTCTTCCTCCTCCTCTCTGCCGGCGCTTGGCGAAGCCCTGCCGGGAGACCTCGTCTCTCCACCAACACCATGCCGTCGTGTTTCTGGTCTTCTTCCCCAACCTCTCCCTCCTCCTTGCTGGATCAAGGTGCGGGAGACGTCACCGGGCTGCACGTGTCTTGAACGCGGAGGTGCCGTTGTTCGGCACTAGATTGGAATCGCTGCGAGTACGACTCCATCAACCGCGTTCTAGCAACGCTTCCGCTTAGCGATCTTCAAAGGTACGAAGATGCTCTTACCCCTCTCTCGTTGCTGGTCTCTCCATAGGAAGATCTGAACATGCGTAGGAAATTTTTGAATTTATGCTGCGTTTCCCAACAGTGGCATCCGAGCCAGGTTTTCTATGCGTAGATTCTATGCACGAGTAGAACACAAAAGTTGTGGGCGATGGTTTGTCAATTTGCTTGCCGTTACTAGTCTTATTCTTTTCCGGCGGTATTGTGGGATGAAGCGGCCCGGACCGACCTTACACGTACGCTTACGTGAGACTGGTTCCACCGACAGACATGCACATCGTGCATAAAGGTGGCTAGCGGGTGTCTGTCTCTCCTACTCTAGTCGGATTGGATTTGATGAAAAGGGTCCTTATGAAGGGTAAATAGCTTTGGCATATCATCGTTGTGGCTGTCACGTAGGTAAGAAGGCGTTCTTGCTAGAAACCCAAATCAGCCACGTAAAACTTGCAACAACAATTAGAGGACGTCTAACTTGTTTTTGCAGGGTTTGACATGTGATGTGATATGGCCAAAGTTGTGATGTTGCATGTATGATGTATGAGATGATCATGTTATTGTAATAGGTTTCACGACTTGCATGTCGATGAGTATGACAACCGGCAGGAGCCATAGGAGTTGTCTTAATTTATTGTATGAGATGCAACGCCATGTGCTTGCTACTTTTACTTCATTGCTAACGGTTAGCCATAGTAGTAGTGATAGTAGTAGTTGGCGTGACGACTTCACGGAGACACGATGATGGAGATCATGGTGTCACGCCGGTGACGATGATGATCATGCGATGCCTGAAGATGGAGATCGAATGAGCAAAGATGATAATGGCCATATCATGTCACTATATGATTGCATTGTGATGTTTATCATGTTTTACATCTTATTGCTTAAAACGACGGTAGCATAATAAGATGATCCCTCCTAAAATTTCGAGAACGTATTCCCCTAAGTGTGCACCGTTGCGAAGGTTCGTTGTCTCGAAGCACCACGTGATGATCGGGTGTGATAGATTCTAACGTTCGCATACAACGGGTGTAAGCCAGATTTACACACGCAAAACACTTAGGTTGACTCGACGAGCTTAGCATGTACAGACATGACCTCGAATACAAGAGACCGAAAGGTCGAACATGAGTCGTATGGTTGAATACGATCAGCATGAAGCTGCTCACCATGGTGACTAGTCCGTCTCACGTGACGATCGGACACGGGTTAGTCAACATGGATCATGTATCACTTAGATGACTAGAGGGATGTCGATTTAAGTGGGAGTTCATACTTAATTTGATTAAATGAACTTAATTGTCATGAACTTAGTCTAAAAGTTGTCTTTATAAATATTGTAGATGTCCAACGTCAACCTCAACTTCAACGCATTCCTAGAGAAAAACAAGCTGAAAGATGATGGTAGCAACTATGCGGACTGGGTTCGCAACCTGAAGCTCATCCTTGAAGCAGCTAAAAAGGCTTATGTCCTTAATGCGCCGCTAGGTGACCCTCCCGCTCCCACAGCAGCGCAGGACGTTCTAAACGTCTGGCAAGCGCGAAGTGATGACTACTCTCTGGTCAGGTGTGGCATGTTATACAGTTTAGAAACGGGGCTCCAAAGACGTTTTGAGCAACACGGGGCATATGAGATGTTCCAAGAGCTGAAGCTAGTATTTCAAGCTCATGCCCGTGTCAAGAGATATGAAGTCTCCGACAAGTTCTTCAGCTGTAAGATGGAGGAGAACAGTTCTGTCAGTGAGCACATACTCAAAATGTCTGGGTTACACGGTCGTCTGACTTCACTTGGAGTCGAACTTCCGGATGATGCTATCATTGACAGAATCCTCCAGTCTCTCCCACCAAGCTACAAAGGCTTTGTGCTTAACTACAACATGCAAGGGATGGAGAAAACCATTCCCGAGTTGTACTCGATGCTCAAGTCTGCAGAAGTAGAAATCAAGAAGGAGCATCAAGTGTTGATGGTCAACAAGACCACTAGTTTCAAGAAAGGCAAGGGTAAGAAGAACTTCAAGAAAGACGGCAAAGCTGTTGCCGCGCCCGGTAAACCAGATGCCGGGAAGAAGAAAAAGAACGGACCCAAGCCTGAGACTGGGTGCTTCTACTGCAAGGGAAAAGGTCACTGGAAGCGGAACTGCCCCAAATACTTAGCGGACAAGAAGGCCGGCAACGTTAAAGGTATATGTGATATACATGTTATTGATGTGTACCTTACCAGCGCTCGTAGTAGCTCCTGGGTATTTGATACCGGTGCTGTTGCTCAAATTTGCAACTCAAAGCAGGAACTGCGGAATAAGCGGAGACTGGCCAAGGACGAGGTGACGATGCGCGTCGGGAATGGTTCAAAGGTCGATGTGATCGCCGTCGGCACGCTACCTCTACATCTACCGTCGGGATTAGTTTTAAACCTTAATAATTGTTATTTAGTACCAGCTTTAAGCATGAACGTTGTATCAGGGTCTTGCTTAATGCGAGACGGCTACTCATTTAAGTCAGAGAATAATGGTTGTTCTATTTATATGAGTGATATGTTTTACGGTCATGCTCCGCTGGTGAATGGTTTATTCTTGATGAATCTCGATCGTGATGTTACACATATTCATAGTGTGAGTACCAAAAGATGCAAAGTTGATAATGATAGTCCCACATACTTGTGGCACTGCCGCCTTGGTCATATCGGCGTTAAGCGCATGAAAAAGCTCCATACTGATGGACTGCTAGAGTCTCTTGACTTTGAATCATTTGACACATGCGAACCGTGCCTCATGGGCAAGATGACTAAGACTCCATTCTCAGGAATAATGGAGAGAGCCACCGACTTATTGGAAATAATACATACTGATGTGTGTGGTCCAATGAACGTTGAAGCTCGCGGTGGTTATCGTTATGTTCTCACTCTCACCGATGATTTGAGTAGGTATGGGTATATCTACTTGATGAAGCACAAATCTGAGACGTTTGAAAAGTTCAAGGAATTTCAGAGTGAGGTTGAGAATCAACGTGACAGAAAGATTAAATGTCTACGATCTGATCGTGGAGGAGAATATTTGAGTCACGAATTTGGCACACACCTAAGAAAGTGTGGAATCGTTTCACAACTAACGCCGCCTGGCACACCGCAACGCAACGGAGTGTCTGAACGTCGTAATCGCACCTTATTAGATATGGTACGATCTATGATGTCTCTCACCGACTTACCGCTATCATTTTGGGGATACGCATTAGAAACTGCAGCATTCACTTTAAATAGGGCACCGTCTAAATCCGTTGAGACGACACCGTATGAACTATGGTTTGGCAAGAAACCTAAGTTGTCGTTTCTTAAAGTTTGGGGCTGCGATGCTTATGTGAAGAAACTTCAACCAGAAAAGCTCGAACCCAAAGCGGAGAAATGCGTATTCATAGGATACCCTAAGGAAACTATTGGGTATACCTTCTATCTTAGATCCGAAGGTAAAACCTTTGTTGCCAAGAACGGATCCTTTCTAGAGAAAGAGTTTCTCTCGAAAGAAGTAAGTGGGAGGAAGGTAGAACTTGATGAGGTAATTACACCCCCTCTCGAACAGGAAAGTAGCGCAGCGCAAGAAGTTGTTCCTGTGGTGCCTACACCGACTGAAGAGGAAGTTAATGATGATGATCATGAAGCTTCGGATCAAGTTACTGCTGAACCACGAAGGTCCACAAGGGTACGCTCCGCACCAGAGTGGTACGGCAACCCAGTGATGGAAATCATGTTGTTAGACAACGGTGAACCTTCGAACTATGAAGAAGCGATGGCGGGCCCGGATTCCAACAAATGGCTTGAAGCCATGAAATCCGAGATAGGATCCATGTATGAGAACAAAGTATGGACTTTGGTGGACTTGCCCGATGAACGGCGAGCCATAGAAAATAAATGGATCTTCAAGAAGAAGACTGATGCAAACGGTAATGTAACCGTTTACAAAGCTCGACTTGTCGCAAAGGGTTTTCGACAAATTCAAGGAGTTGACTACGAAGAGACTTTCTCTCCCATAGCGAAGCTGAAATCAGTCCGAATCATGTTAGCAATTGCCGCCTTTTATGATTATGAAATTTGGCAAATGGACGTCAAAACAGCGTTCCTTAACGGGAATCTTAAGGAAGAGTTGTATATGATGCAACCAGAAGGTTTTGTCGATCCTAAAGGTGCTAACAAAGTATGCAAGCTCCAGCGCTCCATCTATGGGCTGGTGCAAGCATCTCGGAGTTGGAACATTCGCTTTAATGAGGTGATTAAGGCGTTTGGGTTCATACAGGTTTATGGAGAAGCCTGTCTGTACAAGAAAGTGAGTGGGAGCTCTGTAGCTTTCCTCGTACTATATGTGGATGACATATTATTGATGGGGAAT
Source organism: Hordeum vulgare subsp. vulgare (assembly GCF_904849725.1). NCBI lineage: Eukaryota > Viridiplantae > Streptophyta > Magnoliopsida > Poales > Poaceae > Hordeum > Hordeum vulgare. Next base: position 261,938,747 of record NC_058523.1, on the reverse strand, counting down.
GATATAGAGATGCTGGAGAGCATAAAGGCCTATTTGAACAAGAGTTTTTCAATGAAGGACCTTGGAGAAGCTGCATACATATTAGGCATCAAGATCTATAGAGATAGATCGAGACGCCTCATAGGTCTTTCGCAAAGCACATACCTTGACAAGATACTGAAGAAGTTCAATATGGAAAACTCAAAGAAAGGGTTCTTGCCAGTTTTGCAAGGTATGAGATTGAGTAAGACTCAGTCGCCGACCATGGCAACAGATAGAGAGAAGATGAGTTCTGTCCCCTACGCTTCGGCCGTGGGCTCTCTAATGTATGCCATGCTGTGTACCAGACCTGATATAAACCTTGCGATAAGCTTGGTAGGGAGGTACCAAAGTAATCCCGGTGCAGAACACTGGACAGCGGTCAAGAATATCCTTAAGTACCTGAAAAGGACTAAGGAAATGTTTCTCGTTTATGGAGGTGACGAAGAGCTCGTCGTAAAGGGTTACGTCGACGCTAGCTTCGACACAGATCCGGATGACTCTAAGTCACAAACCGGATACGTATATGTGTTGAATGGTGGGGCAGTGAGCTGGTGCAGCAGCAAGCAAGAAGTCGTGGCAGCATCTACATGTGAAGCGGAGTACATAGCTGCTTCAGAAGCGGCTCATGAAGGAATTTGGATGAAGGAGCTCATCACCGACCTTGGAGTGGTTCCAAGCGCGTCGAGTCCTATGACACTCTTCTGTGATAACACTGGAGCCATTGCCATAGCCAAAGAGCCCAGGTTTCACCGGAAGACGAAGCACATCAAGCGCCGCTACAACTCCATCCAGGACCATGTCCAAACTGGAGTGATAGATATTTGTAAAGTACACACGGATCTGAATATTGCAGACCCGTTGACTAAACCTCTTCCACGAGCAAAACATGATCAGCACCATAATGCTATGGGTGTTCGATACATCACAATGTAACTAGATTATTGACTCTAGTGCAAGTGGGAGACTGTTGGAAATATGCCCTAGAGGCAATAATAAAATGGTTATTATCATATTTCCTTGTTCATGATAATCGTCTATCGTTCATGCTATAATTGTATTAACAGGAAACACTAATACATGTGTGAATGAATAGATCACAATGTGTCCCTAGCAAGCCTCTAGTTAGCTAGCTCGTTAGTCAATAGATGATCATGGTTTCCTGATCATGGACATTGGATGTCATTGATAACGGGATCACATCATTGGGAGAATGATGTGGTAGACAAGACCCAATCCTAAGCCTAGCACTAGATCGTATTGTTCGTATGCTAATGCTTTTCTAATGTCAAGTATCTTTTCCTTCGACCGTGAGATTGTGCAACTCCCGGATACCGTAGGAGTGCTTTGGGTGTATCAAACGTCACAACGTAACTGGGTGACTATAAAGGTGCACTGCGGGTACCTCCGAAAGTGTCTGTTGGGTTGGCACGAATCGAGATCGGGATTTGTCACTCCGTGTGACGGAGAGGTATCTCTGGGCCCACTCGGTAGAACATCATCATGAGCTCAATGTGACTAAGGAGTTAGTCACACGATGACGTGCTACGGAACGAGTAAAGAGACTTACCGGTAACGAGATTGAACAAGGTATAGGTATACCGACGATCGAATCTCGGGCAAGTTCTATACCGACAGACAAAGGGAATCGTATACGGGATTGATTGAATCCTTGACATCGTGGTTCATCCGATGAGATCATCATGGAGCTAGTGGGAGCCACCATGGGTATCCAGACCCCGCTGATGGTTATTGGCCAGAGAGGTGTCTCGGTCATGTCTGCCTGTCTCCCGAACCCGTAGGGTCTACACACTTAAGGTTCGATGACGCTAGGGTTATAGGGAATTGTTATACGAGATTACCGAAAGTTGTTCGGAGTCCCGGATGAGATCCCGGACGTCACGAGGAGCTCCGGAATGGTCCGGAGATAAAGATTGATATATAGGACGGATGGTTTCGGAGACCGGAAGTGTTTCGGGCATCACCGGTAACGTACCGGGACCACCGGGACCACCGGAGGTGGTCCCGGGGGACCACCGAAGGGGGGCTGCGATCCCAAGAGGTAAGATGGGCTAAGTGGGGGTGGGAACCAGCCCCTAGTTGGGCTGGTATGCCTCCCCACTCAGCCCATGGCGCAGGGGAAAGAAAAAAGGGGGGGAACCCTAACTCAGGTGGGCCTTAGGCCCACCAGAGGGGTGCGCCACCCCTCCTCCCTCATCTGGCCGCCACAAACCCCATCTGGGAGGGCTGCCGCACCCCCTAGGGTGGGAACCCTAGGGGTGGCACCCCCTCTCCCCTTCCCCTATATATAGTGGGCACTTTTGGCCTTTGGAGGACACAATTTTCCCTCTCTCTCGGCGCAGCCCTGCACTTCTTCCTCCTCCTCTCTGCCGGCGCTTGGCGAAGCCCTGCCGGGAGACCTCGTCTCTCCACCAACACCATGCCGTCGTGTTGCTGGTCTTCTTCCCCAACCTCTCCCTCCTCCTTGCTGGATCAAGGTGCGGGAGACGTCACCGGGCTGCACGTGTGTTGAACGCGGAGGTGCCGTTGTTCGGCACTAGATTGGAATCGCTGCGAGTACGACTCCATCAACCGCGTTCTAGCAACGCTTCCGCTTAGCGATCTTCAAAGGTACGAAGATGCTCTTACCCCTCTCTCGTTGCTGGTCTCTCCATAGGAAGATCTGAACATGCGTAGGAAATTTTTGAATTTATGCTGCGTTTCCCAACATGTAGTCCCATGATCCAGTATCATCACATAGCCTATACCATGTCAACGCCTTATCCTTCAAAGATAAAGGAAAGACCTTCTTCTTGACCTCATCCTCGGGCCAATCTACAAGCTTAAATAAACCACAAACTTCATCTACATAGATTAGATGCAAGTCTGGATGTGATGTTGTGCACGGCATCATTATCCTCGCCAACCTGCGCCTGGAGCGACACCGGCTCCGTCTCGGCGTCCCCTTTTGGCTCGAGGGCGGCCAGGAGGTCTCCCTTGCTGTCCTAGAGCTGGGCCTCGAGCTCGTCGACCTCCTTCTAGAGCTCGTCGCGCTTGAACTGGAAACGGGCCTCCTGCAACGCGCTTGCCATGATACTACTCCAAGGCGGCCTCCTGCTCCGTCGTGACCCTCATGTCAACCTCACCATTGACCACGACACGCGCTGCCTCAAGATCAGCCCCGTCAATGAGGACCTGGCCTTCCATGGTCACGAGGCGCTCGCGCTCCGTCTCCTGGTCGCAGGCAGCCTGGGCGGCCCCTCGCTCGAGAAGGTCCACATTGGCCTCTCGACCGGCGAGGGCCTCCTCCTTCTAGGAAAGTTCCCCCTCGCGCGCGGTGCGTTGTTGCTTGTGCACAATGGATGTGTCCTCGCGTGCCTGGATCTCCTGCTCGTGGAGAGCAGCCTACTCCTCCGCCCTGCGGGTCCGGGATTCAACCTCCAGGCGTTGTTCGCCCTCCACTCCAAGGTCGGCCTCGAGCACGTCAAGAGTGGCGCGGGCGCTCCCGAAAGCCTCACATGTGACCAATAGGCTACACCCTATGGAAACCACGCGCAGGGTCCTCGTGGGGTTTCCTCCTCTGCATGGCCCTTGCCCTTGGCTATGGCAGCTTTGCCGGTTGTGGGATGGGGGCTCATCGCGGGCCCCCGAGGGGCGTCCTCAGCCCAGCCGTCCCCGGGCCCAGGTATGCATGTGGAGCAGGGGCCTCCCGAGCGAGTCACATCGGTGAGGGAGTTGCGGGTGAGGCGGCCCTATGCCTCTCGCGCATGGGCGTCGTACAGAGGTCAGCAATTCAATCCCTCATCCTCATCGACGGGTAATGAACAAAGGAGGTTGGCGAACTTACTCATCGGCGGCGGTCGAGTGCCCCTGCGTTGGGAGGGACCTTGAGCGCTGGCTGCAACGACTTCTGGGAGAGGAGGGCAGTGCCACTGGTTCAGTCTGCGCCCCGGAGGCGGCGGCAACCCTCTTCGGCACCACGACGATGGAGAGCCGCGGCGGAGGTGGAGGAGAAGGTGGAGAGGAAGCGACGACCGGCATATGCGTAAGGAAGGAGGAGCGATGCACAAGGGAGGCGTACAGGGGAAGGCAAGCAATGATAGTTTTGCTCGACTAGCACAACAGTTTTCTAGGTGCACACGCGGTTACCGGAGCATTGTGGGGGAGTGGGAACGTTTCGTCCCATCATGGTTGACACACTTCATCTCCTGGCCCGATAGTTCATTAGGGCCCATTGTGTTTCAGCCCACTCCATCCCATTCTTCGCCTATGGAACATGCGCATCGTAAACCAGGTGCAACCCAGGGTGACATGGGCCATTTGCCGGTGGCCCACAGGGCGACGCACGGGTCGGTCCAAGAAAGACAGTCATGCCCCAAATGCTCCGGAGGGAGCCGCCTTGTGTGGGGCGTGCATGCCACCCCCCCCCCCCCCTTGTTGCCGGTGCAGGCCCTCCTGAGGCCCTCAAGTGCCAAGGCACACCGCGAGGCTCCTCCTACGAGAAGGCCTCGTGAGGCTTAGCGAACAACGCCAACTGCAGAGCCATGTGCCCATCACGTGGGTAGCACACTCGCGAGGAGTAGGCAGGCATCATGCCAGCCAGCACGGATAGGGAGGATTTCTCCCTTGGGTGAACAGGAGGTAGCGCCGGCTGCTCCTCCAAAAGCAGGCGGCAAATGGTTACCATTTAGGTTATAGGGATCACAGTGAATCGGTGTTGTAGGACGGAGGTCCTCACCGATCCCACACGCGTGTCACAAAGGCTACTTTATCAGACCCACCTTTAGTCAGGATAGGCATGATTTCTGCCCCCATTCGAATTGCCTCACTCTGGCCACCCTTTCCCGCCAATATTTTTGGGGAATAGGACCAAGGCACTACAAGAGGGGACGAGGCATGCCAATGTAAAGGGAGATGGACATTCCCTCCCAAAAACACCCCGTGTATCGGAGTCTCAAGCTCCTTCCTTTCCAAGGTAACAAATCACAAGCAGGAGTAGGGTTTTACGCTGCCAGCGGCCCGAACCTGGGTAACTCGTGTGTCCCTGTCATTTATGATGAGAAGGACATGGCTTTATGTCAACTTTCTTGTTTTGCCGTCGTGTTGCAGGTCGAAAGCAAAGCCCCCGGTGTTCGAACCTTGTTCTTGGAGAATTTCTTGGACACAGATCCGAGACTCGGACACCTACAGACATGGCATGATCATTAGGTAAAGATTTGGATTAAGGAGGTGAGTTCGAGAGCAGGAGGATTTTTGTGAATTAAAACACAAACAAGCAGACAAGCAAATAACAATCAACTCAAGCATCACACACACACACAAAAAGAAGATTTAATTCGTCCTGGTTTTTTGAACCTATGATCAAAGAAAAGTTGTACAAAAATAGGGTGTGATAGACGTACCCCCCTTACAAGAATCTCGTCCTCAAGATTCCTAAGCTAGGCACTAAAGTGATAAGGGAATTTGGTTCTAAGGTAGTCTTCACGCTCCCATGTTGCTTCTGTTTCAGTGTGGTTGCTTCATTGGACCTTGAAATACTTGATGGTGTGTCTTCGTGTGCAATGCTTCGCCTTCGCCAAGATCCGAACTGGTCTCTCATGATAAGTGAGACCTAGCTAAAGGTCGATGGCTTGATGATCGATGTCCTTGTAGAGGTCAAGACGGTTGGGAACTTGGAGACACTTCCGGAGTCGTGACATGGGAAAACATTTTGCACATCAGATAACTCAGAAGGTAACTAGCTGTTAGGCAACTTCACCTCGTCTTGCGGTAATCTTCAAGGGGCCGATATATCTTGGTGCAAGCTTTCCCTTGATGTGAAAATGCTTGGTCCCTTTGAGAGGTGTGACTCGAAGATATACATGATGTCTAATGTTGAGGTTCACTTCTCGGCGGTGCGAGTCGGTGTAGCTATTTTTTCTTGACTTGGTGGTCTCCAAACGTTCTCTAACAAGTTGAACTTTCTCTTATGCTTCACGGAGAATATTTGGTCCAAAGACTAGTCCTTCTGTGGTCTCTGGCCAATTGAGGGGTATGTCGCACTCGCGACCATATAACACCTCAAATCTGTAAACTTGACTGGTAGTTGTTTTTATAGGAGAACTCAGCGAAAGGTAAACAATCTTCCCACTTGGCTCCGTATGCCAAAACACAAGCATGAAGCATATCTTAAAGTATGTGGTTTACTTGCTCCATCTCTCCTTCCGTCTGTGGATGAAAAGCGGTGTTGAAGGATAGCTTCGTTCCCATGGCTTCTGAAAACTTCTTCTAGAACCTCAAGGTAAATTGGGTACCTCAGTGTCATACAATCTCCTTAGGAACTCCATGAAGGCTCACTATACGGTTGATGTAGAGATTGGCTAGCTGGCTTTTATCGTAGGTGGTCTTGACACGAAGGAAGAGGGCTACCTTGGTCAAATGATCAAAAATGACCCAAATGGAATCATGTACCTTGCTTGACCTAGGCAATCTGGTGATGAAGTCCATCCCGACTTTGTCCCACTTCTATTCTGGCACTTTGAGAGGTTGTAACAATCCAGCGGGTCGTTAATGCTCAGCTTTGACTCTCGAGCATATGTTACACTTAGCGACAAATGTTGCTATCTCTCTCTCTCTTCATGTCATGCCACCAAAATCTTGCTTTGAGGTCTTGGTACATCTAGTTCGTCCAGTATGGATGGAATATGGAGTGTCATGGGCTTCTTGCAAGATCAAATTCTTGAGCTTAACTTTGTTGGGTATGCAAATGCGATCTCGAGACCATACGACTCCTTGTTCATCCACTGAGAATCCTGAGCCCTTGTGTGCCTTGATCTTTCTATTGATACCTTCAATTCTCTCGTGTCTCTTCTGAGCTTCCTCAATATCACCCATCAAGGTAGGATTTGCTTCGAGGTTGGCCAGAAATCTTGGTGTAACCAATTCCAAGCAAAAGGTTTCAAACTCTTCGTACAAGGCGGGTAGCCTTTCCTTAATCATAGCATTCAAGGAACAAGCCTTTCTGCTCAAGGCATCTCCTACCACGTTAGCCTTTCCAGGGTGGTATGGAACATTGAGGTCGTAGTCCTTGCTCAACTCCAACCATCTTAATTTCCTCGTGTTCAATTCCCATTGAGTGAAAATATACTTCAAACTATTGTGACCTGTGTATATCTCATGTCTCTTCCCTAGAAGGTAATGTCACCATGTCTTTAAGGCATGAACTACAGTTGCCAACTCAAGATCATGAGTAGTATAGTTCTCTTCGTGAGGGCGCACTGTCTGGATAGATATGCTATGACTCTACCTTCTTGCATCAGAACGCCTCCAAGACAGGTTCTCAATGCATGGCAATATATCACAAACTCCTTGTGAATATCTGAAGTGGCCAAAACCCGAGTCGTTGTCAATCTATTCTTTAGCTCTTGGAAGCTTTGTTCGCACTTTGGCGTCATTCGAACTTCTTGTCCTTCAAGAGTTGAGTCATGGGTCGGGCAATGTTGTAATATCTCATGAGTATAAGTAAGCTCCTCACTTCCTTCACATTGTTTGGGGATTGCCATCCAGTCACGGCCTCAATATTGGCAGGATCCACTGACAATCCTTCGGCAGTCAACACATGACCCTAGGATCCAACTTCGTGCAGCTAGAATTCGTACTTGCTCAGCCTCGCATAAAGTTGGTGCTCTTGAAGCTTATTGAGAACCATACTCAAGTGTAGCTCATGCTCCTCTTCAGACTTGGAGTAGATGAGTATCTCGTCAATGAACACAACGACGAACTTGTCCAAGTACTCCATGAAACCTTTCTTTATGAGGTACATGAAATATGTTGGGGCATTAGTTAACCCAAATGACATGATCGTGTACTCATACGGGCCATACGAGGTTACTAATGCCATCTTCGAAATATATTGGGGTCTGATCTTCAAATGGTAGTACCCAGGCCTGAGATCGATTTTGGAAAACACTTTGACATAATTTAGTTGATTGAACATGTCTTCAATCTTGGGAAGTGGGTACTCTGCTTCGAGCATTAGCTCAATAATGGTGAACTCAATGTCAAAGTCAGGAGGCATTATGGGTAGCTCATCAGGAAATACATATGGGTATTTGCATACCACTCACACTAGGCCCAACTCAATTCATGACAGACAATTTGCTTGAGGATCTTGAGCGGAGGAAGGGTTGGGGACATACTTGACTTCAACTCCTTGACTATTGGTCATGGTAACAGTCCGCATGGAACAATCTAACAAGCATTGGTTCTTGGTTAACTAATCCATGCCTGGGATCACATCCAAGCCTTGGGGCTTCAAGATGATAAGGTTTACTAGGAAATCTACACCGTTGATGACAATCCCAACTCCTTTACACCCTATCTTCGTTCTCATATCTAAACCCGGAGTTTATATAAATAGGACTACCCAGGGGTTTAGGATTCATGCCACTTTCTAGTGAAAACTTTTGGGTAACAAAAGAATGTAAAGCTCCACAATCAAACAGAACGGTTGCTCGGGTTGAATTGATAAGGAACGTACCGAGTATGACATCCGGGTCTTCCTGGTCTTCCTTAGTGGTGACGTGATTCACATGACCCTTGCCATTGTTGGTCGGGTTGTAGGGAGCTTGGTTCCTTGGTGGCACTCCATGGCGTTGACCTTGGTTCGGTGCACTGGGGTGTGGTGCATCTGGCTTCTTGTTGGGGCACTGCCTAGAGTGAATCACGTCTAGCAGACCATAACCGAAGAAGTGACTTGGCCTGAGTCGTTGTTATTCTTCTTGCCATTGTTGTTGTTTGGGTTCTTGTAGGTTGGCATGGGATTGTCATGCTGCTGAGGCTGGTAGGTCGGACAAGGTGCAGGAGTCTTGACTTGCTGAGGCTGATAGGTTCGTCTGGCTGGTGTTGTCTGGCATGGGTGAGGCTTCGGGTTGCTGGAACTACCCTGGCTAATCATCTTGCACTTGCGAGTGTCCTCCATCGAATGACGCTTGTCCTCAAACATGAGGTCCTTGTTCACTAGATCGAAGAATGTCCGGCGGTCACACAGAATGAGGTGATACTGCACGGCTTGTTGGAGTCCTTCCATGAAGCATTCCATCTTAGCTGCCTCAGTGTTGACATCTTCAGGGGCATACCTCGACAGGAGGATGAACTTCTACTTGTACTCCTTGACACAGCCACTTCCTTGCTTTAGTGCTCTGAATTCTCACTTCTTGGTAGTCATGATCACAAAAGGATGTGGGACATGTGGAATCCATCCCTGAAGTCCGCCCAAGTAATCACACAGTCGCCATGCATGACATTGAATCCATCCCACCATGCTCTAGCGCTTCCTCCAAGGCAGTGGGAGGCATAAAGAACCTTCTCAGATCCTCATTCCAATTGACCAGTGCAAGGAGGTCCTCGATGGTGTGGATCCAGTCAGCAGCATCTAGAGGCTCAGCACTCTCGATGAAGGTTGGGGTGAATTCCTCGTGAACTCTAACAGCGTGGAGCAGTCATTGTTGTTCCTTCCTTGTTCTAGGTTGTTGATGAGGGCTTGAGCTATCTGCTGGATAGCAGATGAGTTGGCTTGGTGTTCCTCTCAGAGAACTTGGATAAACATAGTTATTGTCATTTTCTCCAGTGGAAGTGCTGGTAGTGGAATGTTTCCTTGTGGCTTCTCCTGGTGATCTCTAGCCTGAGGAGACCCACCAGCTCCCTGCTGGTGGCTAGAGTTAAAGGTGATGGGGTTGGCGAAGAAGTTATTGCAGGTTGCAGTCACCATCCTATTTGGAGCAGCCAAGTCAAAGAATTGGGTAGATGAGAGGGAAAAGCAATAATAGAGGAAGCAAGCCTAAGGGGGTTGGTATAGTGCAAGTTTGATCAAATAGAGGTCGAAAGAGAAAACACATAATATTAATATAAGATAGGCGATGTAGTCTCTTACATGTTGCCTAAGGCAAAAGTGTGAATTGCATCAAGACACAAACAACAACAAAAACTCATGGTTTCATATGAACCATTACACGGACTCGACTTCGGATAGGGGATACATGACTTGTCCTACCGTAGGGGTGCTCGGACTCAGGTTGTGGAGTGCTTCGTCTCATACTCATGCTCCTCCGGATCTTCCTCCTGCTCATCATCCATACGGGTGTCGTCTCCGATCGAGGGGGTCGAATAACGAGGAGGTCTATCCTAACGATGCTTCATCGGTGGTCCAGTAAAGAGCTCATGGTACTCCTTCACACTCATGCGATGACGCTAAGATGTTCCCTGAGCGGGTGCATCTATGGTTGGGGGTACTCCTCCTTTGTAAGCAATAGATGGTATTCCATCGGGGGCACCATCCTTCTTGATCATGTCTAGCTTCGTCTTGGCTTGTTGAAGTAGCTCTCGAGTGTGGTGAAGTTCCTTATGTAGCTACACGAACTCCTGAAACAGAATGTGAGCGAGACTGTCGGTGGAGAGGCTAAAGAATATTGGGAACCGGAGGGGTGTTCCATCCTCCTTGGATGGGACCAACGTTTAACTCTCGACAATATCATCCTTCCTAAAAGGTAGGTGGCGAGTAGTTGGCTCGTCAACCATATATGGGATGATGTCTTAAAGGTGGATAAGTGCCTTCTGGGCTGTTGTCTCAACTGCAACCACTAGGGTCTCCATTTGTGGTCCTTCAAAAAACCAACTCATAGAGGAGTCGTTTGCCTTCATGACCACATCAACGTGGTACTCCTTCGTGGTGGCATCGACCCAGTGCTTGTGGTAGAGGAAAATGGGTGGTTGGAAAAACTACCACTTCTCCAGGCTATCTTCAAGGAGTATGGGAAATCCGGATGCTAGGAGGTCCTCGGGTACGACGAATATCTGCAAGGTTTAAGGGGAGGGGTGTGAGTAAAGTTTGAAAGTAGACTAGAAGAGATAAGCAATTTAGAAACTCCAAAGTATAGGTACTAGGTATGATCTTTGAAAATGGTGTCATCCTATATAATGTCCATGCTAACTAAGGTTCCTACATTCAGGATGGCTCTGATACCAGCTCTGTGGGGACCCCGACACGTAAGTCAAAGTCACCGAATGCACATCTATAGTGACCCCAGAGATCAACGCTCACTTAACACAGAGAAGATGAATAACAAGAGTCTTACATCCATTACATATTGTCTTACACAAATTATGACCATTAAGGTTAAGTCATACATCGATAAGGCCATTTAGGTCAATTATCAAACACAAACTCGCAGCAGAAATCTTCAATGATAGCATGGACCGATGTCATCTGCCTTAACCCTACAGGCATTCTGATAGGTAAGCGGCCTAATCTGCATAATCGTTGACAAGGTACTCTTCACCATATTCATGTTCTCCCATGCTTGGCCAATTAAATAACTAGTGGCAAGCCAATGAGTACTTTGAATGTACTCGCAAGCAACCCATTTTTGGAACACGGTAAAATAATGCTTGATATAGCACTAAGTGGGAAGTTTTGCGAAAAGCTAATTTTGAGTGCAATGGCATGTCCTAACAACTTGTAAAGCATGCATCATGAGGTTACAATCCATATGAACAGGTTACAGATATCAATATATAGACAGTTTTTAACAACTCGAGTTTTCAATCATCTCACCAAGTCATGTGACTTAGCTCCAATATTTATTTCCCACATGTACACCAAGTTTTGTACAACGTTGGATGTAGCTTAAGAATTACCACCCAACTATCCTTGACGATGGACACGACTATTCGAATAGTTATACACTTTGTAGAGGTTGCACACTTTACCCACAAGACTCAGGAAACTTTCGTGTCAAGCCACGACTCGCAGTATATTGCATACCCGAGGTAAGCACCCGAACAATTCCTTTCCCTTGAGAACACTAAACAAAGAGTCCACTCATTGGTACCCAGCCCTCATGATGTACATCACAAGTACCATCCCTAAGGGGACACAATGGTGTGCCTAGTGTTTGTGAAAACGGCCATAGTTGTCCATCCAGGCACGACCATGTATCAAGAGTGACCATACCACTCCTTGCACTAGTAATGCAGGCTCTCTATTAGCATCGACCAAAGTAATCAACAAAGCCTCATCCTGTAAGGGTATCCTTGGTGTACAAGTAAGGTCGGAAACAGTCGACAAATCTTAAATCTAATCTGTCTTAGAAACACACACACAACTTGCCTCGGTACGCCACTTCTTTATCAAGCATCTACCTAGCTCATCTGCTCCGTGTGGCATTAGTGGCACCTGATTGGGTTTTTGGAAAGTCTTTGAAAACGCTTTCTTTCCATCACTATGCAAATTCCCATCCCACTTTTGTAGCAACTATTTTAGCAACATACCTACTTCCCACACACACAACTCCAAGCGGAAAGTAGAATCATGAAAATGCAAGTATCAACAAGGAACATATGAGAGACAGTCCTCCAAGGTGTTCACTATACCATCATGATTTCAATGCAACAAAATAGAGTGATATATGTCACGCATAAAAAGGGTTTCATCAACATGGTCAAGGGCATGCTTTCTTGGCTCAATAAAGTGTTCAAGTGCTTCTTCTCCAACTCCCTCGTCAAGAACGTGATCTATCGTCGCTAAGTAACGGGGTAAAAATAAGACAACAGCCGAAAACAGAGAAATAAAAACACTTAGAAAAACGTCAACTCATTTTTGTAAAATACTAGTGAAAACTAAAAATAACATATTTCCTAGTTTTGGGATTTCAAGTGTCAAGAACAGATACATGGATTTAAATAGTGGTTTAAAAAATTTTAAATAGGGTTTTAATTAAGAGCGGTACAAAGAAGTTTCTCTAAATGGGGTGCAAGTTGTGCCATTAAATAGGTGGGATTAATACAATATTTTAGGAGTTGGAATCATTGCATTTGGATCAATATTTAATCATGTGTAATTTTTGGAAACTGGTGATAAAAAGAAAAATGAAAAAGGTGAGAATGGCGTCTCGGCCAGAACACACCCAACTAGGCCGGCCCAAAGGACGGCCAGCCCGGGGTGAACCGGTGCGCGCGTGCACCGCGTTCAAACCTCACCGGCTGGGCCCGTGTGTCACCCACACATAGAGGGCAGGGGAGAGGTATGAGGGTGCCAGGTGGAGCCCACCTGTCATCTTCCACCTCGGGTTAGAAGCGTGACGAGCTCACCGACGGTGTTTCCAACAGTGGCTCGAGGTGGGGTTGGCACCGATGGGCTCATACGATGGCATCGTTCGAATGGTGGGGGAGGGAGTCGTCGGAGAGGCCCTTGTTGTCGATGATGAGGATGAGCGGTGAAGGAGATTTTGTGGAGGTCGATCCCGACACATGGAGCTTCAAATCGAGCGGGGAAGAGAGGGAAGGGGGTTAGGAGGAGGAGGTGGTTCCAGATCAAGAGAGAAGAGGGGCGAGGAACGTCCTACCGTACGAACTACGGTGACCCGAGCATGTGGAGCTCGATTCGATCCCGAGCGCAGGGAGCTCCAGGACTCAAATAGGTGATGCGGAGATGGTTTGAGGGGGAGAGAGAAATTCCAGAGGGGAGAGATGGTCCTAGGGCTGATTAAATAGCCTGCTGGCGGTACACCGTGAGCGGAGCTCATGGGTGTCCATGGTAATGGCCCAAGTGGCTACGGGAGGGGCCTACCTCTTGTCCATGGCTCTTGTGAGGGTCGTCGAGGTGCGAGCGAAGCGATAGAGATAGGAGAGCGAGCTCGATGCGGGCTAGAGGCGTGGGCAGCTACTGGCAGACGCGAGCGGCGCTCGGATACGCATGGGAGGGCGAGAGAGAGGGTGAGAGAGGATGGAGCCGACCGCCTGGATGATTGTGGACGCCGAGCGGTGTTGGAGGACAAGGCTCCACCTCCCAAGGTTGTCGGGGCTCGGAATGGGCATCGGCTGTAGTGTGGTGGCGCACTATAGCATGTTCTAGAGCATCGTTTTGGCACGCGAGGCATTCCCCCACATGCTCTAGGCGTGTCCTAACTTTTCCACTAGCTCGTGGTGGATCTAGAGATGCTCTTTGGATGCTTAGGGAGTAATGCAAAGGGTAGAAGTAAGAGGAGGGAAGAGAGAAGTTGTGCCATGGTTGTCCAGGGAGGTAAATGGGAGTTTTTACCCATCTCAATCATTAAATCGGTGCTAGAGTTTCTTACTGAAGATAAGGAGGGTCTAGGAGATATTATGGTAAGAATTTCAAGTCAAGGAGAACAGTGAAAGAGGTGAAACCAGTAACTTCTGGAAAAATCAGAAGGTGTTTGTTGTTGGTTTGGACAAGGTAACTTGTTATCCTTGCTATGGGAATTAACATGAGTAAATGGCATGTACAAATGATGTTGTCCACAAATTTTGAGACTATTTGAGGAAAATTTCCAATGTAACTTTGGCAAACCCTAGAAAGGCGCAATAACAGGTTTACTTAGATCTAGCTAGGTTAGACATTTCTCCTCGATGCACCACTTGGTGTGGTGGCATCATTAGGGGATTAGAGCATGCCCACAAAGTTTGGTACCAAATGGAGATACTTGACAATCCAAAGTTGCCCAAATTTGGATTTGGACAAAGAGGGTTTTGGGGCACTTTTTTGAACCAAAGAAATTTGGATTGGGTTGAAACTTGGCAGTATCATCACATAAGGCATATGTGACCTGCTCGAATTTTCTTGGATTTATTTGACAATATTTCTGATATAAATATTTCAAATACTTGAAATATCCAGAAAGAGTTTTGGAGGGTTTTGTCCAATATTTTTGAACATGGCCTTGTGTTTAAACTCATATATCTGGAAAGTCCACTGAATTTCCCTAAAGCTTCTCAAATATTTTGGAAGCATAAAAGTAATTTTCTCCTATAAAAGACCATTTCTGGACTCATAAAAAGACATTTATATAAAATACTGAAATAACATTTGAAATAATATTTTTGTGGTTTTGGGATGTCTTATAGGTAATAGGTTCCACATAAAATCTTTGGGGAAAAACATTCACCCTAATTCGAGGACTTGTAGTACAAACCTTAGTTCAGGGGGCTTTCAAACCTAAATCAAATAAAAGCTTTTTGGCCAAAGTAATATTTTACAAAAAAAATAGTTTTATGTCCTACACATATGGCATCATCATTGGGCAAGGATTTGGATCAAGGAGATGAGTTTTCAGAGCAGGAGGATCTTTGTGAATTAAAACACAAACAAGAAAATAAGCAAATAACAATCAACTTAAGCATCACATGCACACAAAAAGTTTAATTAGTCTAAATGTTTTAAAAAAAATATCAAAGCAAAGTAGTACAAACTAGAGAGTGTGACATCTGGATTGCCCAAATTTTGGGCAAAACCACACATGCCTTGCACCTATCCCTCTTGGCCATCAATGCAGCTCCTAGAGGACCCTCCCGCCAACCTCTCACTGTCGCCTGGCCGACGGCAAGTCGGTACAATGACTGTTGTCCAAAGTCATTTAGTGGACTAGTGGATAACCATGGCCACTCGAGCGCCATCACTCCCCTATGCTACCCATCGTACATTCCCTGCTATGTGTCACCTCCCTATATCGTCAACCCACCGCCTAAACCAGAATGGGTCCCGCTATGAGCCCCAGAGCGGGTTGCCATGCACCACGGCCATACTCGAACTCCATTGTGGGTGAGAGGATAGAGATCGAAATTGTCCGTGCTAGCACTTCGAGAACCTCCCTCCGGTCGGGCTCACACTCACCATGGACGCGCACCGACCCCAGCTACCTTCGTTTGCCAAATTTACTCCCCCGTGATCTGAGCGCCTCCGTTCATTGTCGCATGGGGCTATAAACGGAAACCCCGAGCCCCATTCATCACCCACACCACCTCCACCCATCTGCAGTCACACCCCAGAGTGATCGCACGACCTCGGGAGGTCTACTTCCCCAACTCCTGCCGCCTAATCCGCCTCTGGTCCGGAGAAGAAATAGACGTTGTTCGTCCACCTCCACCTATAGAATTCCACCGGTAGCCTTCTAGTGCTTCACCTCATATGACCCGAGCATCTATTTGACGTTCGCATGTCCCTCCGGCAAGATCTGAACTAACCCAACGCCACCTCCACACGCCGGCGACCAACTCCAACACCCACCAACGCGGACGAGCACCAGAGCATGCCTGCACCATCTCCATCCTATGGATCATCATCAATCGCCGCCGGTGACCACCCCCTCCACTTTGTTCCCTCGCGCCAAAATTCAAACCTGACGGGTGGGACCCACCCGTCAGTCTTTCAATGTTTTAGTTCAAATGATGGCGCCTTTTTCTAGATTACATTTTCTCTGCACAAAAGTGTATTTCTTTCGAAGTGTTTTCTTTAAAAATAGAAAGGACCCGTTAATAGTTATTTTAATCACAAAGAGGTCCCTAAACTTCAAACTATAAATAATTTTTATCCATAGCTCCTTTTTAGTTGATTCTTTATTTAAAAAATTTCTTATTCAATCTAGTTGTTTATAGTATTTAGTTGAAAATATTTTAATACAACTTTTTGCACAGCCATAAAAAATTATGTAAGATTACATATCTTATGTTTTATGGAAAACGAAGGGGGGAACTTTTCCGAGAATTTTGCGGGATCACCTTCTGCCTAGGTTGATTAAGGCAATCATGTTTGAACTTGGGATATGTTCTTTGCATGCATGTTTTCTTAAATTAAACCCATGGGTTAAAGTATATAGTGAATGCATATTTATTCATAAGTTTGCATAATATTGCATACCTAAAAATCTAGTAAATATGAATGTCCTTGCTATCCATGTTATACCACCTGACTAATAGATCATGTTGTGAGGTGATGAAATTTATATGGGCGTGTTGGGACATGCCAGAGTGCACGAAATATAAGAACATCTAAAGTTTGCATTGATCGAGTCGTTTTCTCCATATTCCTAACTATTTTCACGCTACCACATGTATGTTCATGAGAGGAGTATGGTTTAGTAAGTTGCTAGCCCCTCTCCTGCACACAATGTACAGACATGCCATAGTGAATGATACCATTGGCCCTAGTAGTCATGTCACTTGGTTCGGGGGCATGAAAAGATGATTGTGACCATTGTAGAATATTCATACTATTGGAGGTTGTGACCTTCCCACTGAGAGGTTTACTTAACCGTTGCCTTGGGTGATTCCTGGCTTGGAAATTAAAACTGGTGTGTAGCGGCCAGGTGTGTTTACAACCCAAAGACCTTAACGGAACTAGTCAACATTTATGGGTCGACTAAAGAAATCATTTACATGTGGTAAAGAGTACAAACTCTATAGAGTCTAACCTATTTGAATAGCCATGTCCATGGCCAAGGACGTTCGTTTGGGAAAGGTCAAGTGTTGGTCTCAGTGTCAATCCTTAGAGGAAATTGCTAAACAAAAAAATGGTCAGTGTGATCATCGAGAAATCTATCATAAATATTATTGATGTTGTGATGGACTAACCTTTTCTATTATATTAAATGTTGAGTATCCATGTGAAGGTTCTACCTCCTGGATACTCGTGCTATTACCTTCTCCAAAATCCCTTTATGAGGGGTCGCTTGCAACGCCCGACTACGACACTTCTTTTCAAGACCTTCTGAGGCTTCGTTGCACACACCTAACTAGCATTCTTTTGTTTTTGTTGGATCTCACGAGTTCTATCACCTGAAGTTCCACTTACTCATTTACTAAATATCTTCTCGGATGGTCCTACATCCTAACAATAAATAATAATTCAATTACATACTCATGCCATACCTTCTAATCAGTCAAGAGCATTCATTTAATTTTATCTAAACATGATCATATACATTTTGTTTGCATTTGATATATCTTTTGTCCAAACTGTCTTGCGAGTACTGATACGTCTCCAATGTATCGGTATTTTATGAAGCATTCATGTCATATTTACCTATGTTTACAATATTTTTATATAGTTTTGATGCATATAATATGATTTAATTAGAACTAACCGAACTCACACTGTTTTTAGTAGAATTGTCATGGTGTTGTTTTTATGCAAAAAATAAAAGCTCTCGGAATTGCCCGAAACTTTTTTACGATTTTTTATGTATAATATGAGAAATACCAGAGCGAAGAACCACTAGAGGGGGTCCACCTATGGGCCACAGGACAACAGGGCATGCCTACCGTCCTAGGTGCGCCCTGTTAGCCTGTGGGGCCCATGTGGCTCCGGTTGACGTGATTCCAACGCTAAAAATTTCTATAAATCCAGAAACCCTCGAAAGTTAACCTAGAACTTCCGCTCCACTACCGCAAGCCTCTATACTGAAGAAAACTCATCTGGAGTCCTATTCCAGCACCCTGTGAGAGGGGGCAGTCATCATCGGAGGCCATCTTCATCATCCCGGAGGTGTCCATGATGAGGAGGGACTAGTCCACACTCGATGTTGAGGGTATGTACTAGTAGCTATGTGATTGCCCTTGCTCTCTCGTATTCTTGAGATGTCACGATCTTGATGTATCATGGGATTTGTTAATATAGTTGGATCATATGGTGTTTGTCCCTTGCTATCTTGATGTGATGAATTAAATCTTTCCCCTTCAAGATTTTGTTATGTTGGATTGAATATTTAATTTGAGATCACTTGATGTATGTATGGCATGTGGATACCCATGGTTATAGTGGGGTGTTCTATTGATTCACTTGATATATTTTTTGGTACTCAACTCACGGATTCCCAAGCTGACATTGGGGTAATCTATGCATAGGGGTCAATACACGTTCTTGTCCTACTTTCTTCGATAGAAATCATGGGATACTCTTTGAAGTTCTTTGTTTTGGATTGAATATGATGAATCTTAAATTGTTTGATGCATGTCGAATAATTAACCCACGGATAGTTGAGTGACATTTGAGTATCTAGGTGACAATAGGGTTGATTGATATGTATCGCACGTGTTATTCTAGTACGAACTCTAGGGCTGTTTGTGACACTTATAGGAATGGCCCAATAGATTGATCAGAAATAATAGCTTTGAGATTGTTCTACTACCTACAACAATTTCATCTTATGTTCTCCACTACTTATGAACTTTGGAGTGACTCTTTATTGCACGTTGAGGGGTGATCATACGATTCTATTATGTTAGCATTGTTGAGAGATTTTACTACTGAAAGTATGAACCCTAGGCCTTATTTCCAAGCATTTATACAACATTTTGCTCGCTGTTTTTACTTGCTACCTCGTTGTTTTTATTTATTCATATTATAAAAATCTATTTCTACTATACATACTACACTTGTATCACCATCTCTTCGCCGAACTAGTGCACCTATACAATTTTCCATTGTATTTGGTTGGGGACACAAGAGATTTCTTGTATTGATTGCATGGTTGTTTGAGAGAGACCATCTTCATTGAGCACCTCCCACGGATTGATAAACCTTAGGTCATCCACTTGAGGGAAAATTGTTGTTGTCCTACAAAACTGTACACTTGGAGGCCCAAAAACGTCTACAAGAATAAGGTTGCATAGTAGACATCAAGTACTTTCAAAGTACTCGCCTAGTTTGTTAATTTGGCTAGATTTGGACGAGGGGAATCGGATGGATGAAGAGTATGCTAGCGGGTTCAACGTGTGGAAGAGTTCTAGTCGGTCTTCATGTGATCACGGAGTCCTCCACTTGTAATATTCACTCATGATTCTGCTACACGAATAAAATAGCCAAGATTCACACCGATAGTTGACTTACCTTATTGTATGAGAGTTCTATTTCCACCACACCAGTGTCTTACAACCACCTCCATAGTATATTGGCCAGTCTGTAATATTTGTCGAGCACCACTTCTCAAGCTTGTGTAATAATATGTAGTTGTTGGTTATATTTCTCAAGGAATGTTTGCTAGTTTTAAACTGATCTTGGGATGGCATGACATAAGGACTATTTCTGAAATCTTTTATTCGAAAATCGGTCCTAACAAGGACCTGTCCAATATGGTTGGATGTTTCCAGTTGAGAGAAGTCTTGGGTACCTCAAGTCAACTGTGCAAAACAAAGCAAGGCCTAAACGTTCAATTGTGGAGTTCCATCATATGATCCTCCTATCCTTTTCGTGGGTCGACGCACCTCCACTAGTAAGGAGTGTAGTCGCTTTATTGTCCTACTCCTGTCACAGATCCATCACCTACTAGCACTGTGTCGCCATGTTTAGGCACGCCGCCACCAGCTACCCAGTTGGAGACTATTTTCGAGGAGGACGAGTCTTCAGCACCCCGTCTAAGACTCACCCTTGGTAGGGCTCGCGATGTTCCAAATACTCCACGACAGTAGGCTTGACAACAGCGCATTATTTACCATATAAGAGAGTGTAGATTTGTGTAAGATAATTATCTTTCATTTCTTTTTTTAAGCTTGGAGAGCAGTAGATCATTGTTCGCAGCATATTAAGAGTAGGGAGCAGTGTGCTAGTTCAAATAACATGTCATGAATGCGCTCATGCATCTCAATCATGAGGGGTGTATTATGACCTGCATATGTGTTGTATAACTCGCTACTTTCTTTTCATGTATGAGCTTATGCTTTTGGTGGGGAAATCATTTTTTAGTCCTTTAAAAGTATTTCTCCTAATTTTCTTTATTTGTGTTTTCACCAATACTTCAAAGGAAAAAATTATTGTCCCTCGACCCTCTCTATGCCCATCTTCCACAGGAAAACAACTATAACCAGACAGGGAATAACTATGGTAAAGGACAGATAAGTAAGTAGGACGATGACTCCGCATTTTCACAAGTATGTCGCCTTTATGAGAAAAGTCAAGAGCAGCACTAGGAAATGTTGCAGCATCTGATAAACATGGGAAATCAGGAGAAACCACATCGACCCAAATCAAAACTATCAAAACTGAGAGGACCAGTTCATTGTATTTTCTCACACAGACAAACCGCTGGAGGCAGATGATTGGCAATGTGATATGGAGAGGAAAATAATTACTACTCAGTGTATAGATCACGAAAAAGTGCTCTGTGCACCACATTACTTGTTTGGAGCATTAGCATGATGGTTGGAGGATTTACGCCACATGTACCCGAATGAAGATGAGATTACATTGGAATAGTTTACGAAAAGTTCCTGTGGGGCACATATCCGTAAAAGCCTCATGAAAATAAAGAAGAGAGACTTTGAAGACCTCAAGCAAAGAGGCACGACAGTAACATAATATCTCAATTAGTTTACATAGCTAGCTCATTATGCTAGTGACGTGTATATGACAAAGAACAAAAGGATGGAAAAATTCTGGATGGACTCTCTTTGGTGTTAAAGTGTCAATTAATTGTCCATAAATTCCCATATTTCAACACATTAGTGCACAAGGCTATTATATTGGAGAAGGAACGTCGTAACCTAGATGAGAATTTTGAATGCCACATGAGCCAGTCGGCACGAGTTCGCAACAAAAACCCTGGAATGAGCCCGAGAAGTACATGGGCCCTTCGCCACCTGTTCTTGCAATGAGACCTCCTCGGGATAACAGCTACAACAACACTAGATCAAAATGTTCTTTTTATCGTCTTGATGTTCCTTTTACGCCTATGGAGGAGAGTGGCATTATGCAAGACTATGTCCAAAGCAAGGGAATATAACTCCTAAAATAAACAACAGTGGAAGCAACTTAGCTCCACATCATAACAACTTCAACCCCAACAGCAACCACAAGAAGGGGAAGTCAACCATGTGGCCATAGAAAAGGCCCATAATGCACCAGATATCGTACTTGGAAAGTTCCCTATCAACACCATTACTGCCACAGTTTTGTTCGATTCTCGAGCTTCTCATTCATGCATTTCCAAAAGATTTTCCTTGAAAAATCAGTACACCTTTTCCCCTTTGGAAAACTCAATGATCATGCAATCATTGGGATCCAAGCAAACCACTCAACGGTACTATCAAGATGTGAATACTAAAATAAATGGAATGAAGTTTTTGGCAAACCTCATTGTACTAGAAGATGTCGGCTTGGATATTATTTTGGGAATGGATTGGCTAACCATAAATAAAGGTTGTATTGAGTGTTTCAATCGAACAGTGACTCTCACCAATCACAATGGGACTAATATAAGACTTGCCACCAAAGGGAAATCACCCTCACAAGGAAAACTAAACAAATTTTATACCACAAAATTGAGTAAAGTTCCAGTGATGTGTGAATACCCAGAAGTGTTTTCTGAAGAATTACCATGCATGCCACCTGATTCTTAAATAGAGTTTATTATTGAACTAGCACCTCGAACGACACCTATTTACAAGAAACCATACCATATGCCTCCGATAGAATTGGTTGAGTTGAAGAAACAAATAAAGGGATTACAGGAAAAGGGTTATGTCAGACCTAGCTCGTCACCATGGGGATCACTGGTTTTCTTTTGCCAAGAATAAATACGGAAGTCTAAGGTTATGCGTAGATTATCGAGCACTCAACATGGCTACCATCACGAATAAGTATCCTCTACCAAGAATAAATGACCTCTTCGACCATCTCACGGAAGCCTATGTTTTCTCAAAAATACATTTGAGGTAAGGATATCATTAGTTAAAATTCGATCATCAGATAAACCTAAGAAAAGTTTTACTACGAGATATGGACTTTATGAATTCACAGACATACCCTTTGGATTGACTAGAGCCCATACTTGTTGGCTATCTAGGGCACGTATTGGCAAAATATGGAACTGATGTGGACCCAAGTAAAGTAAATGATGTCTTGAAATGGAAGCAACCCACCAACATAACTGACATCAAAAGTTTTCTAGAGTTGGCAGGTTGTTACCGAAAGTTCATTGAAGATTTCTCCACCATAGCCAAACTATGACACAATTGCTGAAAAAGACAAGAAGTTTGAATGGACTAAATCATCTGAGCAAAGCTTTCAATAATTAAATAAGAGGTTAACAACAACACCAGTATTGATCGTGCTGGATGTACACAAAAGCTTTGAGGTTTAATTTGATGCCTCCTGGAAATGCTAGGGATGTGCAGTGATGTAGGAAAGAAAAGTTGTAGCCTATGCCTCAAGACAACTACGACGGCGCAAAGAAAATTATCCTATTCATGATTTGGAATTAGCAGCAGTAGTGCACGCACTCAAGGAATGTCGACACTTTCTCCTTGGCATCCTATGTGACATATACACGGACCTGGTTAAACTTGTGGCAACATCGCTAGTTGCAACTGATCAAGGATTATCATGTGGTAGTTCACTATAATCTCGGCACAACAACTGTTTTGGGAGATGCACTCAAACGAAATCCATGCCCGGAATGATAGTTTACGATTTTCATGGCATGAATTCAATTAGGAATTTGCCAAACTCAATATGATTCTGGTCACGGAAGGAACAATTGCTTGCTTGGAGGTAAAACCAACTTTAGAAGATCAGAGCAAGGAAGCTCACATGGGACACCCTAGTATCAAGGGAATGAAAAGAAAAATAAGCTTGGACAAGGCATCAGAATTCATTGTTAATACACAAGGAATCATGTCGTACAGAAAAGATTATGTGTACCTAATAAGGAAGAGCTAAAGAAATAAATTATGGTTAAAGCTCATACCACCCCTTACTCAATCGACCCGGGAGGAACCAAGATGTATAAGGATCTTCAGGGCAGATTTTGGTGGCATGGTATGAAGAGGGATATAGCCTTACACATCGCACGTAGCGTTTATTGCCAATGTATTAAGGCGGAACATCAGAAGCCAGTAGGATTGCTACAACCAATCAAAGTCCCTGAATGGAAATAGGATGACATAGGAATGGATTTTATTGTTGGGACACCATAGTCGCAACATGGAAATCATGTTATATGGGTTACAATAACATGTTAACCAAGGTGGCACACTTCATCCCGAGGAAGACAACATATTCAACGCAAAAGCTTGCTAGGCTTTACCTTTCTCGTATTGTTTGTATGGATGGTTTCCCAAAGACCATTGTCTCTCATAGAGGCACCCAATTTGTGTAACGACTAAGATGCGGTCCTTTCTGATTTAGGGGAACGAAGCCCCAAAGAGGAAAGAGGCGCATCTAAGAGTTTCGCAAGCACGGTAACATAGCATATACATAATAATAGAATGACAATTAGTGATTCAACTGCCATCTCATAAATAATATCAGAGTTACATCACACATTTATTCAAACAAGGTAGTTCCGCTATGGACTACAAAACATGAGAAATGGCTATGCTACCCTGCATGCTTGCCCACGATCACGACCATGCCTTAGTCTTCTGGATAGTTCACGTACAAGCGGTCGGTCTCCTCATCGTACTGCCACGCCAGCTGCGTGTCGTCGGGATCACCTGTGTCGGGCGCACATGTACCTGTTGGGGTTTGAAGTAATCTATGAGCCACGGGGACTCAGCAATCTATGACCTCGGTGCCAGAACTAGTCAAGTTATTAGGTAAGGAAGGTTATGTGTTAGGTTGCAGCATCCTAAGCTTATATGGTGGCTAACTTACGTAGAACATGTATTGAAGGTGGTCTATACTAGAGATCGATGACTAGCTGATCAATAAGTGATCTTGATCACCTACTTACGTCAATCATAACCCCACCGTGTTCCCGATCGAAGAGAGGTCTTCGAAGGGGACAGTCACGGTTACACACTCAATTGGCAATTTTATTAGATTATGTTCAAGTTATCTATAACCGGATGTTAACAAATATTCCAAGTTGCCACATAACCGTGTGCACCGCTTTCTGAAAGATTAAACCCTGCAAGGGTGCTCCAACTAGTCCATCACAAACAGTCACGGGCCGCAAAGTAATCCTCTATCACGAATCTCGTGATCTCGTCGGATTCCTTAGAGGAAAACCTCAACTCTTGGGAGAACCAAAGCTTCACCGGGATTCCTATATGCAAGATATATCGCTAAGGTAAGACAAGACTAGGAGGACCTCCCGACGTGTTGACAACCCTGATAAGAGCCGCGTATCTGAGTCTCAGGACACGACAGATAAGCGAAGCGTACAGTGGCCAGAGAAATCTCCCGAGTTGCCCCGGGATGGCCCCGCACGGTGCTCTAGTTTGGACCAACACTCATGAGGAGCACTGGCCCGGGTTGTTGATTAATTCCTCGGGGTAGTTATTCCCTATGCAGATTATTATTAAGTGATTAGCAAATTAACACCAATGTTGGGTCCTGTCGGAGAAGTCTTAACACTACGCGATTTATCAAGGGGGTCCCCATAACAACCCCGAACGTGTTAGGAGCGATCAGTTATGGAATCAAACACCGGTAGCCGGTAACTATGGCGGCAATAACGGAACAAAACACCCGGCAAACAGAACTCCACGGCCCCAGGAGACAAGCTCGGTCTGATCAGACCCCAACGCTCCTGCTCATCGAGTTGCCTCTTAAGTTCCTTCAACTCTTCAGGACCCAATTTGTACGGCCGTTTGCACACAGGCTCAGTACCTGGTTTAAGCTCAATGACAAATTCAACTTCTCGGTGCGGAGGCATTCCTGGCAGCTCTTCTGGAAACACATCTTCATATTCGCAGACCACTGGGACTTGCGAAATAGGATTAATCTCACCCTTTTCATTCAGAGAGAACACACGGATTGTATCATCGCGCGCCGCGAATATAATCACGTCCTCCGAAGAGTGAGTAAGCTTCACTTCTTTAGCTTCACAATCAATCGATGCCTTTTTCATGGCCAACCAGTCCATACCAAGGATCAAATCAATATCGGAATTGCCCAAGAAATACGGAGAAGCCAGAAAAGAATAACTTCCTATCTTGACAGAAACATCAGGAACTCTAGAATTTGACCTCATCTGGGCACCCAGAGAAACAACACCCAAAGGTCTATGCAAACTTGTCGAGGGAAAATCATGCTTGATGAAAAATGACTTTGACATAAAGCAATGCGAAGCACCAGAATCGAACAAGAATTTACCAAGAAAATCATTGACTGAAAGGTTACCCATGATCACATCCGAGGAGTTGTCTGCTTCAGTTGCATTCACCATATTGACTCTAGCAGACCTAGGGTTGAACTTGACGATAGCATTGCTTGGAGGCTTGCCTGGAGGAGGAGGTGGAAGACGGAGGTCAGAACTGAACTTGTTGGCATAGTGACCCTTCTGCCCACACTTGTGACAAGTAACATTTGTTGGCTCACGGTACTGTGTCTGAGGAGGCCCTTGCTTCTGCTGCTGGAATCTCTGCTGGAAAGCTGGGTTGGGTGGGTGGGAAGAACCACGACCACCAGAATGCTTGAACCATTGCGTGTGCCGAGGAGGAGGAGGAGACACCCAAAACTTCTGTTGCTTCTAAACCACCTGAGTAGAAAACGAGCTGGAATCTCTGAAGCGCTTCTTAGAATTCTCCACCCTGAGCAAAGCTGCCTCAGCCCTGAGAGCTAAGTTGTAGAACTTATCGAACTCCTCAGGATCGTGCAAAGCGAGAGCTAACTGCAAATCTTCTTTCAAGCCACCTCTGAACTGATAAATCTTGCTCTTCTGATCAGGGATATCCTGCCAGGCGTATCGGGCTAGCTCGTGGAACTCGACGTTGTACTTGTACACGGAGTTACCACCTTGCTTCAAGCGCCTGAACTTCCCACGCATTTCCTCCACGAAGCTGGACGGAATGTAGTGGGATCTGAAGTCACGGCAGAACTCATCCCAAGTGATCACTCTAGCACCCGTGGAATCCTTCAACTGTTGCCACCAGAGAGATGCTTGCCCTTTCAGCTGGAATGTTGCAAACTTAACGAAATCCTCAGGACGAACATTGTTGCATTCACAGTGCTTGTTCAAGTCACGGATCCAATCCTCAGCATCAAACGGCTGGTCACAGGAAGTGAAAGTCTTCGGCTGATTTGACAGGAACTGACTCAGATTAGCAAACTGATTGCCACCATGCTGGAAATTGCCTTGCTGCTGATTAGTCCTCTCTTGCAACAACTGTATTAGCATCTGAGTGTTTGCATTTGTAGCAGCCATCACCGCTTGCCAAGACTCTGCAGGAGGAGGCGGCGGCGGAGGAGGATTCTCTGGAGGAGGAGGTGGCGGCGGCACATCCTCACGCCCGGGATTCTGACGAGTTGGTGGAGCCATCCTAAACACGGACAACACATTAGCCCACAGAAAAAATTGACAGTATAGCTGAATCAAAAAGGCAGGAATATCTGAACAGGAATATTAGCAATTGCACTCGAACAAAATAGTAAGAATGCTTCCTCAAAGTGACGGTCGAAAAAATTCTGATTAAGACCACTTGCAAACAAGTATGAGCTAGAACTCCTCAGAACAAACATATGATCGAGATTTCATCCGATATCTTCGTGGATAAGATCGCACGGGCTCGAAGTTACAGTAGCCATCCTGTGCAAGGTAGTGCACACGACTTACGAAGTATCCCCGAGTCGTAGCGAGCTACAAGGACTCTTTAAGACACAACGAGAACCACTGTAAGACGACCGTGAACAAACATACCCACTGAATATCGAATCCCAACCTCACATATTGCATCTGTAGGAAGATTGTCCTATAAGTTACTACTCGATATCCCACCTATGAATTCCCGAAATATTTGGTCATGCGATCTGGTACACGGATACAAGGAGTAATAATCACACAACTCCTATACTAACCCGTCCACTGTATCACATCCGTCAACACATAACCAGAATCTCGGACCTTCATCTACAACAGACCCTCGTGATCACAACGATACAAAGTATGGCAGTACTCCCGAACAATCTACACTAGTACTGGGGACATCGGGGTTATCTTGCCACTACTAGTATTGAAGCAATTACGAACATCCTTCGTTCTTAGATACTCAGAAATCTGAATGATGGCGATGTGCGCAAGAATCCCCTGGAGCTCAACTCCCCGGAAGAAATCAAGGCAGACAGGAGGCACCAAGACAGAACTCCGTCACATCGAAATCATATAGATTTCACAAATACCCGCATGATCCAAAAAAAAATTGAGCGAGAAGAGGAGTAGAATTAAGATTTCCTAAGTCGAGAACCTCACCAGAGCATGGAAGAGGAGAAAAAGAATCCTACTCTCCGATATAACTTAGACTCAAAACATTTTACTAGACTTGACTCGACCAAGTACGATCACACAAAGGCTCCTATGGTCATAAGGCTCTGATTACCAACTTGTAACGACTAATATGTGGTCCTTTCCGATTTAGGGGAACAAGGCCCCAAAGAGGAAAGAGGCGCATCTAAGCGTTTCGCAAGCACGGTAACATAGCATATACATAATAATAGAATGACAATTAGGGATTCAACTTCCATCACAAAAATAATATCAGAGTTACATCACGCATTTATTCAAACAAGGTAGTTCCGCTACGGACTACAAAACATGAGAAATGGCTATGCTACTCTGCATGCTTGCCCACGATCACGACCATGCCTCAGTCTTCTGGATAGTTCACGTACAAGCGGTCGGTCTCCTCATCGTACTGCCACGCCAGTTGCGTGTCGTCGGGATCACCTGTGTCGGGCGCACCTGTACCTGTTGGGGGTTGAAGTAATCTGTGAGACACGGGG
Source organism: Hordeum vulgare subsp. vulgare (assembly GCF_904849725.1). NCBI lineage: Eukaryota > Viridiplantae > Streptophyta > Magnoliopsida > Poales > Poaceae > Hordeum > Hordeum vulgare. The sequence continues at coordinate 261,910,240 of NC_058523.1, read as the reverse complement.
ACTCAGCAATCTATGACCTCGGTGTCAGAACTAGTCAAGTTATTAGGTAAGGAAGGTTATGTGTTAGGTTGGAGCATCCTAAGCTTATATGCTGGCTAACTTACGTAGAACATGTATTGAAGGTGGTCTATACTAGCGATCGATGACTAGCTGATCAATAAGTGATCCTGATCACCTACTTACGTCAATCATAAGCCCACCATGTTCCCGATCGAAGAGAGGACTTCGAAGGGGACAGTCACGGTTACACACTCAATTGGCAATTTTATTAGATTATGTTCAAGTTATCTATAACCGGATGTTAACAAATATTCCAAGTTGCCACATAACCGCGTGCACCACTTTCCGAAAGATTAAACCCTGCAGGGGTGCTCCAACTAGTCCATCACAAATGGTCATGGGCCGCAAAGTAATCCTCTATCACGAATCTCGTGATCTCGTCGGATTCCTTAGAGGAAAACCTCAACTCTGGGGAGAACCAAAGCTTCACCGGGATTCCTATACGCAAGATATATCACTAAGGTAAGACAAGACTAGCAGGACCTCCCGACGTGTCGACGGCCCTCATAAGAGCCGCGTATCTCAGTCTCAGGACACGCCGGATAAGCGAAGCATACAGTGGCCAGAGAAATCTCCCGAGTTGCCCCGGGATGGCCCCGCACGGTGCTCTAGTTTGGACCAACACTCATGAGGAGCATTGGCCCGGGTTGTTGATTAATTCCTTGGGGTAGCTATTCCCTATGCAGATTATTATTAAGTGATTAGCAAATTAACACCAATGTTGGGTCCTGCCGGACAAGTCTTAACACTACACGATTTATCAAGGGGGTCCCCATAACAACCCCGAACGTGTTAGGAGCGATCAGTTATGGAATCAAACACCGGTAGCCGGTAACTATGGCGGCAATAACGGAACAAAACACCCGGAAAAAGGCTAGGCCTTCCGTTATTTACCAAGTATATAGGTGCATTAATTAAATAACAGATTTAACATAATGATATCAACTCACGTTATCACATGAGACAAAGCACCTACAACTAGCAACGCTAACATTACAAGCTGAGCAAAGCCTACTTAGCCATTCAAGATTTGTTAGGAAGGGATAAGTGTTTGGGTTTCATGGCAATATCAGGAGGCAATTATTTTAGTGATAGGCAGCGAGCATATGATGAAGAAACGTGAATCTAGCATAACAAGTCTAGAGATGGAATCAAGGTCATATCATCTTGCATGTGATGTCGTCAGCTTGGAACTGCTCTTGTTCGTCCTGCACGTACTCTCCCGGATCCACGTACTCGTTCTCCGATCCCGGAGCTACCCAACATAAAAATAGCATCCAATGAACAACAGCACAACAAGATGCAACAAGCACATGATGCATGAGATGAAAACGAACATGCATCTCTATTCTAGTCACTAGCACAAGCATGAGAAGAAAATACAAGTTCCTGGACAGAACTGCACTCTAAGCTATCTTGACATGCATGAGGATTTCATGAACAGATGTGTCACGCGAAAGCGATGCAAAAACATATAAAGAACGTTACGAACGGAGCTACGGATCAACCGGAAACAACGAAACAAGGAACGGAGTCCTACGTATCAAATCCATCACAACACACCCCAATGGCATACTTCTGGTATTCCCAGGTTGCCATATCACAAAACAAACAAGTATGGATGGGGTGGTGCAAGGAATATCACCACACCATCAACTATGCACTCTCAAGCATAAAACATCAAAACTATACAATCTGCCATAAACAGCATCATAGCAGTTTGAGGGCTACATGCAAAGCACCTACAGCCCCCCCCCCCAAATATGCCAAATAGGATATGTGGAAGAAGTTATTCAAAAGTACTACAAGAATGAGCGACAAGCTAATTCAAAGGAGTTTCACACATAAAGTTCTACAGCTGCTAACTTGGACAAAAATATCAGTTTTCAGGGACTTAGTGAAAATTCCAGATTCTCACTAGCTGTTTATGTTGTGAAGCATTTTGACAGCACCCAAAACAATATCTACAGGAAACCAAATCGAATCAAAATTGATAGAGAGTTATACAAACACAAAAGCTACAACTTCCCAGTTGATAGCAAGGGTTGATTCCCAATACATGGACTTCTACAAGCACAACAACAGGAGAAGAAAATATAAGCAGATTCTCAGACTTAGTGAAAATCACAGATTTTCACTAAACTGGAATTTCAACCACATGCCTACTTTGACTAGGCACAACTTGCACATATGAACTCCTAAGCATGAAACAAAACCAACATGCTATAGAGGGGGTCACCCTCTAATGCCACAACAAGGAACCAACCTCTTGGACTCACCACATCTGATGGAACCAAGCTCCAAACATTGAACAAAACAGAAATATGACATTCCCAGATAGTGTTCCAAAGTGGAATCTGAACCCACCATTGGATTACTGGGATGATTCTACCCCAAAACCATATATAATACATAGGCACTTGCATAGAACAAATGGGCACAAACTAAGAAGTAAAATGAGCATGGAATCACATAGAGATGAATAGTGCATCATCACATGTGCTTCTCACTAGAACACCACCTAAACAAGCACTTGCACACTCTCACATATACATGGTGCACATGAGGGGTAGAAGTCATGTTCATGTGCCTTATCACATCATCACACCATCACCACATCAAGCACTCTTATAACAAGCCCTACACATGCTAGTTAGATCACTCCACTAACTACACCCACATCATGCATCTCTAAACCTATACATACAACTAGCTCATGTGCTCATCAAGGCACTCCATGCCTTGGGCATGTGTGGGACACACACACACACACAAGCACACACAATAACACATGAGCACCTACATATACACACCCACATAAGAGCCACTATTCCTACACCACAAAGTATGTGGGGAGGGGTGAACCCTCACACACACACAAGATCAGACATAAGCACAAGCTAGTGCATCAGCCCCACATCATGCACATAAGCTTCACCACCTTAGTGCCATACACCCACAAGATACACACACACACATACATGATACTTACACATTCCAATATGCACTCAACCTACACATGCATTTCTACCAAGGTATATCTACACATGTACTCTACACTTGCTAGCATATTACTAGGAACAAATATTGCTGGTTGGGAGCCACAAATAATGCCACATGAGGTGAATAGCACACTGCAGGACTACACAGCAAAACGAATGAAAACAGCAAAAAATAGCAAAGGAAAAATAAAAAGGAATGGGGGGATTCGAACCCAGGACATGTTGGTTCCCCAACAGCAACAACACCACCCTGCTACTGCACATATGCTCGACAGAAGAGAGAGGTGAAACAGGTTAAGCACTCCCTGCTGTTGTTGATGCTACTGTGCCAAAAAATCACAAACAAAAGGGTGCGCCGAGGGGATTCGCTCCCACGACCTGCCACTGCACCCAAAAGACACCTACCACTCTGCTACTGCATCGAAACTTAACAAAGAAGGGGAGTAAACCCTTTTGAGCACCCCCCCCCCTCTTGCATCTCCTCTGCCCGACGGTGGCCGGAACAGGGGAAGTGCCTTGCCGGCGTTACACGCTAAATCAGACTACGACTAGTTGATGGAAGGAAGCACAGGCTCCCACGGTTCCATTTCCCTAACTAATCCTACTCGGGAGGCCTACAGCAGCGGCTCGACGATGCACGGCGGCGACAGCGACAGAGAAGGAACGACGACGAAGCTACGGCCTACAGCTCGCGATCTGGGACAGGGAAGAAGGGGGAAGGATCTACCTCACTACTGGACGAGGTGGTCGCGTCGGCCGGAGAGGATGTAGAAAAAGAAGGGGAAGAAGCCGCTCGGGGAAGAACGTCGGGGAGGAAGGCCGCCATCGTTGAGGTAGTGGTAGCAGGGCCGATCTCGTCGAAGTAGCTGCGGGAATGGGCTCCTGGAAGATCTCGCGTGCTCGTCGAGGTGTTGGAGAGGCCGCAGGTGTACGGGCGCGACGGCGAGGACCTCCTCAACTCGCGGCCATGGCGGAGGAGCTCGATCCCCTTACCTGATGTCGACTACAGAGAGGAAGAAGGAGATGGGAAGGAGGTGGCAGCGCAAGGGGAGGAACCCTAGGATGCACGGACGCCAAGGGGGGCTTATATGGAGGAGAAGGAGGCGAGGGACGCGCATCGACGTCCGTGACGGTGTCTGCTGCTGCCGCGCTCTCTCTGTCTCTCTTAAGAAGCCTGGCGGAGGAGGAGGAAAGGGAAACGACGTCTACAGGAGTAAGCCACGCGCGAGGGGAGCTCGGCGTGCTAGTGGGAGGAAGCCCACTAGGTGGCGCCAGATAGAAGAAAAAATAAAACTCCTGGGGTTTTCTAATTACAAAATAACCAGAGAAAGAAATAAGGCAAAGGCAAATCTGTTGAGACTAAAAACAAAACAAAAATGCCCCTAGTCATAAGGAATTATGACCTATTTAAATAAAATGGAAAAGAAACATTTGGAGGAATTAAATATTTACAAAACAGAATTTATTAGATCTGTTTTGTCAATATTTGCACCTTTAAAACATATTTTCATAATAGCAAATTCACATCCTCACAATCACTACAATACATAATAAAACATGGGCATTTTTGAAATAGAGAAGGAGCAAAAGAATCTTGGCTTGAGATAAATAGTGAAAGGGAGTTGTTTTTGAAACCCATGCAAACCACATAGTTCTTCCTACTAACAACTACATCCACATCATCACATATCATCATCACATCACAACACACCACATACATCAATCACAAGAACAACAAACACAAGACATGGAATGACAAGGATGCATGCATGCAAAAGGAAACATGACAAGGTGACACATGAAATAACACATGCATGGGCTCTCATTGCAATGACAAGGTGGGCCACATAGAGAAGGTTCCATTAAAGGCAAGTTACACTCTTGGGGCATTACAATTTGTCTCTAGGTTTTGGAACCACTTGCAACATTCCTTGGGAACTCAACTTGTATTCGGTACAGCATACCACCAGCAAATGGGAGGGCAGACTTAATGAGTTAATTAAATATTGGAAGACATGCTAAGAGCTTGTGTTCTTACTTATGGAGCCAGCTGGGAAAGCAGTCTACCATATGATGAATTCTCGTATAATAATAGCTACCAAAACAGTCTAAAGAGGTCACCTTTTGAAGCTTTATACGAACGAAGATGTCATACACCACTCAACTGGTTTGGTACTGAGGATAGCCATATGTTTAGCCCAGAAATTCTACATGAAGCCGAAACAAAAGTAAAACTCGTCGGGGACGGACAGAAGGCCGCTCAGAGCTGTCACAAAAGTTGTTATGACTAGAAACATCGTCATATCTGTTTTGAACCCAATGAGTATGTATACCTCACGGTATCACCAATGATGGGACACAAAAATTCAAAGTGAAAGGGAAACTGTCACCACGATTTATTAGACCCTTTAAAGTACCTGTAAGGAGGGTCAATGTTGCTTATGGGTTGAAATTACGTAACGGTGTATTCCATGTATCACAACTAAGGAGATGTGTCAGTAATCCGGAGAAACAAATCCAGCATCATGACCTGAATATTCAGTCGTACCTTACCTATAGGGAGCGCCCTATAAAGATTTTGGATCAGTCACAACGAAGAACCTCCCACAATCTAATAAAGTTTTACAAGGTTCAATGGAGCAATCGCACCGAAGAAGAGGCATCATGGGAACGAGAGGACCACATAAGGGATGAGTACCCATACCTATTTGTGGTCAAGGACGAGATTTCTCTTAAACGGGGTAGATGTTGTAACACCCTAAAAATTTAAATTGGTCATTTCAGATCTCTTTCCCTCATAAAAGAAAAATGCTTGGGTTCACTTATGGCCTTTGTTAATCTTTCTTTTCTTTTTGAGTTCTACCTTAAAAGGCTTTATTTGCGTCTGTAAAATTTCATATGGTTTCAGATATTTTAATTTCTTCTTTGAATAAATGTTTCATGAGTTTTAAAACAACTTTTATTTTAGGTAACCGTTTGGATGAATTTTCATTTAAGTAAAATGGTTAATTCCATTTCTTTCAAGACTTAGGCTCAAAAGTCCATCTAGTACTCTAAATTTTTCATCAAAACATCTTCTCCATCTTAGGATAGTACCCAAAAACCACTCCCTCCATAAACACTTATTTTATTAAATTATAGGAATTTCCAAATCATATTTTATTAATTCTTGGATTCTTTTGGAATTATAAGGGAACTATAATTTCCTTAGCATTTATTACTCCACAAAAATTATCTTAGCTAGACATCACTACCAACACTCCTTTCCTCCAAAAAATCATGTCCTCAAGTTTAAAAATTTCATATCACATTCATATCCCTTGTGCAAAACACAATTTCGACAAATCCAAAATTGCTAAAAAAATACACGACCTCAGTTATGCACTAGATCACCACATCAAAATTTCAAAAATGCCTAGATGCAATTGGCATTCTATCTAACACCTTTTGGGCAAGAATCTAGATTGCCCAAATTTTGGGCAAAACCATAATGGCCTTGCACCGATCCCTCCTGGCCATCAATGCAGCTCTGAGGGGACCCTCCCGCCAGCCTCCCATCGCCGCCTAGACGGTGCCAAGTCGGTGCAACGGTCGCTGTCCAAAGCCCTGGCGGACCGGTAGGATAACCACGGCCACCAGCGTGCCATCACTTCCTACGCCGCCAACCATACCGTCCCCGCTATGTGTCTTTGTCCTAGATAGCCAACCCACCGCCCGAACCACCACGGGTCCCTTTGTCAGTCACTCGAGTCGGGCGCCGTGCGCCATGGTCGTACTCGAGCTCCACTGCGTGTGAGGGGATAGAGATCAAAATCATCGGCATTGTCACTTCGAGAAGCTCTCTCTGGTGTCACTAGCCCTCTCTATCCACGCACACTAACCCCACCTACCTTCCCTTGCCAAATTTACTTCGACATGATTTGAATGCCTACGGTCGTCTTCGGCTATAAAAGGGCACCTCAAGCCCCATTCAGCACCTGCACCACCTCCACCCATCCGCAATCGCACTTCATAGGGATTGTACGACCTCGAAAGGTCTACTTCCCCAACTCCGGCCGCCCAATACGCCTATGGTCCCGAGAAGAAATCGACGCCATGCAAACACCTCCACCTCTCGAATTCCGCCAGTAGCCTCCTGGTGCTTCACCTTGTATGACCCGCGCGTCAATTTGATATTTGCGGGTCCCTCCAGCGAGATTCGAATTCATTCGGCGCCATCGTCCGCCAGAGACGACATCGCCGCAACCACACTACATACCGGCGACAAACTCCATCACCCACTGACGTGGACGAGCACCCTGAGCACGCCTACACCATCGCCATCCCCTGGTTTGTCGTTAGTCGCCGTCGGTGACCACCCCTCCTCTGTGTTCCTCGCGCAAATTCAAACCTAATGAATGGGACCCACATGTGAGTCTTTTAATCTTTTTTAGTGAAAACATTGGCGCCTTTTACCAGATTACGTTTTCTCTATATGGAAGTGTATTTCTATTGAAGCATTTTCTTTTGAAAACAAAAAGGACCCCATAGTAATTATTTTAATTATAGAGAAGTGCATGAACTTAAAACTACCTATACTTTTTATCCACAACTCCTTTTTACTTGATTATTTTCTCAAAAATTTATGTTATCTTGTTTCTATAGTATTTATTTGAAAATATTTTAAAACAACTTTTTGCACTGCCATAAGTGGATTCTTTATTTATGTTTATCGAAAACGAAGGTGGGAACTTTTTTCGATAATTTTGCGGGATCACCTTCTACCTACATTGATCAAGGCAAGCATGTTTGAACTTGGGATATGCTGTTTGCATGCATGTTTGCTTAAATTAAACCATGATATATAGTGAATGCATATTTATTCATAAATTTGCATAATCTTCCATACCTAAGAATGTGGTAAATATGAATGTCCTTGTTGTCCATGTTATACCACTTGACTTACAACTCACGTTGTAACGTGATTAAATTGATATGGGCATGTTGGGACATATCACTGTGCATGAAATATAAGAACCTCCAGAGTCGAAATAGATCTAGTCTTGTTCCGTTAATTCCTAACTATTTTTGTGCCACCACATGTCTCTTCACAAGAGGAGTATGGCCGTAATGAGAGGCCATAGTGAATGATACCATTGGCCTTGGTAGTCATGTGACTTGGTCCAGGGGCATGAAAAGATAGTTTTGACCATTGTAGGATATTCATGCTATTGGAGGTTGTGACCTTCCCACTTAGAGTTTTACTTAACCATTGCCTTGGGTGATTCATGGCTCAGAAATTAAAACTGGTGTGCAGCGGCCAGGTGTATTTCCAACCTAAGAGCGTAAGCGGAACTAGTCAACATTTTGAAAAAATACATAGAGACCAGTTTTAACAAACCACGTACGGAGATGAGTAAGAATGGTTAGAAGGACAAAAAGCAGAAATCTAGGAGAGGAAGTCTATGTATATTAGATGGTGGTCATGTTGGCATTGAGTGGCCCATACGAAACATGATCAGATGAATGGGGCAAAATGTATAGATATATACTTGACAATTGTCCAGAAGTACACGGATACATGGAGTAAGTTTCAATCACCTAACTAACTCGTACTACAATGTTTTTTCATGACTAGTTTACTTATTTTACACATGGTTCACAAGGAAGAATTAAAGAAAATGGAATCCGGGCATCATGATGAAGGTAGGTGTTGATAACTCTAAAGAAGAGAGAACTATACGGGGTGTCGAAGCAAGTTCTTGAGGTCAATTACGAACACATCAGTATTTCTGTTTAGATGTGATTGGTTTTACCTTGATGGCCTGAAAAAGAAAAACTTGAAGATAAAGTCTATGATTTTTCCAAAGCATGAATACTTCCGTATTCTGGTACCAGGACGCTCCATTCATGCTGGTGTGCCAAGCTACCACATGTATTTACTTGGAGGACTCAAAGTTTGGTCACCCATGGAAGGTGGTTGTGCCTATTCGATCGGGAGGCGCATATGATGTTCTAGAAAAAATTGACGTTGAGTAGGAGGCGACTGTACAAGCCTATCAAGAAGCCGCCCATTATTCACCACATCATTTAGCTACGGATATTGAGGATGAAGTGGGGGATTATGATGCTACCAGAGATGTTGAGAATGAAGTGGAGGACGATGATGCTATACAAATGTTCACCACATAAGAGATGAAGCATTGGGGTTTCAGTTCCTACTAGTGTTGTGGAAGAAATTCGACATGAATTGAAGGAGGGCAATGAAGACTTTGAATTGAGCGAGGATGAACTGGTTGACGAGAAGGAAATATGTTCGTATGAGATGGATAGTGATCTTGATTAAAAGGTGTGTTACTAGCATCATTTAAGGCATGGAAGTAATCTAAAATTGATGCTATTGAAACTTGATCCCAACCTACAAACTTCAATCAAGTTTGCAAGTTTCTTGGACTAGCATTTTTATCGTCTTTTCATTAAACACTTCAACACGATTGCTTCGCCTTTACATGCTTTGAGTAAGAAGAATGGGTCCTTCATAAAGGGACCCTCACAAGATGCCACATTTAATGTGTTTAAGAATTTACTCACATATGCACCATTGCTTGCATTACCAAACTTTAATAAAAGATTTGAAGTGCATTATGATGCTCGTGATAATGACATAGATGGTGTGTTGATGCAAAAGAATATAATGATGAAATCGGATTTTGGTATACACAACACACCAGAGACATGTTAGGAATATGCAACTTGTATTCCCATGAGGCCATAGGCCGATATATATACATGTATAGGTGTGGACTATATGCAGAAAACCCCTTATACAATGGGATAAATACGAAGGGGTACATGGCTATAATATATATACTCTAACACAACCCCCCCCCCCCCTCAAACTCATGGTGGATGAACAACACTGAGTTTGGAGAGATAGAAGCCATGTTGCACTCTTGTCTGGGCCTTCGTCAAGAAATCCACCAACTGTAACTCGAAAGGCACATACTGAAGAGCAATAACCTGATCCTGCACACCAACACGCACATGGAAAGCATCAACACCAATGTGCTTGGTGAGCTCATGCTTCACACGATCGCGCGCAATGCTGATAGCACTTGTACTGTCAGATAAGAGCAGAGTAGGTGTAGTGATAGAAACACCAAAATCCTGAAGTAACCACCGTAACCAAGTCACCTCTGCCGTCAAAAGAGCCATCGCTTGCAACTCAGCCTCTGCACTCGAACATGAAACTGCGGTCTGTTTCTTCGTCTTCCAGGCAATGAGAGAACCACCAAGAAAGACACAGTAAGAAGAAAGTGAACGGCGATCTGAAGGATCACTAGCCCACGTCGCATCCGAATAGGCCTGAAGCTGTAAAGAAGTGGAGCGAGGAAAGAATAGACGGTTAGAGATCGTGCGCCCGAAGATATCGGAGAACACGGAGGAGGTGACTATAGTGAACCGAGGCGGGAACAGAGACAAACTGACTCGGAATATGAACCGGATAAGAGATATCCGGACGAGTGACAGCTAGATAGACAAGACTGCCAACAAGATGACGATAACGCGTCGGGTCAGGCAGAGGGTCACCATCAGTATCACGAAGGTGAACATTGAGCTCCATGGGAGTCTCAACAATGCGCTCGTCAGTAAGAGCAGCACGAGCAAGAAGATCCTGGATATACTTTTCCTGGGATATAAAAAATCCATGAGAGGTAGAAGAGACTTCAATCCCAAGAAAGTAACGAAGGTCCAAGATCAGACATAAGAAACTGCTCACTAAGACGGGCCTTTACAAAGGCAATATACTTGGGGTCATCACCAGTATATTGCCTTTGTAAAGGCCCGTCTTGAACGCACTGGTACATGGGATCAACATAGAGAAGAAGAAGAGTCTGACCATGAGGAGAAAGGTGGACAAACAATGCTGGATCGTAACCACTGGCCGAAAAACCAGCAACAGTTACCACAGAGGCAAATTGCTCAAACCAGGCGCAGGGGGCTTGCTTAAGGCCATAGAGAGAGAGACGAAGACGACATGCCATGCCATCAGGAACAGAATACCCAGGTGGTGGCTGCATGTACACCTCCTCACGCAGCTCACCATTAAGAAAGGCATTCTTAACATCAAGCTGAGATACAGACCAGTGGCATGCAGAGGCCACGGCAAGAAGTGTACGAATAGTGGTCATATGGGCCACAGGAGCAAAAGTCTCGTCGTAATCACGACCGTGTTCCTACTGAAAGCCACGAGCCACAAGATGAGCTTTGTAACGCTCAAGAGAACCATTGGAGCGAGTCTTAACCTTGTAGATCCACTTACAAGTAATGGGACAGACACCGGGAGGAAGAGAAACAAGATCCCATGTACCAGTGCGTTCAAGAGCAGCAATCTCCTCTCCATCGCAAACTGCCATTCAGGATGAACAACAGCCTGCCGATAAGAAGTCGGCTCAAGAACAGCAGCACCAGCGGTGGGAAATGCAAGGCGATCAACAGGCGGACGAAGACGAGGACGCAAGCCATAGCTAGGCTGAGACGAGGAGGAGGACACATTCGCAGAGGCATCTACATTACGTGAACGACGAGTGAAATACTGAGGAAAAGATGGAAGAATACAAGGAGGAATCGCTGAGGTAGAATCGGGGGGTGGAGACAAATAAGTCATCGAAGATGAAAGTGCAGAATCTGGTGACATGCTAGGTGAGGAAACCGTGGGAGATGGTGGCGGAAAATCGGTAAGAGGTGGAGAAGCAGAGGTAGCAAAAGAATAGACAAAGGCTCGATGGGGGTGATAGGTGTGTCAGGAAAAGTGGGGAAAGAGATATCCTCCACTGAAAAGGTCGAGGAAGATGGGCACGGGTAGAGGGGACGAGACTCATCAAAAGTGACATCCCGAGAAATACGCATCCGAAGACCGATAGGATCCCAACAATGATAGCCCTTATGCTCATCACTATAGCCTGAGAAGACACACTCAACAGACTGAGCGATCAGTTTGGTGCGTTCGTGAGGGGCAAGAAGAACATAACAGACACAACCAAACAAACGAAGCATCGACTAATCGGGAGAACGATCAAAGAGACGCTCGAAAGGAACGCCACCCTGCAAGGCAGCGGATGGGTGAAGGTTGATGAGATAGGTGGAAGTGAAGACAGCCTCAGCCCAAAAGTGAGGCGAAAGAAAGGCGACGATCGTCATCGCACGAGCCGTCTCAAGAAGATGATGCTTGCGCTCAGCTACGCCATTCTGAGCATGAGCACCAGGACAAGAGAACTGAGAAAGAGTACCCTGCTCAGCAAGAAATCCACGCAACATCTTGGAGATATACTCTCGAGCAGAGTTAGCACGAAAAACACGAATAGGCGTAGAAAACTGAGTGTGAACCATGGCAGCAAAACGCTTATAGATAGGTAAGACCTCATTACGAGAGGTCATGAAATAAATCCACGTGTGTCGAGAAAAATCATCTATAAAAAGGATATAGTAGTGATGGCCTCCCTTGGAAGCAAAGGGAGCTGGACCCCCACACATCAGAGTGAACAAGGTCAAAAGGACGTTGAGACACAGTCTCCCTATGAGGATAAGGTAACTAAACCTGTTTACCAAGCCGGCAACCCTGACAGTCTAAAGACACACCACCGGAGGCAGATCCAAAAAGACCACGTCAAACTAAGGATGAGAGACGAGAGCCACATAAGTGACCAAGGCGATGATGCCACTGGTGAAAAGAGCTGGTAGACAAGACAACAGAGGTGAAGAGACTGGCTGCGGTGGCAGCGGATGGAAGGTGAAGCTAGTGAAGATCCCAGAGACCCTGAGAGTCACGGCACCGGGGGCCAGCACCAAGACGAGCGCCAGTGTGACGGTCCAGAACTGAACATGAGTCAAAGTCGAGAATGACCCTCCAACCAGAGTCAACAATCTGACCACCAGAAATGAGTTGCATGGTAAGCCGAGGAACATGAGCAACATCGGAAACACAAAAGGATAAAGTGTTAAGAGTGCCTCGACCAGTAACCGGGAGAGAAGTACCATCAGCAATAAGAACATGAACAGGAGAGTCTGAGGTCGAGTAGAGGATAGAGTTGATGAATCATGAGTCATATGAAAAGATGCTCCAGTATCAAGAATCCATGAAGATGTACCTGCTTGTGTAGAAGGTGGTCTCGCAATGCCAGAAGAGTCCGTAGCAGAACCAACAGAACCTGTCAAGGAAGAACCAGAAGCTGGAGCTATCAGGCATCGAAATCGCACAATATCATGCTCAGTCAGAGGCGCAACTGAAGATGTCGATGTAGATGCACCCGACAACCGAGAGTCAGAGGCAATCAGCAGGGCGCGAAGTCGTGCAATCTCCTCCTCGGTGAAGTACACACGTGAAGTAGGCGACGTAGTGGCACCGGGAGAGAAGCGGCCACCTCCACCGGTGGAAGCCGTGAAGTGTGGCGATGTAGCATGACCAGTATCATCTGCAAAGGCCGGTGGTGAAGACGAGACCGTATGCAGACAAGCACCAAGCGCCAAGGAAAGACGCGTGTGCGAAGCACGGTCGATGGAGTCATATGCACGAGTATAACCAATGAAAGTCGCGAGAGGTGTCGTGGAAGAGCGACATACACCGGTGAAAGTCGGGAGAGGGGTTAGTGTAGAACGACAATCGACATATGTGGAGCTCGCATGAAGAGTCGTAGAAGAGCTATTGGCACAGCCCATGGAAGACGCCAAAGGGGACGACGCGACAGGCGAACGAGCATCAAGCGCCGAGAAACGACGCATGTGCGAGACGGGAGTAGTGACGAAAACACCGTCAGGAGTCATCGGGCAGCTTGGGACATGCGGACCCGATAAAAAGATTCCTTCCTTTTTTTGGGAACACAATCAGCCGATGATGATCCACCAGAAGTAGTACAACACCATGTCACGTGTGTGCACAGCAGCCGATGCAGGCCAGCACCAACGCGACCCAAAGCAGTTATGCCCAGGTCAACGGACGATGCAACCCCGGACGGATCTCAGCGGCCATGCACTATGGACGGCCACGCACATATCTCAGCGACGGCTGAAGAACGGCGGCCGAACGATGGCGAAAGCGGACAGCGGCCGAACGATGGCCAGACTATGGCAGAGGTGGACAGCGGCCGGACGGCTACGGAGGCCGAAGGATACGCGCGTCAGCAGCGCACGAATCCGTCTCAATCCAAGCAACGGCGCAGCAGCTTGATGGGAAAAACGGACGAAGGAGTCCTTCGATCACCGGCTTGATCTGAAGCAACACACCGCTGACTCGACCTAAAGTGCTACTCGAATTGGATAGGGACGAGGCGGATGGGTTCGGGCAGCCACTCTGACCGATGTACTCCCTCCGTTTCTAAATATAAGTCTTTTAAGAGATTTCATTAGAAGTCTACATACAAAACAAAATGAATGAATCTACACTTTAAAGTATGACTATATACATCCGTATGTAGTCTACTAGTGGAATCTCTATAAAAACTTATATTTAGGAACGGAGGGAGTAGTTAGGAGAGAAACCGCAGCAGCGACGAAAACAGCGACGGCCGGCAAGAAGAACACAACGACGCAAGAAAAGGATCAAGCACGAGTTGCGCATGCTAAAAAAACCTAAGCTTTAATACCATGTTAAGAATATACAACTTGTATTCTCATGAAGCCATAGACCGATATATATACATGTACAGGTATGAACTATATGCAGAAAATCCCTTATACAATGAAATAAATACGAAGAGGTACATGGCTATATTATATATGCTCTAACAAGATAAATATACATTAAGACTCAAACACATGCATAATACTCCTTCCGTTTTTAAATATAAGGTTTTTTTTAGAGGTTTCACTACGGACTACATACGAAACCACTACTTTTGAGAATAGACTAGTTTTGTGATATCAGGGCAGAGCACAGAGAGGACAGAAAGGAACTACCACTCTTCTTCTTTTTTTCAAGAACAAGAAAAGGAGCTACCATTCTTATTGAAATACTAACTGCAGTTCATTTATCATATCCTCAGACAATGTACACAGCGGTGCGCTGGTGATCCATCTCGACATCGGCCAAACTAGACACAGAATCACAGTTTGTACACACAAATTCATTTTGTCTTCTTATCTTCTTTGTTATCCTTCTCCACCACTACTGGCGCTGCAGGTATGCTGAACCACCACTCTCTCAACCTTCTGGTGCATCTCTCTGTGCTTGCTCTCCTTATCGGAGAGTGGTTCGTGAACACCTCCAGAAACATCGCCAGGATAAGCAATCTTGTGGGCAGCAAGGCAAGGACAAGAGCCATCAATAACAGCGCAAGGATAGCTTTGTCTGTGGCCTGCAAATTACAAGAGTTAATGAAATATTTGATGGAACTCAGGTATTGAATACGTTTAGTCGAGTGGTGGGCAAAATTGTGGACTACCCATAAAATTCAATTTGTTACTAAGTGGTCCCTGATGGCACCTCTGTTCTGTTCAGGGACATGGAGCTGACCAATCGTCCAATACTAAGTGGCCTCATGTCTCATTGGGCAACATGGCCCGTCCCATTCTAATACTAGATTGCACAAGAAGAAAGAGCATTTACACATGTTCTCAGAAAAAAGTTAACAACAACATTATTTGAACAAGCATGATTTAGGTGTAGGGAATTTTACCAAGTTAAGATATTTAGAATTTAATTGTCCAAAAAAAAAGGAACATAGGCAGCTTTGTTTCTATTTATACCATGAATCGTCTGCGTCATAAGGTAGCATATTAGGGTGTGTTTGGTTGGAGGGATATCCTCCCAGGGACAGGGATAACCACTTTTTTCTGTGGTTGCCATGCGTTTGGATCTGGGGCGAGGAGGAACAGAGTCAACCAGATGCTGGGAATATTCCCAGAAAAAAGGGATGTGGCCAACCGCCAAAAACGGGCGGGCGGTGGCAACCACCCTGGGGCAGCCGGCGCGGGAGGGCGGGAGGCGGCCGGCGCGGGAGGGCGGCCGGCGCAGGAGGCGGCCGGCGTAGGAGCTGGCCGGCGCGGGAGGCCGGTGCGGGAGCTGCCCGGCGCGAGCGCCGCCGCCGCGGGAGCTGGCCGGCGCGGGCGCCGCCGCCGCGGGAGCTCGCCAGCCACGTGGTTATCCATCCTCCCAACCACCCTAGCCAAACAAAAAAAAAGGATAACCCTACCCTCCAACCAAACAAAAAAAAGGGCTATCCCCAGCCACCTGGTTGGGGATACCCACAACCACCCTAGCCTATCCCTCCAACCAAACACACCCTTAGTTACTCTGAAGCAGTCATGGGTGGGGCTGCAAATGAGTCGAGCTCGAGCAAAGCTCAAAGTCGAGCTGTAGAGAGTGGCTCGTGCTAAACTTGTAACGAATTCGAGTCGATCTCGATTTAGTTCCTTCAATAAAGATAAGTTGCTTTCCTAACATGGTATTGGAGCTTAGGTTTAGGTCTCTGGACGCTGCAACTCGTCCTTACAAGACTTGAGGTGCAAGGAAAGTAAACATAAACTAATAAGAACTTCTAGACTAATACTAATACTTCCTAACAGTTTCGAGCTAAATAACATGATTTTGTTTTAATAATCTAAGGCAAGTATTTGAAAAAGATAGGCCACAACACAACATAAGAAACCACTATCACATATTATTCCAATCAAAACGATGGTAATATAAAAAGAATCAAGGTAGTTGGACTAGAACTTAATAGCAAGAGATGGTGACGTAATTAGCAAAAGAAACGAAACGTCAGTTCTCAAACCTTGGCAAAAAAAAGGATATTTAGCGCCTGTTAGACCAATACTAATACTTCCTAACAGTTTCGAGCTAAATAACATGATTTTGTTTAATAATCTAAGGCAAGTATTTGAAAAAGATAGGCCACAACACAACATAAGAAACCACTATCACATATTATTCCAATCAAAACGATGGTAATATAAAAAGAATCGAGGTAGTTGGACAATAACTTAATAGTAAAAGATGGTGACTGAATTAGCAGAAGAAAGAAACGGCAGTTCTCAAACCTTGGCAAAAAAATAATAGGATATTTAGCGCCTATTCGGCAGCTCTCCGCGGAGCAGAGCGCGTCGAGCGGGCTTTTAGCAACTCCCCGATTTATCACTAGATGCCACTCCGCTCCAGCGGGAGTCGCGGAGCGGAGGGAGTCCGAACGCGCCCTTAACACGGTTGACCATGTAGTGTGACCTAAATTTTCTCTGCGCTTAATTAAGCATCCATGTTTGCTAGTAGATAAAATAGAGAAAAATCATACACAACATATATGGTAATAAATTATCCTATTCCTTTTATATAAGCACCAGGGTGACAGACGCGCCCGCTGACCAGTCGCCCGAGCCCCGCGCGTGCGTTGCGGTAGGCGGGGACGCGCTTTCTGCCGCTGGCGTGAAACACCCCGCGAGACACCCCACGAGACAGCCGGAACCATGCACGCCCGTGACAATTCTTCAAAGGCCCAGGGCACAACCAACCACACCCGAGGCAACTGCCCACCAGCCCATCACGCCAAGGCCAATCGAGGGCTCTACTGAGCCCACAACGGAGAGGCCCGCGCATGGCGCGCTCCCAGCGTCTGCGGGACGGTTCGCTTCTCCGCCGATCATGATGTGTCGATCTCATGGACGTGACACTGCGCCAACGACATGGACTCTGGGCGAGTTCCTCGCGGCTGCCACAAAACACATCACGGGAGTCCTGCCAACCCCAGGGAGAAGACCGCGTCTCTCGCTCAACTTCACCCCTCGACGCGGCCGCTCCGCCACGACTACATCACCGATGTCGGCGCCGCCCACCGCGGAAAGAAGAGCGTAGATCCAGGTCCTATGCACACTAGGGATCCTTGGAACTAACCATCGGATCACTTCCGCCGAGATGAAGGCATACGATGGACTGTTCGCGGCGCCAATTCCATTACCGGTGCTCTCGGCCATTGCAGCCCTGGTTGGTCGCGAAATCCCCGCCGGCTTGCAGGCCTCGACCGCCGCAGAAATGACCGCCGCATCATAGGCCGCACCCGCTGTCGAATTCATGTTCATGGATCACAACCTTAGAATTGCGGTCTGGAATGTGCGTGGTCTCAACGCGCGCGTTCGGTGCACAGCCATACGATCGCTGCTGGACACCACCTCTGCATCCATTGTATGCCTACAGGAAACAAAAATGGCGTTGATCTGCTCGTCTGTTGTCCTCAAGACGCTAGGCTCAGAGATCGATGATTATACGTATCTCCCGGCGCAAGGTACACGGGGTGGCATATTGCTGGCCTGGAAGAGCCGGGCTGTGACCATCACGGACCCGATGTTCACCACAAACGCCCTCACAACCAAAGTTGCGACACCCTCCGGCACAGCCTGGCGGCTTACTGTTGTATACGGCCCTTAGGAAGATGCCGACAAGATCACCTTCCTACAGGAGCTTCGCGATATACGCACAGACTGGCCAGGACCTTGGATGTTATGCGGGGACTTTAACCTGATACTGCGTGATGAAGATAAAAGCTGTGAAAACTTGCACCGCCGCATGATGGGCAGATTTCGCCGCGTCGTCAACGACCTCGCCCCCTCGCCCTGAAGGAAATATACCTCAACGGTCGACGATTCACGTGGTCGAACGAACAGTCTCCACCAACCCTGGTGCACCTAGACCGCGTGCTTTGCACCTCAGACTGGGGGGATGCACATGGAAGCTGTCATCTGGGATGCCTCGCCTCCGTCGTGTCGGATCACTGCCCCCTCCTACTTGACTGCTCGCCCACGCACGCGGCGTACCAGCGCTTCCACTTCGAGGATTATTGGCTCAGGTTGGATGGGTTTCACGACACGGTGGCCGACGCTTGGGGCTCAGTACATGACACGGACCCCTTTTAGCGGATAATGCTACGGCTCCAAGCCACAGCCCGCAAACTGACGAGCTGGAGTGCCAAATCCAAAGGGAACATCCGGGACAAGATGGCCATCTCCAGGGAGTTGATCTCACGCTTTGACAAGGCCCAGGAGGATCGCGTCCTCTCCCCTGCTGAAGGTTGGCTGCGCAAGCAACTCAAGATCACCTACCTTGGGCTTGCTTCCTTGGAGCGGACCATTGCGAGGCAACGCGCAAGAATCGCTTCCCTTAAGGACGATGACGCCAACACAGCGTTCTTCCACCGGCAATGCTCTTCTCACCGGCAAAAGAACCACATATTCAGCCTCACCGTGGATGGCAACGTGATCACAGACCAGGAGGGAATGGCACATGCAGCCTTCTCACACTTCGACGAGCTGCTCGGCTCCAACGCCCCCCGCGACCACTCGATGAACTTGTCGCAGCTTATTGCGCCTTGCGACCTGACCAGCCTCGACACACCATTCAGCCATGAGGAGATTTGGGACGCCGTCAAACGCCTCCCAGCCCGAAAAGCACCTGAACCGGGCGGGTTTACAGCTGAGTTCCTGCGGGCATGCTGGGACATAGTACGGCAGGATTTTCTGGATGCCTTCCAGCAGCTCTTCGAGCTACGCGGCCGCGGCTTCAGCAAGCTAAATCTTGCGTCTTGACCCTGCTCCCGAAGCGCGCCGACGCCTGCCAGCTTCGCGACTACCGGCCGATCTACCTCAATACACATTGTGGCCAAGATCTCTGCGAAGGTGATCTCGCTGCGTCTCGCCCCAAGACTTGGAGAATTGGTAAGCCGCAACCAGAATGCATTCATCCCAGGGCGGAGTCTCCACGACAACTTCGTCCTCGTCAGGCAATCCATGAAGCAGCTGCACCAGCCCGCAGCCCCGCAAGTCATGCTCAAACTGGACCTAACGCGGGCTTTCGACTCCCTATCATGGCCCTTCCTGTTTGAAGTGCTCCGCCAATACGGTTTTGGGCCTCGATTTCAGGAGTGGATCGCGATCTTACTCACCAACTCGAGCACCAGGATATGCTCAACGGAGAGCCAGGGCCGCCTATATGACACCGATGCGGGTTACGCCAAGGGGACCCCGTCTCACCGCAACTCTTCGTGCTTTTCGTGGACATCCTTGGCCGCCTCGTCTGGCGCACCCACGACTGTGGCATCCTACGACAGTTGCACCCACGACGGAACATCCAGGCTATCTCGTTGTACGCCGACGACGTCATGCTATCCTGCCACGCCACATCGAACGACATGGAGGCCATCAAGGGCATCCTCACCCTGTTTGGCAACGTCAGCGGCCTACGAGTTAACTATGTAAAGAGCTCGGCCACCATCATGCATGGAGACCCTAGTGTGACCACGATGATCAACCTAATGGGATGCACGGTGGCAGATCTCCCCACCAACTACCTGGGCATTCCTCTGACGTTGAGACGCCCCACAGCCGCTTAGCTCCAGCCACTTGTCGACTCGGTGGCTGCGAAGCTGCCAACATGGAAGGCATGGCTCATGAACAAGGCCGGAAGACTCGCATTGGTCAAATCGGTACTCAACGCTATCCCGGTTCACCACCAAATGCTGGCATTTGCCCCCCCCCCCCCCCCCCCAAGAAAACTCTCAGGCAACTGGAAAAGATTCAGAGAGGCTTTCTATGGGCCAGCCGTGCCGCCGCCAATGGCGGACACTGCTATGTCAATTGGCGCCAAGTATGTCGCCCGATTGAGTACGGTGGCCTGGGGATCCGAGACCTAGAGTGCGCCGGGCTGGCACTCCGACTCCGATGGTTGTGGTACGCCCGCACCGCTGGAGACCGCGCATGGCAAGGCCTAGACCTACAATTCTCCCATGAGGAGCGAGCGCTATTCTTCGCATCCACTTACATGGTCATTGGAGATGGACGGACTGGCCTGTTTTGGGATGACCGATGGCTACATGGACAGTCTGTGCGCGAATTTGCATCGGCGTTATACAATTGCATACCCAAACGGCGCTGCAAAACGAGAACAGTGGCGGAGGGGCTCGCCGGCAACGCATGGACGCGTGACATCCAAGGAGTAATCGGGATGCACGATTAGACAGTATATGCAGCTTTGACAGGCCGTGCAACACATCACCCTCACAGACGAGCCAGACCGAATTATATGGAGATGGACAGCAAGCAGCACATACTCGGCACAATCTTGGTACGCCGCGACGTTCCAAGGCTCCATGCGTTGCCCCGCATGGAAACTCACGTGGAAGAGTTGGGGGCCGCCTCGCGTCAAGTTCTTCAACTAGTTGGCAGGCAAGGATCGATGTTGGACGGCGGAACGGCTTGCTCAGCCCGGCTTACCGCACCATCCCTGATGCCTACTGTGTGACCAAGCCCCAGAGACTATGCAGCACCTACTGTTGGGATGCCCGTTTGCCCGGCAAACTTGGCACGACATCCTGGCCTGGACACACATACCAACACACACACCCCACCAGCGAACCTACACTCATTGACTAATGGCAGAGGGCTAAGGAACAGACACCCTCGGTGCAGCGCAAAGCCCTGCAATCGATCACCATGCTCGTCCCCTGGATGATTTGGAAACACCGGACGAATGCGCCTTCGAGAATGCGCGACACATTGGTGGATAAGATCAGAGATGAGGCCAAATGTTGGGCACTCGCTGGGGCACAAGGACTACGGGTTGTCCTACCCACATCCTGGGATGTACACTGATCGGGCGCATGACCCATGTGTAACCAGCCTCTTAGGAGGATTGTACTTTCCACCTTTTCAAAGAAACGAAACGCAAAGAGTCTTTTGAGTTTTCTTGAGAAAAAAACAACCTTGCAAAGGCATGTGCATTGCAACGGTAGACTGCAACCTTGAGTAACTAAATTTGGGTCAACCCGCTTGTTCCAATGGGCCGATGGTCCCCCTAGCCCAATTTTCTTATGAAGCCGACCCTGAAGACCCATTGGCCTAGAAATTATGGGCCACAGTGTCCCAATGGGTAACGTCAGTCTATTCCCGTCGTGAGTAGGTAGTGAGAGGGGGGATGGGTTCAGAGAAGGAGGGATGCAGACATTTTCTCTTCTCTTCACCGAACAATGACGTCCACCTTACAGCTGAGTCATTTACATAACTCGTGCGCGCACACAAAGCACACGCAAGCCCACAGGCAGTTACACACAAGCTTCCTTTTCCTGTAGAGTGGGACCCTTGCCTACAATGTCCAAGGACATCAACAATGGTGGGGACCTGAACCCTTCCCCCTTGAGAGTGACCCTCTTCCCAGAGAGAGCTTACCGGAAATCGAGAGCGAGCGTCTGCTTACAGGTTCGGGTTCTTGTTCAACAGGTTCTGCCGGTCTTGCTGCTGACTCTTCTAGATCAAAGAGACCACCCACTACAGTCAGGAGCACAACATGAGAGCTCTGCTTGACTTTGGCCCTTGCCGCCATTATTTTCTTCCCCTATCATCGCATCTGGTCTAGTATGTGCTTTATAGTTTTCTATACTTCGTCCACCGAGTCTGTTGCCCCTTTTGTGTCATGTCATGTGAGTCCACCATACCTTTATCCATCAGCTTATTCTCATCCTAGTCCTTTCTATAGGATTTTTGTGGCCTCTTTCTGCATTGTCGATCTCTACGCCCATTCTCTTGCCGTCGAGCGTCTTTCAACGCTTGTTTTCTTGGGATACACATATTCTGTTGATTGTCATCGTCTTTTGACAACCCATCTTCTCTTCAAACTTATCTTGTGTCTCCTACTGATGTGTTGTCTTACTGTGATGCATCATCTTCTTGTTATCCTTTCTTTGGCTTGACATAACAGGTTTTTGAAGACTCTTGATGCTACAACGACACTCTGAAGACACTGATTTTGGATTATCACCATTTTGTTTTGGTAAAACATGAGGGGGGTTGTTAAGGAGTATTATACTGGAGAGTGGACTTTTTGCTCTCGGGCACCATGGAGCCCTGTATTTTCAAACATTCAAAAATCAACTTTTTTTAGTTTCAAGAAAATCTGAAAAAAAATACGCAAGAATTTATAGATGTATATTAGATGTGTGAAATTTCATCACAAAATACTTTTTTATGCGGCCAATACAAAAAAACAAAATCCTGTGATTTTATAGTGAATAGTACATGTGCTAGATTACATGATTTTGCCCGAAACCCACCAAAACATTCCCTAACACTGCATGTGAACTACTCATGGTATATACTCTTGGCCAGAAGGCCATGTGCTCTGCCTGATGTCCCCAAAAATGACATGAGAAGGTTATTAGAAGCGTCCAACCATCCGGGTTGAAATGTAGCTTTCAAATTAAGTTCTTAATTAGTAGATGCTGCCGAAGGGAGTGGAGGTGCCATACACAAAAATGAAGCGACTCATACAACAACAGAGGTAAATAGAGTTCTTAGGCCATCATTCACGAACTACTTCTCCAGTATACTGATATTTTTCAGGAACTAGCCGCATTGCCTCCTCATAGGAATTTTGATCATGCCATCCCAAAAGCAGAAAAATGCCTTCTGGGGTCAAAAGCCAACTTGATCTCAGCCTCGGTATCCAATATGGTATTCTGATGTGCCGAAAATCTGAGGAACTTATCCCCTAAGCAAAATGGATTCTCTAGTATCAAACCTTGCCTCTGCCCATTCACATATGTTGTTTGGCCAAAACCATGACATGCAAACATACTCCTAAAGCTGGTTTGTAAGCTTTTGAGATTAATAGAAACAGGTTACCATTTGATTTCGACCACAAGAAACTCTTATTTGGCATTCTAACCTGTTGATACTTGCAAGAAGAGGTCGGAGAATTTTTGGGATTGACTGGATAATGGATATTACAGAAAGTTTGAACAGGCCTATGGAATTTTAGCTAAGCCCCTCACCAGTTTGCTGAAGAAACGGAGGGCTTAAATACATACTCATAAATACACACTCAGACATCATGACGGCACAAATGCCACACTTGATGGTTCAACCAGCCCCTTGAGGTCCCTGACGGATGGGATCAGGTCCACCTGTTTAGTCGCCCGTCACCACCTGCAATCCAGTCAAGCGGCCACCGGAAAACACGAGCACAAGACGTAGTAGTGTTCCCAAGTCGCATGTTCCAGCATACCTTGACTTGCAGAATGGTCGTGCTGCCGTTCGTGACCATAAGTCGCTCCCGAATAGCCAGCAGTTGCAACAGCACAGTGGAGAGATCTGGCAGCTCCATGAAGACCGGTGAATAGTTGGATAGTTGGCGATGAATGGCTTCAGTTGCAACATGTGGAACCCTGGATGTATGAAACTAGTGGGCGGAAGATACAAACGATAAGCTGCGGCTCCAATTTGTTCCAGGACTTTGAATGGGCTGTAGAATTTGAGAGCAAGATTGGAGCACAGTCCACTGACGAGCGACGAGTGCGCGTATGGTTGAAGCTTGAGGAGCACATCTTCGTCGACTGACAAGCGACAAGTGCACGTATGGTTGAAGCTTGAGGAGCACATCTTCGTCGACAGCAAACTAACGATCATGGTGGTGCTTGTCGTCCTGAGTCTTGACGCACTCCTGTGCACGGCACAGGTGTCCCGCAGTAATGCAAAAAAATCAGCACGGTCAGCTGCAAGCTCTGCCAGCGAAGAGTGTAATTCATCCTCCAAGCAGGCATTGTACAAAAATTTGATCTATTCCATATAGAACTTTGAATGGGATGCAGTCCAGTGATATGTTGTAGTAAGAGTTATACCAAAATTCCAGCAATGGAAGGCATTTTTTCCACTTCGGCAGCTGTCATGCACTAAGCACTGCATGTACTTCTCCAATCATTGATTAACTCAGATTGGTGCCGGACCGTCCCTCTCGTGATCTTTGTTTAACCTACAAGCTTATGTCTAGTCTATTTGGCTACCCCACGGTGCCCTTATATGATAGATCTGGGTTAAACATGTTTGCCTCAAACACCTAACCTTCTGCTAATTACAAATCCAACTGTAGCACAAACCTTACATATATTTTAATAGCGACCAGAGGTGAAAAGGAGAGGACTCCACCTGAATGCCGGAGCAAGTGCACACCCCACCACACTGCAGTCTGACACCGACTGCACCACCGTCAACCAGTGATGCCCACGCCGCTGGACGGTCTCTGCAGTCCACACCTCGTGTGAGCAGCTCGCAGCCTGTCAGCATGCGCTGCGGCACTGCGGATTTGCACATCAGTGCGCCATGAGGACCCGATTGCACTTTAAGAAATTATTTTAGGGGTGTTTTGCAAATGTTCAGACTACTTTGTAAAAAGTTGTTGAAAAAAACAGATGCAGTTCAGCCCTGGTTGAGTTGGCATAACTGCTGACATGGCGCTGGGCAGTAAGCAATCAACGTGGTCAAAACCATTTGACTGAGGCAAAACCGAGAGGACGGTTGAGTTTTGCACCACGTGGTTAGAGCATCTCCAGCAGTTCGGCCCCCCAGTGGCCCGAAGTAACGCCGCCTGGGGATCCGCCGGCGCTAAAAACAGTGTGGGGGGGCTCGGCTTCCCAGTCCCCACCCAAGGGCGCCCCCCAGCCACTGCTTTCGGACCAGTTTCGGTGCAAATTTGGCCCACTTTTGGCCCATATTCGGCATTCTTCAGCACAAATTGAACAACAGTAGTTATTTTTTTATCTCATAGTTCATCACAGAAATCAATACAAATCAAAAAAAAGTTTAACAAGTCAATACAAATCAAAAATCGAGCTAGGCATTGCCTTTGAGCGTCCATAGGTGCTCCACCAAATTGTGATGCAGTTGTTGATGCACCTGTGGGTCTCGGATCTCCTGACGCATGTTGAGGAAGGCAGACCAGATTGCCGGTAGCTAATGATCAACTTGGGCAAGAGGACCTTGCCTGTAATATGCTTCAGTGTCAAACACTGGCTCCTTCTGCTCGCTCTCAATGATCATGTTGTGCAAGACAACCCAGCAAGTCATGACTTCCCGCATTTAATCTTTCGACCTGGTCTGAGCAGGGTACCGGACAACAGCAAAACAAGATTGAAGCACACCAAATGCCCGCTCGACATCCTTCCGGCAAGCTTCTTGATGCTTGGCAAAATAGGAGTGCTTGCCTCCTGGTGCAGGATTTGAGATAGTCTTCACAAATGTGGACCATCTCGGATAGATGTCATCTGCTAGGTAGTATCCCTTGTTGTAGTGGTGCCCATTGACCTCGTAGTTAACCGGGGGAGCATGACCTTCAACAAGCTTGGCAAAGACATTCCAGCACTGCAGTACATTGATGTCATTGTGAGTTCCTGGCATACCAAAGGAGTGCCAAATCCAAAGGTCATGTGTGGCCACTCCCTCAAGTACCACACTGCAACCTCCTTTGGCGCATTTGTACATCCCTTGCCAAGCAAATGGACAGTTTTTCCATTTCCAATGCATGCAGTCGATACTTCCACGCATCCCAGGAAATCCTCTTTCTGCATTCTGCGCTAGGACCCAAGCAGTGTCTTCAGCATTGAGTGATCGCAAATATTGAGGTCCACTACCCTGCAGAACTTGTAGAAACACCCAATGGTGGTGGACTCGGCCATGTGTTCATAGTCTTCCAGAATATCACTGGGAGCTCCGTACGCAAGCATCCTCATAGTTGTCGTGCACTTCTGGAGCGAGGTGAATCCAAGTGTGCCGGTGCAATTCTTTTTACACTTGAAGTAGTTGTCGAACTCCCTGATGGAATTCACAATCCTGAGGAAGAGCTTCCAATAACGGCGCCGGAATACTTTGTCGCCGTGCAGAGGAGCGCTTACGAAGTAGTCGGCATAGAGCAAGCAATAGCCTTCCAGTCGATGCCTCTGCTTTGCCTTCAGCCGGCCCGGCGCCGAGCCACCTCGTCGTGCTCTGCATTGCTCGCGAACAGGCCGGCTAGAGGGGCGAGGACCATGAGGTGCTCTTCATCCTAGGCGCCAGCGTCGGCTTCCTCCTCCAGTAGCGCCGTGAATGCCTCCTCGTCGTCGGCTTCCTCCTCACGAACACCTGGCGGGCGTGGCGGCCGCTGACGTGCCCGGAGCGTCGGGAAAACTAGACAAGAAGCGGGGGGGCGGGGGAGGGGCAAATCCACGGCGAAGACGATGGGGAGATAGTCTTTGTAGCAGCGACATGCAGATGGGGCGGCGTCCGAATCGGCACGGTGGCGGAGGGTGTGGTGCACGAGGGGTGGTTCCTGGAGAAGAAAATGCCTTTTTTCGCCTGACAAGGGGACCGGCGCGTCGTTTTTCCTTTCGCTGGCGCCCCCCAGCGCGCTGGGTTCGGGCTGGGACCGTCAGGCCCAATTTCGGCCCGAGACGACGAAAAACGGGCTCCTGGGGCGCGGCTGGGCCATTTTTGCCCCGCCGGCGAGAAAAATGGCAGGGGGGGCTGTTTGGGGTGTGGCTGGAGATGCTCTTAGTTGGGGGTATTGTGCGACCGGTTTCAAAGTTTAAGGTTGCAAATTAAACCGAGTTGTTAATTCGAAGTTGTAATGTGCACTTCTCTCTTTCTTCTCTGACTGACCTTACTTCTGAAGAAGCAGAATCCTTGCTCCAAGACGAGTTTGTGCAATGATTTTTTCCAGCGGCAACATCACAAGGCTCGGTTACATATGAAACACTATGCTGATGAAAATCACGCTGATAGGAACTTCCAAAAGGGGGGCATCTTTATGACAAGCTGCATCCCTATGCTCAACAGTCTCTGCCTGCCAGACCCTATCCGAAGATCTCTGTCAAGTGTTTTGGACCCTATAAAATACTTCACAAAATTGGTCTAATGGCTTAAGAAATAGAACTGCCTTCTACATCATGTGTCCCATCTGTCGCGGTTGAAGCAGCATGTGCCTGATCATTCGGCCTTTTTCTCTAAACTTCCTTCAGCTGCGGAGCTTGATACCTCTGAAGTTTCTCCGGCAGCAATCCTGGATCGTCGCCTCTTGAAGAAAGGCAACACTGCTCTGCTTCAGGTGCTCATCAAGTGGTCTTTCGCTGCTGGAGAAGATGACTTGGGAAGACTATGCCAATGCTCAAGCGTGGTTTCCAACTGCTGCAGAGGGGATGTCACACCAGGCTCAGCTACAGGCGTGTTCCTTAAGGGGTGGTGTTTAGTGGTGGCGTAGTAGTTGTGTGTGGGCCAGGGTGTCACTTGGGTGCGTTATTTATATGCCATGTTCCTTAAGGGGTGGTGTTTAGTGGTGGCGTAGTAGTTGTGTGTGGGCCAGGGTGTCACTTGGGTGCGTTATTTATATGCCATGAGCTGTAACAGGAGAGTTATCGAATGAATAGTGAAATTTGATCCTTCCCCAACTACTCGCTCTACTTCTTCCCAAATTCTTACCCCCTCCGTTACCCAAATACACTTGTATCCTATTACATGTCTTCAGGGAAAGTTCATTGGTACTCCCTTCGTAAAGAAATATAAGAGCGTTTAGATCACAGGGGGGGTAGAAATTTAAGGGGTAGCAAGCTCAGTGGCAGGAGAACAGTGGTGTACCTCCCCTTGGTTGCAAAGATAAATGTGTAGTTACGTATACGAGGTGTGAATCAATGAGGTTCCACGGTTCAGTACGCTAATTGATCAGTTACTAGCAATTACAGATTCAATGATTGAATAATTGGAAACAACAAAAGGGCATATCTGCCTGGTATATTTCATCTGCATAGGAAAGAAAAAACCCACGCAAGTAAATCAGTTTGCACATGCTTCCAGGTTAATCATCAGTACTTCATAATAATTTCATGAAACAAAGCACGTAGTATGGTGGTTTCATTATTTCTGCACCAAATTAAGTATAAAGTCGCAAATCGAAGTGCAACTTAGACCTCCTTTTGGACAATACATCTACCACCATCTACAGTGCATATTACCTATACAATAGCATGATAGCACAGAAGCAAAACTGCAAATCAAAATAAATTTTAAGATGGAATGGCGAAGCTAAGAAGATAAATCACCTGAGATGGAAAAGCCAGCAGTAGAGCTCTTATCTTCAGAAGAACAATATTTGCATCCTGGACAAGCTCTTCAACTTTGGAAATGGCATTTTGAACAGCTAAGAGCTGCTCCATAGTGTTCATTGAAGGTGGAGACGTCACCTTGACCTCAGTCATTGGCTTTCCTTGACTAGTTAGTCTTGTCAGCAGCATGACCATTGCTGATAACAGTATGACCATAACAAGAAAATAGACTACCCATCCCCTGTCTCGGCATAGAAGCATAGGGACATCACTAATATGAACGGATGAAAAATCATCAATTAGTTGACAAGCTGAAATCAAGATTCATCATATCCATGAATTTCTACTGAGTTCAGATTACTAGCAATATATATAGTACTTTGACTAAGCAACTCGGTGTTCCATCATGAAATCGTTCCATCATGAAATCGTAGCCGAACAACTTGTTCACCAATTGATGTTGTGGGATTGTCTGTATCCGCTGCTCCAGGATGAAATTCAAAACATAGTGGTCAGTGCAGTCGGTGAATGCATGTCCCCACAATTAAACCCATCAATGTTGCACTGCCTTAGTAGGCTCATTAGTTCCCTCTCATAGGCTTCCAGTTTGGCATGACACAGCGTTGCTATGCGCCAGCTCTAGAAAGTCGACAGGCCATTGTCCTGGTGAAGGACGGCGCTATGGCCAGAGTTGGAAGCATCACCCTCATCGATAAAGCTGGAGTTGAAAGTTGGCATCTGCAGGACTGGGGCTGTATGGAGGGTGCTCTCATGAAACACAGCCTTGGCTTCTTCACACTAACTAAACCCCTCCTTCAGTAGCTTGGTGAGCTGCGCTGCCATACTGCAAAAGTCCTTGATGAACTTGCGGTGGTAGCTTGTAAGACTGACAAACCCATCAGAGAGAGGATCAGGGTGGCAGGGTAGTCGGGATAGGGTTTGAGGTGAGAAGAGCACAGAAAGAAGAGAGGAGAGCAAGGGGACGAGGAATCAGTTTGTTCCCCAGGTCAATGGTTCATCTCGCCAGTTACCCATTATATTAAATAGCCTCAGTCTCTGGGCCACACCCAGTTCCAGTTTAAATCCCCCAACATGCCCCGGACCATCTCTGTAGTCCACTGTGTCATCGGGCACAGGTGTGACATTCTCCCTTTCTTCAGATGGAGCCCCTGTCCAGATGGCTGCCATCGGAAAGCGGAGCCTGAGAACGCCATAGTCCTCCGAGATGGCTGAGTCTCGGTGACAGGGTAACCACCACACCTTGAGTTGGATGACCAAGCCATTGTCGTGTTTCATCATGCGATGGCCGAGTATCTCCACAGGCGTCGGCTGTCAGATCGGCAGTGCACGGCAGCTCGGGAAACACTGGAGTGTAATGCGGCATGAATGGCTTAGACGGAGAAAATGTGGCTGTGGTCCGGAAGATCACTGTCTGACAGATTGCAGCACCTTGAATGGCCCAAAGTACTTGCATGTGAGCTTGTTGCAAGGCAACGGAGCTTTGGGCGTAGGGTTGCAGCTTGAGCAGGACCGCATCCCACACCATGAACATGCGCTCAAACAGTTGCGGTCAGCCTTGCGCAGGATGCGGGACTGGCCTCAAAGCAGCTGGGTGTGCTGCACCCAATCCGTGTCGTCAATCGCTGATGTAGAAGCGGTCGGCCAAGAGAGGGGTGGCACTAAGGTTGGATTCCTGCCCGTAGAGCACCTTGAAGGGAGACCAACTGAGCGACGAGTGAAATGTGGAGTTGTACCGAAGCTCCGACATCGGAAGCCAGCACCCCCATTTGCCCGGAGTGTTGTGGTGGTCGCAGCGAAGGAAATCAAGGCATTGGTTTACGCATTAACTTTGACCATCTGTTTGTGGATGATACACTATGGACTACCACAGCTTGGTGCCAACGGAGGTGAGCATCTCTCACCACATGTGGCTGGTGAAGACGCAGTCACAGTGGGACGACCGAGAACGCCCGCACCACTTGTACACTGAAGGGGTGGCAAAGCGGCATTAAGTGTGCGGACTTGGATGAAACGGTCGATGAAAGCCATGATCATGTCGAACCTGACAGACTAGGCAAGGCCCTTAACGAAGTCCATGATCAGGTCAGTCCAAGGCCCTTCCGGCACCGACAGAAGTTCAAGTAGGCCGGCTTGGTGTGTTCGTACTTGGCGTGCTGGTACACCTCGCACTGCCGGACAAAATCCTCAACGGCTTGTTTGAGCCCTGTCCACAGGAACAACCTGATGCACTGGTAGGTCACGCCAACCCAAAGTGGCTACCGACCACATTGTTGTGCAGCGTGCTCACTAGCTTCGCCTGCAGCGGTGTTGCATCCAACCCATACACACCAGTGGAAGCGAATGATGCTTGGCAAAAGCTTGCGAACGCATCTGTCTCGTACGAGTTAGTTATCCCCTGCATACAGCCGGGTTGCCAGACCATGAGAGCATCGACAAAGAGGATGTTGCACGCGTGAGACAGAGCATTGGCAGCGCCGTTCTCGATGTCGCGCTTGTATTGGAAGGTGAACCGGAGCCCCACAAGGTTGGACATCGCCGTCCGTTGCAAATTCGTCATGAGCTGCCGCGGTCGGTCAGGATCATGAATGGAACCGTTTGGAGGTAGGTGCACCACTTGTCCACATCCATCATGACAGTGAAGAAATCCATTCCTGATTTTTTTTTTTGTGGACGCCAAGGGCCATGCTGAAGAATGCCACGAATGGCTGCCTTGTACGAGGACGAACAATGCGTTGTCGCGGGCATCCGTCTCAATCGATGATGGCTTGATGAAGTCAGGCAGCGACAGAACGGGTGTCGTCACCATCACTTGATTAAGTGGCTCAAACACCATCTGGGCATGATCTGCCACTCAAAGCCCTTTTTTGTTAGCAGCGGGATAAGTGTCTTGAGAAGGATGACATACACGGGCACAAACTTTCAGTTTTTCGAGAAAACGCAGAGAGTGCGTTTCTTTGTATTGAAAAGGTAGAAAGTCAGTCTCAGAGGAGACGGTTACAACAGATTACACGCAATCCAGTGGACATCCCAGGATGGGGGCAAAACTACCCTAAGCCCCTTGTCCCCAGCTCTAGCCCAACATCTCATCTCATCTTTGATCCCCTCCGCGAGCTCGGGAAGCGACGGAGTGGCTTGATCAAATACACACGCATTCCTATGTTTCCAGATCATCCATGGGGATATCTTGCTCCGGTGCGGGGGCTGGTAGGCGCAGCCAGGAAAGAGCCTCATGCCAGGCTTGCCGCGAGAAGGGGCATGCCAGTAGCAGGTGGTGAATGGTCTCTGGCGCCTGATCGCAAAGCAGGCATCGCGTGTGGTGAGGTAGGCCGCGGCGGGCGAGTCTGTCCGCGGTCCAGCATCGGTCTAGGCTCACCAGCCAATGGAAAAACTTGACCTTCGGCGGAGCCCATCCCTTCCAGATTAGCTTCCAGGAGTGGCAAGCGAGGGATCCGTGGAAGGTGGCCTGATAGCATGATCGCGCCGAGTAGTCTCCATTAGCAGTCCATTTCCAGACGAGCCTGTCTGGCTCGGCGGACAGGGCGGTGTGCGTGACGCGTTGCCATGTCGTCAAGTATTGGCCAATCTCTTGCAGCCCCACTACACCGCGGATGTCTCGAGCCCACGCGTTGCCGGCGAGTCCATCCGCCACCGTCCGCACCCTCCTCCTGTTCTTGGGAATGCATCGGTACAGCATGGGAGCTAGCTCGCTGATCGACTGCCCATGCAGCCATCTGTCTTCCCAGAACAGCGCCGTGCGGCCATCGCCGAGCACCATGAAGGTGGAGGCATAGAAGAGGCCGAGCTCCTCACTGGAGAACTGCAGGTCCATACCTTTCCAGGCCCTGTCGGCGTCCGTCTTAGATAGCCAGAGCCACCACAGCCTAAGTGCTAGCCCAGTCCGCTCCAAATCTCGGATGCCCAGCCCTCCCAGAGCGAGGGGCCGGCTGACCGTGCGCCAGTTAACATGACAGTGCCCTCCGTGAGCAGCCGCACGGCCAGCCCAGAGGAAGCCGCGCTGTATCTTCTCTAGTTGTTTCAGGGTCTTCTTCGGAGGTGTCAGGGTGAGCATCTGGTGGATTGGGATTGCGCTGAGGACCGATCTGACCAATGCCAACCTCCCAGCTTTGTTCATGAGCCATGCTTTCCATGTCGGGAGGCGGCCAGCCACAGCATCGACTAGCGGCTGCATCTGAGCTGGCGTGGGTCGTCGGGTGGTGAGCGGAATGCCCAGGTAGGTGATGGGCAGGGTCGCCGCCTGGCAGCCCAATGCCTCGATCAGGGCATCGCTCTCCTCGTCGCCGTGTAGGGTCGTGGCCGAGCTCTTGCCATAGTTTACCCGCAAGCCCGACGCGGCCTCGAAGATGCCTAGGATGCCCTTCACCGCGAGCACCTCCTCCATCTCAGCATGGCAAAACAGCATCACGTCGTCGGCGTAGAGCGAAACGGCCGAAACAGTGCGTCGGGGGTGCAGCCGCCGGAGTATGCCGGCCTGGAGAGCCCGATGCATGAGGCGGCCCAGCGCGTCGACAGCGAGGACGAATAGCTGCGATGATGTGGAGTCCCCTTGACGCAGCCCGCGACGGTGCCAAATCGGGGGGCCAGGCACGCCATTGAGCATGACCCGCGTGCTGGCCGAGGAGAGTAGTATGGCTATCCACTCCCTGAACCTGTCCCCAAACCCATATTGGCGCAACATCTCGAAGAGGAACGGCCAAGATATGGAGTCGAAAGCCCGAGTGAGATCGAGCTTGAGCATGATGCGCGGGGCGCCCAAGTGGTGAAGCATCCGGAGAGACTGCCGGACTAGCATGAAGTTGTCGTGGAGGGAGCGGCCGGCAATGAATGCGTTCTGGTTGCGGCTGACTAGGCTGTCCAGCTTGGGGGCGATGCGCAATGATAGAACTTTGGCGAATAGCTTGGCCATGATGTGGATCAGGCAAATAGGCCGGTAGTCGCCCAGCTTTTGTGCATCCGCGCGCTTAGGCAGCAGGGTCAGGAGGGCTTGGTTGAGCTTAGCAAACCCTCTTCGACGCAGCAGGAATAGCTGGTCAAAGACATCCAGGATATCCTGCCTAATAATGCCCCAACAGGCCCGTAGGAACTCCGCGGAGAACCCGTCTGGCCCTAGTGCCTTATGCGCCGGCATGTGCTGCACCGCAGCCCAGATCTCCTCCGGGGTGAAGGGCGCATCCAGGCTGCCTAGGTCATCAGCCGTGACGAGCTGCTCGAGGTCCAGAGTGTGCTCACGGTCCACAGCAGTGCCCAGCAGCCCGTCAAAGTGCGTGAATGCCGCGTGGGCCATCTCGTCATGCGCACATAGCACATGTCCGTCAACTAGGAGGCTGTGAACGCGGTTCTTCTGACGCCTGAACGTGCACTGCTTGTGGAAGAAGCTCGTGTTGGCGTCGCCCTCGGCCAGGAAGGAAATGCGGGCACGTTGCCGCGCGATGGTGCGCTCCAGAGATGCCAACCCAAGGTACGCCACCTTGAGCTGCTTGCGCAGCCAGTCCTCTGCCGGGGCGAGCAGGCGACTCTCCATCGCATGGTCGAAGCGGGCGATCGCACAAACTTTCAGTAGAAGCCCATGAGGCCAAGGATACCTCACAGCTCGATGGCGTTGGTGCGCGTGGGCCAATGTTGCATGCTTGTCATCTTCTGGTTGTCTGTGGCGACACCAATCCGAGAGATCATATGTCCTAGGTACTTGATACCATTCTAGGTGAACGTGCAGTTGGATGCCTTGGCAAACAGTTGGTGTGGACGAATCATGTCGAGCAGCCGATACACCAAGATGTCATCCAGAAAGACAATGACAAACGTACGAACATGCACGGCAAAGATCGGGTCTACGAACATGCACGTCAAAGATTGAGTCCAAGAGTCATTGGAATGTTGTCGGTGCATTTGTCAACCCAAATGGCATGACTTGGAAGTGGAAATGTTTGTGGTGCGTCTTGAACGCCATTTTTGTCTCATCAACATGGTTCATCCAAATTTGGCAGTAACCGACGTGCACGTTGAGCTTGCAGAAGTAGGTCCCGCCGCTAGCTCGTTGAGTTCGTCGACAATTGGCAAAAGGAACTTGTTTTTTACTGTGATGTCAAGCATAGTCCACACAAAATGGGCATGTTCCATCCTTCTTCACGAGGAGTACGGGAGCGGCATATGGGCTCATGTTGTGCATGATCACCCCGCAGTGCACCATCTCGCTAACTTGGCGCTCGATCTTTTCATTTTGCAAATGAGAGTAACAGTATGGTCTAGCTAATTTAGTTACAAGGACCTATCTTGAATATCGTGTTGCACTCAGAGGGCCATCATCGCACTCTCGGGAGCTATTGACTTCAAACATAATTAGAAAACGCCAGGCGTAGATGACTTCAAACAGGCAAGGTGGACCAGCATTATCATGGATGCACTCCCATTGGCAAAGAGGGACGAGATCCCATGGTTGACCTGTTTTGTTGTGGCATGGTGCCGCCCAAACCCAGAATCGATCTTGGAGGGCCGTCCCAGTACTCAAGGGGGCTATTGACTTCACACACAAACAAAAGACGTAGGGCCTATATATCGTGTTGTAGACTTCAAACAGATGAGGCGTCCTAGCATCGTCACGGATGTGTTCCCATTGGTGATGGAAGGGATCCCACACATAGACAGAAGACGAGCTGTTGACTCCAAAAACACAAGGCAGCCCAGCATCCTCGTGGATGCACTTCAATTGGCAATGATGGACATGATCCCATGGTTGACTCGCTGTTAGGCGGCAAGGTGCCGCCCGAACACACGATCACTCTCGAAAGACCATCAGCGCACTCTAGGGAGCTATTGCCTTCAAACATCAGCAGAAAACGCAGGCCATTCAGACATAAACAAAAAACGCAGGGCCTAGATGGGAGCTATTGACTTCAAACAGACGACGCGGCCCAACCCATCGACGCCTAGATGGGAGCTATTGACTTCAAACAGACAAGGCGGCGAGGGATTGGATCCCATGGTTAACCCGTTGTGGGGTGGCAAAGGGTCGTCGCCGCACTCTAGGGAGCTATTAACTTCAGACATAAACAGAAGACGCAGAGCCTAGGTGGGAGTTGTTGACGTCAAACAGACAAGGCGGCCCAGCATCCACGGATGCACACCCATTGGCGACGAGGGATGGGATTCCAAGGTTAACCCACTGTGCGGTGGCGTGGTGCCGCTCTCAGAGAGTTGTTATCGCACTCTAGGGAACCATTGACTTCAAACATAAACAAAAGACTGGAGTTGTTGGCTTCAAACAGACAAGGTGGCCTAGCATCGTAGCGGATGCACTCCCAACATAATGCAAGCAAACTAACATACTGAGTCGGAACATTAGACGTCCCAGCCCCTGCAAACGCACCCTAAACTCAAGGACCTTTCTTGTTTGGGCGCGACTCCAGCATGAGGGTGATGACGTGGCCGCATTGGCGACGTAGTGAAAGGGACTTGGCTTGGCAAAGACGTCATGGAACTCGGCGAGGACGGCCTAAACTGGCGTAGCCACGTGTTGTCCTTCTGTTGGTGACCTAGAAGGTGTTATCTCCATGACTGCCATCGCACATATGTCGTTCCCGACATGCCACTTGAGCAAAGTATCAGGCTCTAGGGGAAGCAACGACGTTTGGTTTGTTGATCGGTCACCTTGCAATGTCACCTCTTGGCCTTGGTGAACGAACGTGGTCATTTTCTCTAGCTAATGGTAGTTCATCGGGCTATTTCGCCGACACTTCCATGCTCAAATTTCTATGATATCCGTTGAGCTTCATGACGCGCATGTCGGTTGTGAACTCATGGCCTTGCAACCACCAAATTGTCGGGGACGAACTTATCATAGCGAAGGCACTATCCGTTTGCAAGCTTGACATCCACCAGTGGTATGGGTGCGATGGTGGCACCGATATGATCAACGAACATCGTGTTGACGAAGTTGTACGTGATCCCAAAGTCGAGCAGCAGCAACATGTCTTGGATGTCTACAAGTATGCGCAAGAAAATCGTGCTTGTCGCTTCGGAGTCGGCGATGGTGTGAACGAAAAGCTGGCCGCACTCCAGTGCTGGGGCAGCGGATTACTCCATCAATTCTAGAGCGCGGACAGCATCATCAAAGAACAACTTGCCATAGTCACTGACCTTGATCGCGAGCACTCACCTTGATGCTTGCACTGATGCTCCCGGAGGTAATTGTGCCCACAGCAGAATAGAGCTCGTTTGTCCACCGATAATCTAGCAGATGCAGCTCGCACCAAAATTGTTTGGAGGCCGTCGTGAAACTCGTGGTCGAGGAGAGGTAGGGATGTAAATGGTGCGATAACGGTGCCGCAATGCTCGTTAGTTCGCATAGTAGTTCGTTTCCCAGGAAAAACTTGAACTATTAGACCAATAAGTTGGCTTAAACGGGCTTAAACAATGTGCCTTTACATCCCTAAGGAGGGGTCGTTGCAGGGAGCAAAGAGGTAGGCGCTTGACCCGCCGAATTTCTCTTGGGTGTGTGCACACACAAAGGCGTGCATGATGCTTTTCGACGCCTGAAGGCGCACTGCTACGCACAACTTGTCTTCCAACCAAAGGAAAGACTGGGAGATAAAGAATCAAGGATTGACGAAGTTGTGCAGCAAAGTCAAATGGGAATTGATGTTTCGAATGCCCGACAATAAACCGCCACCAATCTAGTCTGCCTCAACCGCAGCAAACAGTTCATCACAAACTCAAATTCGTCAGATCCAAATTCCTCCAACAGAGCTGCCTTGAGGGTTTCCCATGTGAAAATGCGCTGGGATTGTCGGTATGTGCGAAGCCAGTGCATCGCATGCTCTTCAACATAGAGCATTGTGGTGGTCACCCATTGATGCTACGAAATTTTGTACAGCTCAAAGTAGGCCAGGCAATGATCCAACCAAAGGCGCAGGGCAGTGTTGTCGTAAGTTGGGAAACCGTGGTGCGGGGACTTGACATAGCCATTGCCACCGGCTTGGAGCAGCCTGCGAGATGACCGGCATATCATACGATAGATGTGTGGCGGTCATCTTGTTGGCTAGCCCATCTTTGGCAGTGGCGGGGTCAGCAAAGGTGTGGTGGCAAAGCATAATTCCAATGGATCGCAGGTTCGCACCTTGGGCTCATCAACATCTGCTTGGCTGAGGTGGATTTGTTTCCTCATCCCTTACAAATCGGTGGTGACTTTCTTGTTGAACTGGAGCTAGGCCTCATGGCGCTGGTCCAAGATGGCCGCCTGGTCATTGAGGCGCTTGAGGATCATGTCGAGCAAGGACTTCATCTGATTTTCACTCCATGGCTATAAGGATGTTGCATGTCTAAGCACAAGGTTTGGATTGCTCCATCGTTAACGCTCCAAGCCAATCCAAAACCTACCAAAGGGATTTTGCATCATGTTCACCAAAGCAAAATCACACCCAACAAAGTGGATATACGAATCGGGTCAAGAGATTCACAAGAACTACGGAAGCTGGGTTTGGGGGCGGGGGGATTTAATTATCAGATTGTGATGAACCCGTCAGAGAGGGGATAGAGTCACAAGGTGTGGACATAGTTAGGATAGGGCTTAAGGTGAGAAGAGCATAAAAAGATGAGAGGACATCGAGGGTGCCAAGAACCAGTTCATTCTTCCGATCGATGGTTCATCTCGTTAGTTACACAGGTTAAATAGCCTCACTCTCGGGGCCACACTTGGCTCTAGTTTACATCCCTCATAGTGCCCAAGGCCCAACATGCCCTTGGCATCTCTCTAGTCCACTGTGTCATCACGCACAGGTGTGACAAAGACTGAAGCCTCATAGCACATCCGTTAACATCAATAGTAGGGTTGGCTCATCTGCCACAGATGGACCTTGTCAATCCGTGGGCAGACCATCTGCAGAAATCACATGGCTGAGGTACGCCACGGATGCAACACCGAATGTGCACTTGGACCATTTGAGGAAAAGAGTATCTTGTCGCATAACCTCAAACACAAGACGAAGATTGATGCGAAGCATTCCATAGACATCACCATGCATCATCAACCCCACAAGCTCCAAGTGGACCGGTGCCATTGACACCGAGGTGACTTTGTTACTCTTCGGGCTCCATATGCATTCATATGAGATATGTCTACTACCTAATTCCAAACCTTGTGCATGCGTAGGTACAAAGGAATCGAGCATGCGTAAGTGAGGGAAGAAGACCAAGCCATGGACGAGAAAGGAGAGCAAGAGGAAGAAGAGCTTGAAATTGACAGGGCTAGAAATTGCTTTTCGTTCCCAGTTACGAGTGTCCATCATGTTCCACCTCCAAATCGTGAAGATCGGGTCACCCAAAGACTTGCCCTATATCAAAGATGGCCGCAATGCTCCAACCATGATGAGCAATAAATAAGGATATAATCAAACAAGACAGAAAAACAGCGGTAGAAAAGCTAAAGGATCTCGTTGATCAAGTCCTAGAAAGTCGTTGGGGCATGCCAAAATGCCTAACTAGGAACTTGTAGTCGGCATTGTGCGTGCGAAAGATTGTCTTGGTGTTGTTATTACGTGTTTGGTGAAAACCAGAACATAAATCAAGCATGTTGAAGAAGCATCCTCATCAAGAAGTTCATCCATCACAGAGATGGGGAAATTATGTGATTGTTGTTAAGGTTGCTATATGTTAGCCACGTAATAACCCCTATGGGTTTTCTGCATATTTACCACACATGTACATGTATATATATCACCCTATCGCTTCATGGAAATATAATTTGTTATTTCCCAAACGTGGTATTAAAGCCTAGGATTTTTCTTTCTCCTCTGCACATACAACTCATGCTTCCATGAAAAATATAATTTCCAGTGCCTTCCAGATCAATCATTTATCCCACCATCTTCAATCT
Organism: Hordeum vulgare subsp. vulgare; assembly: GCF_904849725.1. NCBI lineage: Eukaryota > Viridiplantae > Streptophyta > Magnoliopsida > Poales > Poaceae > Hordeum > Hordeum vulgare. The sequence continues at coordinate 261,870,425 of NC_058523.1, read as the reverse complement.
TCTTATCTAATTAACTTTCTACCCTGCAATAGCATGCATTCAGCTATTTCCCTGTGATCGAAGCCATTCCGCACAGTGCAGATAGAATTTCCCCATCACAACCTCCCGTATTATGACAAAGAGGCTTTCATCCAGAGCTCCCCTACGGCGGTCCTTAACACAACAAGAATCATCGTCGAGAATGTCGTGACTGTATTAGTGTATATGTGGATTGCCTAGCCTTTTCCATCAGTTCAGACTTTTGGTTGTGTTGCCTAGTGGATGAAGCTTAACATGGTATCAGAGCCTAAGGTCTTGAGTTCAAGTCCTGTCTTTCTCAATTTATCTAAAAATTGTTGATGCCCCCCTTTGTGTTCCAGGAATAGGCCTCTTGAGCCATACCTCCGAGTCTATTCACGTCCTGGCTTTCTCAATTTATCTAAAAATTGTTGATGCCCCCCTTTGTGTCCAGCTATAGGCCTCTTGAGCCATACCTTTGAGTCTATTCACATGTTGACTTTCCGCGTCACACGTGAGAGAGGTGTTGAAGTGTATATGTGGATTGCCTAGCCCTTTTCATCAATTCAGACTTTTGGCTGCATTGGCTAGTGCATGAAGCTTAAAATGGTATCACAGCCCAAGGTCTTGAGTTCAAGTCCTGGCTTTCACAGTTTATCCAAAAAATGTCATTGTGCCCCTTTATCCACATATAGGCCTCTTGAGTCATACCTCTGAGTCTATCCACATGTTGACTTTCCACGGCACACATGAGACAGTGTGTTGAAGTGTATATGTGGATTGTCTAGCTCTTTCCATCAGTTTGGACTTTTGGTCGCTTTGGCTAGTGCATGAAGCTTAACAACGACAACTAGAGTAAGTAATTTGACCAACAGAAAAGAGTTGCATGGTAAGCCGAGGAACATGAGCCATAGGGGAAACAAAAAATGACAGAATGCTCGGTGTACCTGGACGAGCAATAGGAAGAGAAGTACCATCGGCAATAAGAACATAAATAGGGAATCCAAAGGTCTAATGGATGGCAAAGAGGAAGAATCATATGTCATATGGAAAGAGGCTCTAGAATCGAGAATCCATGGGGATGTACCTGACCTAAGAGGAGGTGGTCGCTTTGCAGCTGAACTTGCAGAACATGTCCATGAAGAACCCGAAGCTGCAAGCAGACCTTGTCACACAATATCATGCGCAGTTAGAGAGGCAACTGAAGAGGTCGATGTAGAAGCACAAGTCCCTAAAGAAGAGTCACGTCACATGTGTTGCTTCTTGTAGCAACCATACTCAACTTGAACATCGCTGCCGCAATAGGGGAAACGAGGACAACAACTACTAGAAGAAGGGTGACTGTCGCTGCCTACTGGAGACGGTAGAAGAGGCGGATCACTGAAGCGGGAAGCAGCCACTTCGGTAGGTAGTGCAGCAGGCGAGCGTGGAGCGAGCTCTGAGAGAACTTACAGTAGACTAGCACCACACAAACTAGTCTCCTTAGTGCCTCCAGAAGAGACACGGGGCACAAGCGAAAAAATATTTGGGCCCATCGCGGCTCAAACTCCTTGTGTTGCCGGTACAATAGCTCGTAAATGAACAATTTGGCAACACACGCACAAGAGCCACAACCAGCAGAATATCAAGCCGGCGCCAAATAGCAGATCTTTGAACAAAGAAATCGTCGATAATGGAATGATCCTGCCATAGTGCGTACTTCCGACGAACCACTGACAAGTACGGAACATCTCGGGCAGGAGCCTACGGCTTAGGCTCCACAGTGGCAATAGGGCGACGCGGACATGTGACCTCACCAAAGAGAAGACAAAGGCCATGCAGGTGAATGCACATGAGGCAAACCGAACATGGTGTAGTGAACATTGTCAAAATCATCGAGCGACAAGAGATGGTATGATAGCTCGAGAGTGAAGACATTGTACTTTTTTTGGCTTACCCTTCCTTTTTCAGATCCAATCTATAAGAGGAAACATAAGAGGGGCCTTGGCAACCGCCTTAGTCTCACAACGAGGAGAGCACTGGGCATGTGTGTACAAAGGAGACAGAGAGGCCAAGCTAGCATGATCGTTGGCATCGACTAAGGCAAGTGGGTGTGACTGGTTGCGGTGGCGGCCTAGTGATGGCTTCCTATGGCGATGGTCTCCTAGAGATAGTGGCGACCCAACCTACGTTTGTGAGCACCATCGCCAAGCTAGTTTATAGTCGGTCCAACTCGGTCTTTCTCCAAGCTCAATGGAGGTGGCCGGTGAGTGAGCGCTTCTCGGGCCCTTTTTGGAGCTTGACTGGCTTCATGTACCTTCCGTTGCCACGGCCGCTAGTCTCTCCGCCCCAATTACCTTGTCTAGCAGCTCTTTCCATCAATGTCTCGATCATCTATGTGACTCTCGTATGTCGTATTTAGTTCATTGTGGTCTTATGGGGTCTATCCTAGGAGATGTGCCTTTAGATAGTCAGGGTTGTAAAAGCTTGGTAAAAAGATACAATTAACTTATCCTCGTAAAGAGATAATGGCTTAGCGTTCTTTTGATCTTATTCATTCTGATATTTGGGGTCAAAGCTCCCTTCATTTCGAAAGAGGGTCTCGGTATTACATTACTTTTATAGATGATTTCTCATTGAACTTGGAAATATTTATGTCTTCTACTGTGAGATTCTTCCTGTATATCAGCAGTTGGTTTATTTGGCAGCCGCAAATGCAAGTCATTATAGGGATTTCGACAAAGCGAGTTTATTCATTACTAAAGCCGAAGTCAGTAGGAGTACTATTAAGAAGAAATTCAGACCTCGAGCTCGTTGGTGAGTATATCTCCCATTTGTGGGGCGGATTCCTAGCTAAGTAGGGCACACTTGCTTAGTCCTCTTGTCATGGTGCTCAAACTCAAATGGTGTTGTGACCAAATGGACTTCCATTATCCACCAAAAAAAGTACTAAAAGCAAACATCAACCCATTCTCTACACAAATATTAACACATGCAAGTCCCCACAAGTTTATGTTGGCAGTCTCCTTCCATGAGATGTAGCACAACATGATCCTTGCCTTTATTTATTAGTATGTTCGATAGTACACAATAACCAACCACTGCATAAGGAAAATAAAAATATATATGGGCAAAGCAGCATACCTTATGATAATAGAAGAAGATACCAAGCAAAAGACGAATGACTTCAAAGGCTCATCCCACAATGCCAACGATACCAAAAGCCTCCAAAGCTCACTAACCGGTGATAACAATTCCTAGATACGATTAAATCATTATATTCAAAATTGTCCATATGAAACACAAATTTTGACATTTGACATACATGGTTGGTGCAATTGTATCGAAAACATAAACCATCGAAGAAAGTACACATGTAGAAAAGAGAACTGAATTGCAGGTTACTGAACTTTGGTTAGTTACGCTAGGCCATAGAACTTACAAGTTGCAGGTTATTGTAGATCATGAGCATGCCAGCTTGGGTGCATGACAAGTGGCGCGGAATGTCTATTCATGACCACTGTATGGGGAGCACATGCGCGGCATGTGACAAAAAGTATGGAAATTTGTTGTAATCTACATTACACTCCTAAATGACAGGTCTAACAATTCCACCAAACCCTACCTTTTGAGTTCCGGTGAACTAAAATGCTTTCATTAGGAATTTCAATTGGAAGAGTAATAGACTAAATTTACATGTTCAAAAAGGGATATAGATGGTACATTTCCAGTCCATGGACGATTTATAGAGCAAATGTAACAATTTTCCAACTTTGAAGTGTGTGCATAGATACACTTCAGCTTGAAATTGCAAGTGTGCATGATGCAAATATCTCTAACAAAGGAGCACGGGAGGCTTTGTGGCACCGCTTTCTCCCTAAGTGACCCCTCGACACCCGGTGGTGCCGCGATGATGGTTCTTGCCTACCACTTCCAAGGTGGTGTAAATTTCCCCTTGTCCACTTTCCTCTACTCTATGATGCATTTATACGGAATCTAGCTTTTATCACTTGGCCCTAATTTCGGTTGTCTTCTTATCCGCCTTCATGCATCCTTCCGAGCGCTTCATCGGGGATCCAATAAGATCCGGATCTCTTCCACAACTTTTTGCTTAAGGTGAATGCGAACTTGGAGGCGCCCACAAGGTCCGGTGTTCCTGTCTGTTCTCGATATGCACTGGCAAAGGTTGGGCCTTCACCAAGATGCAGCCCCGCAATTCTTGGAGTTATGACAAGGCCGGCCCGACGAAGTGGTGGGTTATCGTGTCTGATGAGACTGGTGCCTACAAGTTTGTTAACGACCGACTACTCAAATTAGACAAGTGGGACTCGTGTCCAACTAACTGTAGTTTCCTTACTCATATGGTGGCGGTCATCAAAGATTTGTAGGACGGGCAATGCACGGACATCCATGTTGTGGGCGGCTTCTTGGTTTGGTGTTTGATCCTAGTCTGGACAGAGGAGGTGAGTTTCTTGACCCAGTCGCGGGCCTTCCAATTTTCAATGACCTATTTTCGCTTAGGCCTCTCTAAGTCTGGTGCGTTCATGGGGCAAGAAGCGCACAGCCAACAAAACCAAGCAAATGAAGCGCCCAATAATCAGGAGAGCAGTCAAAAGATGAGCAGAGAATGACTGAATGTTGCTGAGATAGGTGAAAGTGGAGACAGCCTGTTATGACCAAAGGCCCAGTTAGCCCAGTATCTTAATAATATTAGGGGCTTAGCCCAAGTTATCTTAGTTATCTTAGAGTCCAAGTTATCGAGATTATATAAACCGATGTAAACAGCTCTTTTGGAATCAAGCAATAAGACAATTCTATTGCCCGGCACCCAGAGGAGCCGGAACCCTAACCCTAGCCACCGCCTCCTCTACTCGCCGCAGCCTCCTCCCTACGCCGAGACGGCGCCGTCGCGCCGGCCACGGCGCCCTCGTCTCCTCCAACCTCTCTCCTATCCTTATAACCTAAGCAGAGGGCCAGTAGAACCCTAGTTTCTACCAGTTTGGTATCAGAAGGCTCTGGTTCGATCATGTCATCACCGCCGCCCGTCTCCACCGTTGCGCCGTCGTCCCCCACCACCACTCCGATGATCTCCACGGCCGATGGGCCGCACCTGCCTACGCCGGCCTCTTCTGTCGCGCCGCCTCCGGCCGTCCTCACCCCGGAGGAGCTGACCAGCGCGATCCGCGACCTGGCTACCGCCATCCAGGGCATCCAGCTATACCTGGCCGCGCCCTACGGGCCGCAGCCAGCCGCACCACCACCAGCCAGCGCCGGCCCATCCTGGCCGCCCTGGCAGCAGCCACTGCTGGCGGCAACCGCCGCGCTCGCCTGGCCGCTGCAGCCAACACTACAGCTGCCTCCGCCACCCTCGGCCGGGCCGCTGCAGCCGACCCTGCAGCTGCCGACGCCGCCACAAACCACCTCGGGGCCGCGCCCTACCTCTGCGACGGGGGTGCCGATCCACCAGCTCCGGTTTCCCCCCTCGCCGTCGCCGCTACCGGCCTGGGTGACCGAGTCGTCACAGCCGGTGTACACAACGGCCTCGGCGCCGCCGCACATCCAGTCGCCACCGGCGCCACCCCTCCAGTACGGCGGGCCCTCCAGCTTCGCCGGCCCCGACGGGTACCCGGCGCCGACCCCTGCACTACTCCACTCCGATGAGCCGTACCGCCAGGGCGGCCCTACCCACACGTTGCCGCGCTTCGCCAAACTGGACTTCGCCACCTATGACGGCACGGAGGACCCCCTGAGTTGGCTCAACCAATGTGACCAATTTTTTCGAGGGCAACGAACGCCAGTGTCGGATCGCACCTGGCTCGCTTCATATCACCTCTGAGGTGCCGCACAGACATGGTATTGCGCTCTCGAGCATGACGAGGGCGGCATGCCTCCATGGGAGCGTTTCCGCGAGCTCTGCCTCCTATGCTTCGGGCCTCCGATCCAAGGGAGCCGGTTGGCGGAGCTTGGCCGCCTACCCTTCACCTCCACGGTGCAGGACTTCGCCGACCGCTTCCAGGCCCTGGCGTGTCACGCGCCTGGCGTGACGACTCGCCATCGAGCCAAGCTCTTCGTCGGGGGCCTCCCCGACCACATCCACCTGGACGTCAAGATGCGTGGACCACAGGACATCCAGACGGCCATGTACTATGCCCGCACGTTCGAGCAGCGGGCGATGGCTATGCAGCAGGCGTTCCCGGCCCAGGCACCTCGCCCACCCCCTCAGCCGGCTATGTCTGCACCCAGCCGGCCTGCCCAGCCGGCGATAGGGACGCCCGCCACAGCAGCAACTCGACCGTTCCGTCGGCTAACCCCGGCCGAACAAAACGAGCGTTGTCGTTAGGGGTTATGTTTCAACTGCGATGAGCCCTACGTGCCAGGCCACGTCTGCCCGCGCCTCTTCTATCTGGAGGCGGATGACTATGTCGCGGAGGATACAGCTCCCTCCGAGCTTGCCGAGGCGACAGCCCCGGCGTTAGCCACCGCTCTCGTGGTCTCCCTGCATGCCCTTGCCGGCATACGAACGGAAACAACGATGTTGTTGCCAGTGACGGTTAATGGGGAGCGCCTCTTAGCTCTCCTGGACACGGGCTCTACACACAACTTCCTGTCCGCGTCTATCATGCATCGCCTGGCCCTCCAGCCGACGGGCGGCGAGCAGCTTCGAGTTACCATGGCCAATGGTGACCGGTTCCGCTGCCACGGAATTGCGCAGCAGGTTCCCATCCTCATCGGCGACGAGTCATTCGCCATCACGTGCGTCGGCATCGACTTGGGCGACTACGACTTCATCCTCGGCGTCGACTTCTTGCGGACGCTCGGACCCATCCTTTGGGACTTCGACGCACTGACCATGACTTTTTGGCGTCAAGGGCACATGGTGCAGTGGAAGGGCGAGGGTGGCACTTCTCAAGCAGTTCCCTCAGCTGTCGACCGCCATAGCAGACTCTGAGCCGCCCCTGTTGGCTCATCTCCTGCAGCGGCACGGAGACCTTTTACCGGTGCTCCTTGTTCACAAGCCCGCGGGCCTGTGGCGTTTCTGCCTCAATTACCATGCTCTCACGGCCACGACGACGAGGGTCAATTTTCCTATACCGGTCATGGCGGAGCTCCGGGAAGAGCCGCAAGGGCCACGCTTATTCCCTACGCTCGACTTGTGTTCTGGCTACCATCACGATCACTTCAAGTTTTTGGTGATCCTTTTCGGTCTCTCCAATGCGCCGGCGACATTCCAGGCCTTGATCCACGACGTACTTCGGACTAGCTCAACCCTTCGAAGGCACCTTGGGAACAGCTCAAGGAATTCCGCCAACATTTTCTAGACATCCAGCTCGAGGACGAGCTGTTTGCGCAGGCGGGGAGAAATGTTATGACCAAGGCCCAGTTAGCCAAACTGGCCCAGTATCTTAATAATATTAGGGGCTTAGCCCAAGTTATCTTAGTTATCTTAGAGTCCAAGTTATCTTAGTTATCTTAGAGTCCAAGTTATCGAGATTATATAAACCGATGTAAACAACTCTTTTGGAATCAAGCAATAAGACAATTCTATTGCCCGGCTCCCAGAGGAGCCGGAACCCTAACCCTAGCCACCGCCTCCTCTACTCGCCGCCGCCTCCTCCCTACGCCGAGACGGCACCGTCGCGCCAGCCTCGGCGCCCTCGTCTCCTCCAACCTCCCTCCTATCCTTATAACCTAAGGCAGAGGGTCGGTAGAACCCTAGTTTCTACAACAGCCCTAGCCCAAAAGTGAGGCAGAAGAGAGGTAGTGATACTTGCGCTCAGCCACGCCATTATGAGCATCAACACCAGGACAAGAAAACTGAGCAAGAGTAGCTTGCTCAGCAAGGACTCCACACAACAAATTGGATATATACTCTCCAGCAAAGTCAGCACGAAGCACACCAATATGCATATGAGTGTGAACCATCGTAGCAAAACGCTTATATATAGACAAGTCCTCACTACGAGAAGACGTAAGATATCCATGTGTGTGGAGAGAAATCATTTATCTTCCTACTTATAATGGTTGGAGTTGGTGGTGAGTTCACAACTTCACATATGAGTCCAACATCCTTTCTAAATAAATAAATACACGCGTCCCCAAATGTGGAACTAACAACCTTCCAAGACATATATAAACAAATATCCTTTACTCATATGTGGGATCTATCATAAAAAAACAAATAAACTATGCGAGGCCATTTTTTATAAAAGGCACAAATAACAAAGACAAATATGTGAGTTCAGTTCAAAATCGATCTTGGTTTAATTCTCTTCCCAACCTACTATGGCCATTTAAGATTCTATGATGTTGCATGTCTTTCACTGTATTTTTGCTATCTTTTCTAATGGTAAATCACACAGCGGTCATAAAAGACAATATCGTTATTTCACCACCTCTAAGCCAATGGTTTCCACGGGCATCATGCTAGTAAATATAATATAGTAGTGACAGACTCCTTTCGAGGCAAAGGGAGCTAGACCCCATATATAAGTGAACAAGGTCAAAAGGATGTTGAGACACGGCCTCGCTATGTGGATAAGGTAACAGACATGTTTACCAAGCCGGCAACCCTGACATCTAAAGACACCGCCGGAGATGGATCCAAGGAAACCACTTCAAACTAAGGATGAAAGACGAGGGCCACACAAGTGACAAAGGCAATGATGCCACTGAAAAGGGTTGGTAGATAAGGCAACAGAGGTGGAGAGAGTGCAGCCGTGGCACAGAGGGAAGTTGAAGTCCATCAAGCTCCGGAAGGCCCTTGGAGTCACGGCGTCGGGGGCCAACACCAAGGAGAGCACCAGTGTGACGATCCTAAACAAAACATGAGTCAAAGTCAAGAATGACGCTACAACCACAGAGTCAACAATCTAACTAGAAATGAGATGCATGGTATGTTCGGGAACATGGGCAACATCAGGAACATGAAAAGACAAAGTAAGAATGCCTTGGCCATTAACCGGAAGGATAGCACCATCAGGAGCAACAACATGAATAGGAAAATCGAGAGACAGAATAGAGGACGAAGTGGATGAATCATGAGTCATATGAAAAGATGCTCCAGTATCAAGAATCCTTGAAGATGTATGGGCTAGTGTAGAAGATGGTCTAACAGTGCCAAAAGAATTTGTAGCAGAACCAACAGAACATGTTGATGTAAAACCGATAGTCGTACCTGGTAGGCATCGAAGTCGCATAATGTCCTGCTTAGTCAAAGGCTCAACTGAAGAGCTCGACGTCGATGCACCCGGCAAAGGAGAACCGAGAGCCAAGCGGGTTGCGAAGTTGCGCACTCTCCTACTCAATGAAGGACACAGCTGAACTAGTGGACGTAGCAGCACCAGGAGAGGAGCAACAACCACCACCTAGCCACTACAGGAGGCGGTGTAGCATGACCAGAATCATCTTCAAAAGCCGATGAAGGAGACGAGGGCGCATGCAAACAAGCACCAAGTGCCAAGAAAAGGTGCATGTGTGAGGTGCGGACGATGAAGCAATATGCACCAACACTAGAGATGGAAGTCGCGAGTGCAGACGACACAGAGCAACAATCACCAAGTGGGGAGGTCACGGCAGGCGTTACTAAAGAGCGACCACCACGGCCTGCGGAAGACGTCAAAGGAAACATCACAAGTGGATGAGCACCGAGCACCGAGGAAAGGCACATGTGCGAGACAGTCAATGTAATAAACACCGCCAAGAGTCAGTGGACGGGGATGAAGATGCATACCCGATGAAAACACCATACATGTATTTTTCTACTCTTTTTTTAAACCGAGCAGAAAAGAATCACGGGCTGGCGGGTGAAACATGCCAGCAAAAGAGGATGGCACAAATCAACCAAGCTTGCTAACATGAGAAACAAACAAGCAGCTTTCCTACTCACGCAAGGAACAGGAGGAAGCATGACCAGTGAAGGAGATTGTGTGCACGTGCCGGCGAGAAACAGCAAGATGCATTCGTGCATGCGCGGTTGGGTGGCAGCCTTGTAGATGTGTGCATGTGCAACTGGGCAGTAGCCCTATAGATGCATGCGTGCATAGTTTTTTTTAAGGCATGCGTGCATAGTTGGGCAACAACAACCAGGAAGGCGTCAACCTAAATGCCAGAGAGAGGGACAACACAGGTCTGGCGCAGGGAACCAACTTGAGAAATATGGCAACGACGATCGAAAGGACCTGGTGCGGGAGTACTTCCGCGACCTAGAGACGTTCCAATTCGATTAGGAGACGGACAGCGCAGCGTCCGGGACCTAAATGAGAGGCGATGGTGTGGATCAGAGGCGGGGTGGTGCAATGCAACAACCGAGAGGTGCGACGGCGACGGGAGGAGAGAGCAAAGACAGCCGGCAAGAAGATGACGACGTCGCGACAGAAGGATCACAACACGAGTTGCGTGTGCGAAAAATTGACCTAGGCTTTAAAATCTTAGGAAATATGCAACTTATTCCCACGGAGGCATAGGGCAATACATATACATGGAAAGGTGCAGGAAATATGCAAAAAGCGTCTTATAAAATGAGGAAAATACAAAAGGTAGACGGCTATATATAGAGTACTCTAACAGGAAGATCATAGGAGGCACCGGCGCAATGAGGACCCAAGTGGCGACGGTCATTTCATAGTTCCGGCCATCACATTCGACCGCGAGTTCAAGGGAGCCTTGGACCATGATGGTGTCTTTCGGCATGATAGCTTTACCATCATGTAGATGTGATCCAATATGACCATGAATTGTGCAATCGCATGGCGGACTATCATGGCGATGTAGACCACCTTTAAGTCAACAACCTCGAAAGTGCACCGCTTGTTGAATTATCTGCTTTCTCAAAGATGACGGCAAGTGTGACATACAACAACAACAACAACAACAACAAAGCCTTTAGTCCCAAACAAGTTGGGATAGGCTAGAGGTGAAACCCATAAGATCTCGCGACCAACTCATGGACTCATGAGTCTGGCACATGGATAGCAAGCTTCCACACACCCCTCTCCATGGCTAGTACTTTGGTGATGCTCCAATCCTTTGGATCTCTCTTTACGACTCTTCCCATGTGAAGTTCAGTCTACGCCGGCCTCTCTTGACATTATCAGCATGCTTTAGCCGTCCACTGGGGCTTCTAGAGGCCTGCGCTGAATATGCCCAAACGATCTCAGACGATGTTGGACAAGCTTCTCTTCAATTGGCGCTACCCCAACTCTATCACGTATATCATCATTCCGGATTCGGTCCTTCCTTGTGTGGCCACACATCCATCTCAACATGCGCATCTCCGCCACACCTAGTTGTTGCACATGTCACCTTTTAGTCGGCCAACACTCAGCGCCATACAACATTGCGCGTCGAACCGTCGTCCTTAGAACTTGCCTTTTAGCTTTTGTGGCACCCTCTTGTCACAGAGAATGCCAGAAGCTTGGCGCCACTTCATCCATCCGGCTTTAATTCGATGGTTCACATCTTCATCGATACCCCCATCCTTGTGCAACATTGACCCCAAATATCAAAAGGTGTCCTTCTGAGGCACCACCTGCCCATCAAGGCTAACATTCCCCTCATCCTCTGGCCTAGTAGTACTGAAAGCGCACCTCATGTACTCGGTCTTAGTCCTACTAAGTCTAAAACCTTTTGATTCCAAGGTTTGCCTCCATAACTCCAACTTCCTGTTGACCCCCGTCCGACTATCATCGAGTACCACCACATCGTCCACAAAGAGCATACACCATGGGGTATCTCCTTGTATATCCCTTGTGACCTCATCCATCACCAAGGCAAAAAGATAAGGGCTCAAAGCTGACCCCTGGTGCAGTCCTATCTTAATCGGGAAGTCATCAGTGTCACCATCACTTGTTCGAACACTTGTCACAACATTATCGTACATGTCCTTGATGAGGGTAATGTACTTTGCTGAGACTTAGTGTTTCTCCAAGGCCCGCCAATAACATTCAGCGGTATCTTATCATAGGCCTTCTCCAAGTCAATGAACATCATATGCAAGTCCTTCTTTTGCTCCCTATATCTCTCCATAAGTTGTCGTACCAAGAAAATGGCTTCCATGGTCGACCTCCCAGGCATGAAACCAAACTGATTTTTGGTCACGCTTGTCATTCTTCTTAAGCGATGCTCAATGACTCTCTCCCATAGCTTCATTGTATGGCTCATCAATTTAATTCCATGATAATTAGTACAACTCTGAACATCCCCCTTGTTCTTGAAGATTGGTACTAATATACTCCGTCTCCATTCTTCTGGCATCTTGTTTGCCCGAAAAATGAGGTTGAATAGTTTGGTTAGCCATACTATCGCTATGTCCTCGAGGCCTCTCCACACCTCAATGGGGATACAATCAGGGCCCATCGCCTTGCCTCCTTTCATCCTCTTTAAAGCCTCCTTGACCTCTGACTCCTGGATTCGCCGCACAAAACGCATGCTAGTATCATCAAAGGAGTCGTCCAGATCGATGGTAGAGCTCTCACTCTCCCCATTTAACAGCTTGTCAAAGTACTCCCACCATCTATGCATAATCTCCTCGTTCTTCACCAGGAGTTGCTCTGATCTGTCCTTGATGCACTTGATTTGGTCAACATCCCTCGTCTTCCTCTCTCGGATATTGGCCATCTTATAGATGTCCCTTTCGCCTTGCTTCGTGTCTAACCGTTGGTAGAGGTCCCCATACGCCCGACCCCTTGCTTCACTCACAGCTCGCTTTGCGGCCTTCTTTTGGATAATTCCATGGAACTCCCAAGTCCTGCTCTCTCTCTCTCTCTCTCTTTGGGATACTTACATCTGGTCAAATGTATTCAATGAAATCATGCTAAAGAAACTCAACCATATACGTGGTGAACTCGCGTGCTCCCTATGATAGGGATACGACTAGAGGAAGTGAAAGCACATATGCTTCCTTGGTGATTTTGATAATTCATGACAACATACATTGCCTCTTGGACTAACACTTTTACCTAGATATTTCAGGTTTAGTCCATGAAAAGCTATGGCTTAAGGTTTATGTGGAGATGCCCCTGGATGTAAGAAAGGAATAATATTGGCTCAAGCTTCAAGCTAGAAGACTCTTCATTTTATATTTGTGAGAAATCACTTTTGAGTCCATAGGAAAGCCGATACTATTAAAAGGGGGTGAGGTAGTAAAATGAACTGAATGCTCAAAGTTAGCCACCAAAACACTCAGTCACTTTTCCCACATATCCACTCTGTCAAGTTCCACGTTCACAAATTCGGTGTCACCAACATTGCCACATCGGACCCACCGAGTTTGAACCTAAGACAGAACCCTAGCCATTCCCACCAAATCGATGCAACCGAAACTGCATCGGTGCTACCGAGTTCAGTGTGACCAACATTTTGTTGCCAAGATACACAAAATCGGAATTTCCGAGTTTGAGTATCGGTGCCACCGAGTTTGGCCATCTGACCGTTAGTCACCTTTTCGGTGCCACCGAGTTTTGTATATCGGTCTCACCGAGATTCAAAGTTCACGCTTTTAGTACTAGTCGGTACCACCGATTTGTCCACTTCGGTGTCACCGAGTTTGCACTTTTGTGTGTAACGGTTGGATTTTGGCTGCTGCCTATATATACCCCTTCACCCACCTCTCATTCGTGGGAGAAGCACTCAGAACACACACTTCATTTCCAAATCCATTTTCTGAGAGAGAACCACCTACTCATGTGTTGAGACCAAGATATTCCAATCTCTAGCCTCCCCAAACTGCTTTCCACCAAATCAACCTCTCATACCCATGCATATTCTGTGAGAGAGAGATTTGTGTTGAGGAGACTTATCTTTAGAAGCACAAGAGCAAGGAGTTCATTGATCTACCCCATCTATTACCTTTTGGAGGGTGGTGCCTCCTAGATTGGTTAGGTGTCGCTTGGGAGCCTCCTACTTCGTGTTGTGGAGTTGAACCAAGATGTTTGTAAGGGCAAGGAGATCGCCTACTTCGTGAAGATCTAACGTGAGTAAGGCTAGTCCTTCGTGGACGGAAGCCGTGGTGGGATACACAAGGCCGCTTCTTTATGAACCCTCCGTGGACTCTCGCAGTCGTTACCCTTCGTGGGTTGAAGTCTCCACTAACATGGACGTACGATAGCGCCACCTATCGACACCATGCCAAAAATCGTCGTGTCAACCTCATGCGTTTGATCTCCCTACCTTACTCCTCTGTATTACACTTGCATGTTTTACTTTCCGCTGCTATACTCTTAGAACTGCTTGTGTAGGGCGCCTAGACTTGTTAGAACTGCTAGAGTTCTGCCCTCCTAGAAATTGGGTTAGACTAGAAATTTTATCTTGACAAGTAGTCTATTCACCCCCCCCCCCCTCTAGACACATCTTCTATCGATCCCTCAGGAAGTCGCCATGGGCGCTGGCATTCTGGTGGTCAGAAAAGCGCCAGGCGACAGCAAAACACATAATTAACGCATAGCACTATTTTCAACTATGCATGTAGGTGGTTTACCCGCGTAAGTACATTGAGGGGTTCATCATCATTGTCCTACGACCTCTACATTGATCTCAGCCTTTGTTCTTCTTCCATGTAATTTGAGAGGGTCCTGCAATAAGTTCTTCTGTGGGATCCCATCATATGCAACTTCGCACCAGTTGTGATAACCTATTAGAGTTATATATATTTAGTCGTGTACCCTTAGTTTTTCCCTGTTCTATAAGGGGCTCTCTGCATATTTAGCACACTCACATGTGTATGGCCACCTTGGAATACAAGTTGCATATTCCTAACACGTTGTTAGAGCTTGGGTTCAGGTCTTAGTCTTCCCGCACGTGCAACTCATCTCAATAAAAAAATACGATCTCAGCACCTGCCTCGTCCATCCCCAACCTGCAAGTCGTCGTCGTCCCTCTCATTCCTAGCCTCAACACATGCATCGCTCATCCCCGACCTACACCTACAGGTCATCATTGTCTCTCGAGTTCCTAGACATGGCCGCCTGCGTTGGCCTCCTCGTTCGATCCTTCACCCGCCCTCAACTAGGCCCGATTGCCTCGGACCGGCGCCAACACCTCCATGCCCAGCCTCGTCTTGGCACTGCTCCCGTCCACGTCTGGGTCGCCCACTGTTGCCGCTGACCACGTTCATGTTGCCGCCGACCACGTCCAAATTATCATTGTCGTTCGCCTTCACGGCTGCTGTCGGACACATCCACCTTCCCGCTGCTACCATCTGCCGCCACTCCGATGACCTCCTGTCGGCAGGACCCCTCTTTCTAGTGTCTCTTGCTACTGGTCTGGCGCTGCGTCTCTCGGACGTGCACGTGTAGAACAGCACCTGTTGATTATATTCAAGACGCTCACACGTCTGAGCCACAAGAAAGAGAGGGAGAGAAGGTGCAATGTCTTCATTTGGCACAATTTCCTCCCTTGTTGCCACTGACTTTCAACGATGTTCCATATATTGTCTTGCACATGCCTTGTCCCATGGTGCTTTGTTGTCATCCAAATGTGACGCCATCCCCTTCGACGCCTGACTACACTAGAGATTACTCAAATTAGGTGCCTATTAGGTGTTTCTTCATGTTATCCCTTTTTTACAGTCAACATACCCGTAGATCCTTGATACTAGAGGGCCATTCATATTGACATGATTCTTTTACTTTGTCCTCCCTTCAACCTCTATATTTTCATGTTCATGCTCTTAGTGCGGATAGTACTTCCCTCCAGTCGATAGTCGACACACTCTTAGCACTTCATCTTTTCATGTTCCTTCTGTTGCTCATGTTCCTCGACTGACCATGCAGCTCATTTCTGTCTGTCAGATTGTTACTCTAGTTGTAGGGTCATCCTTGACTTTGACCATTGTTCTGTTCAGGATCATCACACGAGTGCTCTACTTGGTGCTGGCTCGCACCGCTGTGACTCCCAGGGTCCCGGAGTCCGGAGAGCTGACTGGCTTCACCTTCCCTCCGCTGCCACCAATCTCTCCACCTCTGTTGCCTCGGGTAACTTATCTGGCTCTCGTCTCTTATCCTTAGTTCGATGTGGTCTTCTTGGATATGTGTCTGGTGGTGTGTCTTTAGACTGTCAGTGTTCTCGGCTTTGTAAACAGGTCCAGTCACCTTAACCTCATAGCGACACTATACCTCAGCATCCTTTCGATCTTAGTCACTGATGTTTGGAGTCCAGCTCAGTGATTAGTCAGCGACTAACAAACAGAGCCTTGAAGCAGCACAACACTAGTTCTCTTGCGCAGCTAACAAGTACAGCACTACAGCTGAACCCTAAGCAGCCGCCAAATGGAAGAGCGAAAGAAACCAATCCTCTCCCTGGCACACGCCAAAGCAGAGAATCCAGCATGCTGCTCCCAATGTCCGAGCCACACGCACGCTTCTCCTCACAGGCAAATGCACGACCACAAGACACCCAAACTGCTTGTCCACTGCAGTACACTCACACTCCTGGCTGCACTGCCTGCCTGACCACTTATACTCCTCCGCAGCTATCTCCTCTTCTGTACAGAGCAAGTGGATGCACTTTTTTTTCCTGCTGCGCAACACAGCAGCAGCTCCTGGGCACCAATCTCGTCCAACCAGATGAGCAACCTTGGACAAGAGCAGGGCACATTACTCTACACACAGCCGCTGCTGCCTCCACTTACGTACTGCTGCTGCCTTAACCTGCTGCAGATCCCCTATTTCTGCTGGCCGCAGCCCCGCTGCCGGACACCGCATATTGTACTAAGGATAAGACTACTCCTGCTCTTTCTTTTTTCTTCACATCCCATTGACACAACAATCTGCTCTCTGTCATGCAAATCCTCAAAACAACATTTTTTGAACATAAAGAGAATGACAGAATGATTGCAACCCTGAACACTCCCTACTCTCATCTGGACTTCCATGAAACAACATATATGCCTCTGTACATTTCCAGTTTCGAGAACTTTAATTAAACATTTAAATCAATGTTACAATAGGGACTGAAAGAAGAACCTGGCTCCAGAAATACAAGTCCAAAGTGCAGTAAAATGAAGTGACCAGATTGAACAGGCGATAATGCTCGAAAAGGCCAAACAATCTGAAGTAATTGAAAAGATGAAGAGATTATGTTGTTCTTAGTTTACCTTCATCACTACCAGGTTTGTATCAAGCCCATCAACTTTGACTCCATCAACTGTGGCTTGGGCCAGTTCAACCTTCTTGTAGTTGTTCATTGACTCAGTAACTGCCTTCTGCAAGGAACTCATTTCCCCAACAACTATCTCACCAACAAAGAGTCTCTCACTATTATTACCTGGTGATACCATGCCCAGGTTTGACAGGACAGCGAAGGCAGACATGGAACGCATTCCAATGCTCGTGCCTGGTTGGTTGGCTTGAGCTGAACTTCTTGATGATATAGTACTGGCTAGTGTTTCAAGTATTACATCTCCTCCAGGAAGTTTGTCACAAAGATTGAACAACAAAAGAGATTCGTATCGATTGGAAGCTGGAAAGGCTAATTCTTCAATGGCTTGCAACCGCAAGATACCAAGCGAAGCCTTCAGAATTATTTCCTCTTTATCAACTCCACTTATGTCGAACTTTCTAACAAACCTGTGAACATAAAGAACTTCAGATATAATTGCCAACCAGTAATCACGGCGAGAGTGCCCGGCCAGCTCTGGAAATTCTATGATCACTGGTTCTGTTCTGCATTCAATATTATATTGTCAGAGATGAGTAATCATAAGTAGAACAAATATATATATATATGCTAATCATAAGTAGAACACTAGTCTTAACAGAACAGACTTTTTGTAAGATAAATAGCAATCAGTTGTATGTTAAATAATTAGTAAAAGACCACTGTAAGCACAACCTATGTTCATTTAATGTAATATTGAGTGTTTGCTTTGCTTTAAACTTACAAGGTTGTTGATTTATACATGACGGCTTTGTCAAACAGCCGTGAACCCCATGGGCCAGTCAGCTCAGGTTTAACAATCTGCTTTGCATCTTCTGCAAGTTCATAAGATTTGGGCTTATCAAATGTCACAACCTTTACAGCTTCAAAGTAAAGGGCATGATCCGTAAGTGTCAATCTTCCTGCATCACCAAAGGTTGAAACCAGTGATATAAATATAACAAAAGGAACAACGCGAAAACATAAATTAAGCTGTAAGTAATCAAACATGGCATCAACTTGATCAGCCCCATCAGTAAACCAGACAAACCTGGCCATGTTGAAATCCCAACATGCTCAAGTACTGGTTGAGTTGTCAATGTTCCATCGACTTCTAGAACCCTTTCTCCTCTCTGTGATCGGAAGCCCGATAGAAGCGATGACTCAGACTGTGTCTTCATTTTCTTAAATGCTCTATAAGGACAAAACACATTCAGAGTCACCTTTACCAAAAAGGAACCAACAGAAATTCATCCTTACATATCCTATATTAAGAGGAAACAGAAATAGCATAACTGAACTTTATTTGAAAATAAAAGTTTACAGACATGTTTCTGATGCGTTCGACTTTAAAAAAGGAGTAATATCATTGGCAAATAATTTAACATTAAAAAGGAATGTCAACTGCCATCCTATTTCCGATAGTGAAGGAATATCAATTACCATCCTATTTCAGATGGTGATAACACTTCAGAATATGCATTAACACTTAAATGCTTTTGAACTATCGAAAAATGGCTTGCCTATATGAACAAGTTATATATCGTAAAAAATGACAAAATCTGCATCCCACAATGACATTTGGGAGCAGGAAGCCATGTCCATGTTTGTACCATGGTACACTATACACTACGATCTTTTGATATCAAGACGAGCATGGCTTTTAAACTATGCACTTTCGCTGTACGGTCTCAATGTTACATTACTGTACACCTACAGAAGCAAGAAAATGTATAGCTGTTATTTGTTCATCACTGTTACGGATGTTACGGGTGCAACTTGATTATATTGCACAACCCATGAGGCAAATATCTTTTACAATATACTTGGGGTACAAGGAAATCTATACTGATAGAACTACGCAAAGAGACCTTAGACCTATACTAATACTCCTTACCCCCCCCCCCTGCCCCCCCCCCCCCCCACACACACACACACCAAATGCAAAGTGTACGCAATAGCATTGCATTTGAAGGTCCAGCTTGGGTCCGATCTGGCACGATCTGGTGATCGGAGCAGCCGTCCTGGGAACGATGTAGCCAACGAGACAGAGGTGAAAGGACGGAACCGATCTGATCTGGAGATCGATGCGGAAAGGTGGAGACGGATAAATCGAC
The DNA here is from genome assembly GCF_904849725.1 of Hordeum vulgare subsp. vulgare. Lineage (NCBI taxonomy): Eukaryota > Viridiplantae > Streptophyta > Magnoliopsida > Poales > Poaceae > Hordeum > Hordeum vulgare. Next base: position 261,851,202 of record NC_058523.1, on the reverse strand, counting down.
TGTGAGGGATTGGGCTGGAGACAGAAGGAATCGATCTAGAGGAGCACGAGTTGCGCATGTGAGAAAAAACTGGCTCGTGATACCATGTTATGGATGCAACTTGATTGTATTGCACAGTCCATGGGGTAAACATGTAGTACAATAGACTCAGGGTACAACGAAGGAAATTTAGACCTAGACCTATATATACTAATACTCCTTAACACATACAACCTTTTCAATACATGCCAGGAGTCTATAACTCAGCATGAATGAGGTAGTTGAACACTATATAATGGTATCTACTCAATGTCGTACAAGCAAGACTTTTAAGAGACAGAACCTAGTTAGTGATTGCCCAAAAACCTCCATCTTTGTATATGAAGGTAGCCTCTGTTTCTTGAGAATAAGCAGCAAGAACAGAAGACATCAGTGTTTGATGCAATTATGTGCTTTTGTTCATTTGGGAAACAATTAACAGATATACACGTCAAAAGGAGCACAAGAAAATTTAGCTGACATTGACAACAGTACACGATATATCTCCATTTCTGTATTACCGATAAAGCGATGACCAGTTGTAACAATACATCAGTATAATTGCTTAAATTGATCAAGTTACGATGTCTTGTACTCCCTCCGTCCCAAAATTCTTGTCTTAGGTTTGTCTAGAAATGGATGTACCAAAATATTAAAACATGACTAGATACATTCATATCTAGACAAATCTAAGACAAGAATTTTGGGACGGTACTCCTTCCGGTCCGGTGTATAGGGCTCGCTAGGTAAGGCAGCGCGACCAAGGTGCGATTCTACTGGCTGTGATCGATCTTCTCTTCTCGTAGGTTTCCACCAATCAGTGATCTTTTCGTTACTCCCGCAATTAAGGATGGCAAGCGAAGCGTCCATGAGGCCCACTAGATGCATGCAGGTGGTTGAGATTTCCCTCCAGTTTTTCCTTCTCCCTCCAAACCTTCTCTGGAACGCGCGTAAATTTCTCCTTCGTCCCTCCAACCCTTCCATAAGCCGAACTTAATCAGCGCGCAAAACAATTCCTTCAACTTCCAAATTGGCAGCGCTGATTCCGCCCTTAAGTACTCCTTCTGTTTACGCTTCGTCTTCATCCAGTTCATCTCACCTCTCTCACTTTGCATCAATGGCGACAAGCCAACGAAGTCCACCGCGGCGGCCGCCGGCGCTAGGACTGGTAGGCCTACGGGCAGCGCCATTCGCGCCACCACTCGGGGATCAATCTTCAACGCATTCCATCATCCCTCCGGCTGTACTTGTGCGTCGTGTCGGGCTTATGCGGCCGCGCGGTTCGTTCCCCGTCGGCGGGATCGGCACCGTATTCTCGAGCGGCACCGTGGCCAGGACTGGGCGCGCGAGCGGTGCCGGTGCTTCGAGCGGGAGCGGCGCCGGTACATCGAGCAGGAGTGGCGCCGATACATCGAGCAAGGCGGCGCCGGCAACGTCGTCGGCATGGAGCCAGTTCGGGCCGTGTGGCGAGTAGGACTGAGCCGTCGTCAAACAGGAACTCGGGCAAGCAACGTCGTTACTGCGGCCCCTTCATTGAATCTTGGCGGTGGCTTCCGCATCGACACCTCATCTGGCTTCTTCCAGGGCTTGGGTGGCAACAATGGTATGTTCGGCCATGTTCATGTTTATGGTGATTAATCTGTAGAAAAAAATTAGATGCCGCTCATGCTTAGAACAGCGTACTGTTTGTGTAGATGGGATCGGCAGCTCAACGTTTGTGCAAGGCAAGAGTAGTGAGCAAGGTGAGAGAAGGGGATGGCTTCGGCTTGAGTAAGTTTGTGAAATCTTTTTGTTTACCAGATGTTGATGCAGGTGGCAACGGCTTAGGTGTGAACAACAAATCCGTCGGTGGCGGCTTTCGCGGCGAGGGATATAATCCTAGTTTTGAAAACGCCGATGAGTATCCTCCTAGCCAACAGCCAGTACAACCTAATCCGCTGCGTAGTATTGATTTGAGTACGTAATTTTATTTTAAAAAATGTCCTGTCAAAAGAATTTCTCTTTCTGTTTCTATTCTTTCACAATAAATTAAGTTCGTACATCCATCTGAAATGTGTTTTTTCTTTTTGATTTTCCTAGATGTCCTAGCAAATAAATCTACAAGGAAACATTATAGCACGGAAGAAAAGCGCCAAATATACTCATGGATTTTGCAACGCAATGGAACGTCCAGAAAAATGAAACGTGGAGTTTCAGCTGTGGTTGTAGAATTGGCAAAATGTCCAAGGAGGGTGGTCACAAGGATTTGGAGACAAGGATTAAAAGGAAGTGGCATAAACAGCGTGAAGTGCATGAGGAAGATGAAGTGTGGAAGGAAGAAGATCAATTTGGACATTAAAACATTGGAGGCTATCCCTACTAAGCGCACCACTCTAAGACAAGTAGCTGAAAATATGAACATGGCAAAGACCACTATTTTTCGGAGGTATTCTCATGTTTTATTTTCATGTTTTAATGTATTCTACATTATGCCAAAACTTACATATTTACAATATTTTGCTTTTGTGTGTTTAGGTTAAAGGAGAAGCAAATAAGAAGGGTAACGATTGAACTCAAGCCCATGTTGACAGAAGAGAACATGAAGGAACGTGTGGCCTATTGTCTTCAAAATATTGAGCCTTCAACCTTCCAAGATGAACCCACATTCAAGGCAGGGTTCAATGTCGTCCATATTGATAAGAAGTGGTTCTATCGAATCAAGAAGAAAGAATATGTCTATTTGAGCCATAGAGAGGAAGCCCCAAAGAGAGAGACTAAGAATAAGGGACATATCCAGAAGATAATGTTTCTATCGGCCATGGCTAGACCAAGATATGATGCCCAAGGAAATTGTGTTTTTGATGGAAAGATTAGAGTGTGGGCCTATGTTGAATGGGTTCAGGCACGAAAGAAAAGCGCTAATAGGTTAGTTTTGTCCAAAAAAAATATTATCTTGCAATGTTTTCTTGATTATGTTTCAGCACTAACAAAACAAAAAATCCTTTTATTTGCAACAGGAAGAAGGGAGAGTGGGAGATCCAGCCTTGCACGGATGTAGACAGGGCTAAAAGTAGGGAGTATTTATGTAACTTTGTTACCGGCTATAAAAGCTAAGTGGCCGGCCTGGGATAGAAACAACACAATCTACATTCAACAAGATAACGCGAGGACACATATTCAACCTGACGATCCAGTGTTTCTAACAGAGGCAACTAGAGGTGGTTGGGACATTAGGATGGTTTATCAACCACCTAATTCACCGGACACAAATATTTTAGATCTTGGTTGGTTTGCCTCAATCCAATCTATGTTTGCGAAAAAAATGCCCAAGACTCTTGCCGAAATTCTTGCTAAAGTTAACCAATCTTTGGTGGAATATCCACATGAAAAACTTAATAGGTTCGCCCTTTTGGATCTTTTTAACTTCTTAAAATTTCATTACATAAGAAATTAACATATTATTTGCTTTATCTTGTAGGATATTCTTGAGCCACCAAACTTGCATGAGGGAGATCATACGTAAGAAGGGCATGATTCATTATGATGTACCTCACATGAAGAAAAAATCTCTTGAGAGACAAGGAAAATTGCCAGTCCATTTGACAATCGACAAGGACTATGTTGACGCGGCAATAGAGTTGCTTCATGCAGTTCCTACTCCATAGAATAATTTGATTTGTTTTTGTTAGCTAGTTGGAGTATGAAATGTGTGCAATTGTTTCGGACATCAAAGATAACATGATCCATGCAGTTTACTTGTCACATCTAGATGCCGGTGAAGGAGAACGCATATTAGTTTTTCTTCAAAAATTGCCATGCAGCCACACAGCCGTGTTCACATCTGTGCATGCGAAGGAAGATTAGTTTTTTTTTTTAAATCGCCATGCAGCCATGCAGCCGTGTTCACATCTGCATGCATGAGAAACCCACACCACCAGGAAAAAAGGAACTGTGGGCCTCCAGGAGTTATTCACGTGGAAGAGAGAGGGCGATTAATTAGGGTAATTAATTCTAGCGGGCCTTATTTCTGAGGTGTTTTGGAACAAATAGAAATTGGTAGTAAGCCCTATACACCAGACCGGAGGGAGTATGTAGTACTACACATGCACATTCATTATAAGAAGTACTGTATGACGTCATATCTAAACTCTGCAAGAAATACTCCTTCCTTTCCGAATTACTTCTCTTAAATTTGTCTAGATACGGATGTCTCTAGACATGTTTTAGTGTTAGATACATCTATATCTAGACAAATCTAAGACAAGTAATTTGGGACGGAGGTAACACTTTATAGCAGAAGGAAAGAAAATGTCATGAACGCCAAACAGAATGACGTCATATCTAAACTCTGCAAGAAATACTTTATAGCATAAGGAAAGACAATGTCACGAAAGCCAAACAAAATTTCAGATTGTGCACTCAAGACCAGATATCTAGGAAAATTGTCTTATATTTAGTTTAGTTTATTTAAGAAATAGTAATGATTTCATCCAAGACAAGGAACAAAATTTAATGTTTTAAAGAATAAGAGGGTATACAAAAGATAAAATTGTAAGTACTCGGGTATTTGAAAAAGGAAACGTATATGATTACTACGAAAACATTACAGTATAGAAGGTGACCTGTCCAATCCTGCAAGATACTTATCGTATACAGGAAATGGAAGACGGCCTCCACTTGTTGATGAAAGCACATCAAAGAGATTTGAAGAAGTTACTACATCAGCGATTGTTGGAATGGCAGGTGCTATTCTTGAGAAAGCCTCCAAACTAACTGTGGTATCAACCTCGACCTGCAAATGGGGAAAGATGAAATTCAGTATAAAAGGGGTGTTATTACAAAACTTTAATGCAGGAAAAGACCTTGTACAGATGATTGTAATGCAGGCCCAGCTCGTTCTGTATGACCAACAAATTATTTTGGGAAATCAAAAGAAAGCTTCTACCTTAACAGTGAGCTGGCTTGAAGAAGAGGAAACTTCCCAAGCTAACATCATATCAAATGTCAGGCGACGAAGGCTTTTATCAGCAAGATATCCCGCAACTGGTGAGACCTGTGCAAGTGCCCTAAAGCAGCAATATTCCAAAAAGTTTCTCGCATAGTTTCTTGGGTGCTTTATAGAGTCAGATGCTTGCATATCAAAGTCATATTGCAGGTCTTCAATGGATATGTCGAGAACTCTGAAAGGTAATTAGCGCCAAAAACGGCTGTTCAACATCTAATGGACACAAAATAGGCATTACATAACTAAGAGAAGGCAAATTTGCTATATGGTATTACTAACTTACTATAATAAAGTACGACACTGCACAGACATCCTCACTGATTGTGCTCCACAAATCAAGCCAAAACTAAAGAAAAACATTATGACAGCTCCACCAAACATGGGATGCTCAACAGGTTCCCAGTCAAGCGAACCACTGGACTACAGATCTTTGAACCGAGTTAACTATATTAGGTCACACAACCTGTTCCTTTGACTCTAAAATGGTATGCACAGAAATATCAAAAATAAAAGTAATTGTCCAATTCATGAGAAACTCAAACTCTTTTTTTTTTACACTTAACTGTCCATAAGAACGCTATTTCTCGAATTGTCCAGTTACACGCATTGCAATGTAGTTTCCACTGCAACCAACTGCATCTTATGGTTCACAAAAGACCCTTCGACAAAGAATGGAATGGCATGTCATCTTCAACGCTATAGGATCAGTATGGACGTTTGATTCACACGGGAAAAACATAGGATTCTTTAGACGAGGTTGGAGTGGATGGAAATTTGCTTATAAAAACTAGTACTCCCTCCGTCCGGAAATACTTGTCCTAGAAATAGATGAATCTAGACTTATTTTAGTTATAGATACATCCATTATATTCATTTTTAGGACAAGTATTTCCGGACGGAGGGAGTACAAAGGAATCCTAAGGAAAAAATCCTATGGATTGAAATCCTCTAAATCAAACAACCATTGTAGGAAAAAAATTCTAAGGATTAGAATCCTCCAAAATTCCTTTGGAAATCCTTCGATCAAAGAGACCCTAAACCCATTTTCAGATCCAAGATGAACTCCCTCAGACCAGACTTTGCTATTTTTTTCCTCAAACATAGTACTCTGGACTCATGTAAAGAATAATAATATGCAAGCTAATATTGTTTGAAGATCTTCTGAGAATTTTCACCTACGTCGCCATGCCTGCAGTTTAGAGAGCAACGGTACTATCCAGGATTATGCGATGATCTAATTCCATAACAAAAAGAAAGAAGTTTGTGTATTAAACAGTCTACAGAAGCTTCGGGAATCAGCATCTCTTAATCTCAAGGCCTAAGTGATAACGAAAATTATAACATCCGAGAGCAACATTTCCTCTTCCCAAACTGAAGAAAACCAACGCCCAGTTCTTTAAGATATTACCGGGAGCAGCGAGAGACGACGGCGCTGACCATGGGGGAGAGGCCGGCAACGGACGTGCTCTTGCAGGCCGAGGGCGAGCGGTAGGGGTCCTCGTCGTCGTCCACGCCGCGGCGGGGGACGGGCCACTTGAAAGACCCGTCCCGCACGAGCCCCTCGAAACCCTCCATCAGCAGATCCCGCGTACTCCTCATCATTGCCATCCTCCAATGGTCCGCCGGATCGGACTAAAGATGGTGTGCGCTTGCCGTGTTCGTGTGATATCACTGCGTAGGGTCTAGGCGGGCTGACGGGGACGTTGGTACAGGCGGTGGGCGGTGACGAGGGGAGATGAGAGACGGGAGTGCGGTGTAGCAGAAGCCCCCAAAATATCCCATTTAATTTCGAGCTTTGCAGAGTTTTTTTTAACAGAAAATGACCCTGGTATCCACACATGTGACACAATGAACACTTGACCCCAGGACTCATCCGGTCATACCTAGGAGCCAGCCCATATAATTTTCACTCAGACGCTTTTTTAGATAACTTTAATTACGTGGGATGGCAACTTTAGTCATAAAGCATGACAACTTTCTGTTTGGATGATAAGTATCTTTTTTGGGGTTTGATTTTTTCTCACATGGCAATTTTAATTGTAAAAATGTTAGGACAAGTTATTTCGTACATGTGTGGCATTTATCATTTGGGTTAACTATAGTTGTCATGTCTAATTAATTGTAGTTGTTACGTGTGATCAAACCATAGTTATCATGTATGGTTAATCATAATTGTCATGGACTTTGACGATCCGACTATGAACGTACGAGGACGTCGCGTCTCAGCAACCGCTAAACCAAATCTGAGAGGATACTAACCACGCCCGAGCACGGTCAACCTGATCAAGAAGGTCTAATTCCTACACGCAAACAATGAACAAGCAAAAAAACTAAAATTGCAATATAGAAATTGTGAATATAAGAGGAAATCTTTATTAATGAAAGGTGGGTTCTATACATCTTGGTCTAGTCACACAACACAAACGAAGGACACAAAATTGCAGCTATGGCAAACTTTTAGTCTAAACAAAATCCAAATCTAAACGGCTCCCTAAAGGTTGTATATATGAAGGAATAGAGGGGAATTTTGTGATCCCTTGGAGGAGGGGTCTGAAATTAACCCTAACTCGATTTCCCAAATATACTATAATAGCCCGAGACCGACGCGTCACATGCCTTTCAGATATTTCGAGTTCCATCGTATGATTCATTTGGTTGTCGCATCCGTCATCACATCAGTCGCATCATTCGCATTGCATCGGCACTCCGTCGTCGTCATTTTATCAAAATTTGCATCTGTCCATAGTTATTGCTTCTCTCGTTCTTGTCGTTGACCATTTCGTGACCAACCACACACGCACGCGCCTGCGACATCATTAAAATATTTATTTTTAAAGTGCATATAAAACTTTCTTGGAATGGGTTGAAAGTTGACGTGCGACCTAAATATAGTGTAGGTAGACCGTCTGTCAAATTTTATCGTATTCGGAGGTTGTTTAATACCCCCAACGTACAACTGTAGAGGCACCATCTTCGGTTAAATTAGCGAACGTTTTCGGTTTATAAAACTATGTCACGGGTCACAAACCTCCCTCTCATCTCAGCCCAAAAGACATCTCCACATCCAACAGAGGCCACCTAGCCTACCCGCGACTGGAGCTATCCGATCGAGATCCTACGATCGAAAAACGGATCAAAACACCTAACCCTAGCCCCCTTACTATATATAGTCCCCCTCTAGTCCACTTTTGGACATCCCTAGACAAAACTCTAGCCCTACAATCTCCTCTCACCTCTCACGCGTCGTCCCACCTTGTTTTCCGCGTTGGCCGACTCGTGCACCGCAACTTGGCGACGCCGCAGCCCCCCTGATGCGGAGCATCCTATGGACATCACCATGACAAGAGTCTGTTTGGCAAGTGGCACGTGCCACATCTACTCCACGTGCATAAAAGGTGAATCATCTCCTTTACACGCGCTCACTTGACCCCTTCGAGGATGGTATACTACTTGACACTCCTCTCGTGTGCATGAAAAGGTACTATCAGAGCTTCATGGATGACGAGGAGTGCAAGCGCTAAGGAACAACTACACCATCTGCGAGGGAAGCGTGGAAGAGGAGACGGAAGAAGAAGGAGCTGCGATTTGTACAACATTCGGACGACCAGAAGACTCCGAACGTCTAACACTACATCGCCCGGACGACCCGCGTCTTTCGAACAACCGACAAGTCCCAACCTCCAGACGTCTGACGCCTTCGGGAAATCTGATGCCTCCTACCCCCGAGCCGTATTGTTAAACGTTCGGACACTCCCGAGCCACCGGATGACCGACGTCCTTCGGACGTCCCGCACCTGTTCGTACGCACCCGCGGCCTATGGCCTTGTATCTCTCTCTCACTTATCCTTTCGTGACTAAGACTATATATACTACTCCCCCACCTTCTTTCTAGGGTTAGCAATGATTTAGCATCTAGTTGAGCATTGCTCCTTCCATTACCTCTCCCATGGAGATGCCTCTATGTGAGAAGCTCCCCTAGTGGATGTCAAGGCCCCTTGCGAGGGAAGATCCCTAGTGGATTCAAGACCCCTTGAGAGCTCTACCATATATCTTACTTTCCCTTTGTTATTCACGTACCTTTGTGGATCTTGTGTGCGGTGAGTCTAGTGGATGTGTGATTGGTCTTGTTCTTGAGTGTTTCTCTTGTGATTTCTCCTCGTTCTTCCCCGTGTTCTTCGTGGAATCCCCCTCCAATTCATGAAAGACCGACACCCATGGATCTGCCCCATATCATATTTGTATCAAGAGCCAAATTTCTCACGAATTTGGGGCCCTCCCCTTTGTTTTCTAACCTTAATTTTGTGTGTTCTAGCCAATTTTGAAAATTCCCCACAAAAAAATTCATAGCAATTTTCTTGTGATTTGTTGTTTCTAGTGCATTTTTGTTGATTTTGATCCGTGGATCTAGTGTTTGGCAAGTGGATCTACTTCCTTTGGAGTTCCCTAGCCTAAAATTTTCTTTTCACCATCAATTACGATCCCAAAATCACCATTTTCCACCCAAAATCGCGTTCCCGATCTCAAACCTCGCATTGACCCGGACCTACCGCACGACCGACACCTTACAGACGTCCGGACCCGTTAGAAGCACCGGATGCCCACCTTTTTCCGGACGTGCGGAACTTCAAAATAGAGCAGATTTCTTGGATTTCTAGACCGCCCGGACGTCTGACCTCCATACATCCGGCCTCCTTCGGACGTTTGTAACCTGTAGAAACTGACTTCGGTTGATTCTTGTTTCGATCATAATTAATTCATCCGGACTTCGATTTAGGCGTTCTTTAGCTCGTTGGATAGCTATTTTACATTGTTGTGTACCCAAATGTGAATGAACTAAATAAATCAAATATGGAGTTTCATCAACATGCAATGAGTTGCATATCGAGCTTCATTTAATGTGTAGTAATAAATTGGTGTGCTTCGTCGTGTCGTGTATAATTAAATGGATATGCATCATATTTCATTGTGCATCTTGTCATGTGTATGTGTGGTGTTATCGTGTGTTGATTTTTGTTTCCAAATTGTTTCCTTCTCGTTAGAGTTCCGCAAGCATGTCGGAGTGTGAGGATTCGTTCGACTACGTTGGTTCATCTGCTTCACGGATTCGTTCTTCTTCCAAGCGGGGTCACATGCAAGATGATCATTTCCCTAGATACCATTACAATCATTGTCATGCTAGTTGTCTTGTTTCTTTTGCTATGTCTCACTGCCTACCACTTAAATGTCAGCCTCCCAACATTGCCATGAAAAGCCTCTAACCTTTCCACAACCCAGCAAACCCTTACTTGGCTATGTTACAGCTTGCTCAGCCTTCTTATATCGTTGCTAATTGTTGGTGCAGTTGCTTCTATGTGCAAACATGTATTCCTTGTTATATCACCATATTATTCCTAATTAATTTGATGCAGCAATATACTTGGTAAAAGGTGGAAGGCTTGGTCTTCTAGTCTGGTCTTTTCTTCCACTTTTGTCGCCCTAGTTACTTATGCACCGGTGTTATGTTCCATAATTGAGCGCTCCTAACATGCTTGGGGTTGTTATGGGGACCCCTTAGATTTTCATTTTGGGATAAAACTCTTCTGGCAAGGCCCAACATCTCGGGCAAGTAACATACCGAAGGACAAAGGGAATGATATACGGGATTGTGTGAATCCTTGACATAGAGGTTCAACCGATAAGATCTTCATAGAATATGTAGGATCCAATATGGACGTCCAGGTACCGCTATTGGATATTGACCGGAGAGTGTCTCGGTCATGTGTGCATAGTTCTCGAACCCGTAGGATCTGCACACTTAAGGTTCGATGATGTTTCGGTATAGTTGAGTTATAGGTGTTGGTGACTGAAGGTTGTTCGGAGTCCTTGATGAGATACGAGACGTCACGAGGAGCTCCGGAATGGTCTGGAGGTAAAGATTGATATATAGGAAGTCCTGTTTTGGTCACCGGAAAATATTCGGGCTCATCGGTAGTGTACTCAGAGTGCCAGGAGGGTGCCGGGGGATCACCGGGAGGGGTGTGACGATCCAAGAGCCTTGTGGGCTGTGAGAAAAGGTGGACCAGCCCCTGGTGGGCTGGCCAAAGCCTCTCTCAGGGGCCCATTCGGCTAGGAGAAGAGATAAAAGGCAAATAACTTTTAAAAGGAAGGGAAAGGAGGAGTCCTCCCAAAGTAGTCCACCTTCCCACAAGGAGGTGGACTCCTCCTTTGGTTCGGTCGACCCCTCTCCTTGGAGGAGGGGCCAAGGCAGTGATGATGAGTTGATGAATATACTTCTCGCTCCTCGTTGGTTACCCCAAGTGGAAGGTGGAGATGTAGTGAGCAGCAAGTTTTCCCTTACACGGAGACTGTAAGGTTATCAAACCAGGAGGACTCCGAGGATCAACAAGTAGGTGTCCCCTGCCCTGGCGCAAGCAGAAGATGTGGACATGCACACACACAAATAACTTTGCTCCCAACGAGTATAGAGAGGTTGTCAGTCTCTCCGGCCTTGTAGTTTGCAAAGGATCAAAACACAAGCGGGAATAGTAATAGTGATTGCAACGGAAAAGTAACTGAAAGCAGTAAATGGTGGAGGTGTAAACAATGGTGGTGATATGGACCGAAGTCACATGATGTTCACTAGTGATGTCTCTCTCCCAAAAGACGATAAACAACTATGCTTGGGCAAACAAATTACAGCTGGGCAATTGACAAAATTATAAACGCACCACAATGCTAATTATGCTACTTGAATGTTAGAGGCTCAATAGTAATGGGAAGTACGCCAAGACAAGTAGACCGTTTATTCATCAACATCTACTTACTAATCATCCATCTTGAGATATCTATCCAGAACATCTCGCTGGTATTAAGTTGCGAGCCCCACCCAAAGTGTAAACTCAAAGCAACGGACAACTACATTAACGAACTATGCGTAAGGTAAACAATCCTTGCAACCGTGGTCACAAGCACCATTGTTTTCTCCCTAGTGGCAACAGCACATCCCGTAGTCTCATGTTTCTGTCACTCAAGCTAGACATCAGGCAGCATGAACCCACAATCATGCATAACGCTCCCTCTTGGAGTTACATTATACTACTCGGCCAAAGCAATAAAGAGCAACGGAGAACATGCATGAATCACTAAAGAACATAATATAAAAGGATAATCAAATATATAACTGATAACAATCTGAGCATAATCTCATAATCCATCTGATCCCAACAAACCGAGCATAGCAATAGCATGAAAATTACATAGGTGCCTTGATCATGTAGGGCAGCTCACAAGGGCTAATCATTGAAGCACTAGATTGGAGAGAAGACATCACATAGCTACTGGTCATGGACTCATGGTCCAAGGAGGACTACTCACGGCATGTCGGGGAAGCGTCCATGGCGGTGGAGAAGCTCCTGGAGGTCAATCCTCCCTCTAACAGGCTGCCCGGAAGAGGTCTCCTAACGCTCCCGATCTCGGAAGCGCTGCGGCGGCGGAACGATGGAGAAATTCACGATTCTGGATGTGATGGAAGGGTTTCCTCGCGGAGGAGTAAATATAGGCCAAAGGAGGGCGTCAAAAGAGGTGGGGCCCTGTGACAGCCCGATGCCGACGGTCCAAAAGATTCCCCTTCTATCCCGTTTTCGTCGTGTGACTATTTTCTTTTGTCGCATCATCATCGCATCATCTGCATTGCATTGGCATCTCCGTTGCCGCCAGTTTTTCAAAACTTGCATCCGTTGCTAGTTGCCTGTTCACGTCATTGTCCGTTCTGAGCCCGACCGCACACGCACGCGCCCGCGACATCGTCAAACCCTGTGTTTAAAAGTGTGTTGAAAGCTTTATCTAATCGGGGTAAAACTTGGCATGCGGTCGTGATTAGTAATAGGTAGGCCGCTTGTCAAGTTTCGTCGCGATCGGAGTTCGTCTGGTACCCGAACGGTTGACCGTAGCGGCGCCGTATTCGGTCTACCATCGGACGATTGTCGGTGTTTTAAAAATCGTTGCCGCGCCACCCGTTCTCCCTCTCGTCTCCGGATATCCCCTCTACACGGCCTCGTAACCGTTCCCACGTTCAGAATTATCCGAATCCGACCACACGGTTGGATCCGGAACGCAATTTCGGTAAACCTAGCCCCCCAATAGTTATAAATAGACCCCGAGTTCATTAGACAACAAACCCTAGCCCTGTGCCTCGAAAACCGCGCCCCACCTACCCCCAACAGCCTCCCACCTCCTCTCTCCTCCCGTGGGCCCGCCAGGCCCAAATCGGGCCCGGCCGAGCCCATCGCCCCACCGCCGACGGCTTCTCTCCCTGCCAGGGTCCCCGCCGCCTGCGCCGGTGCCCTGCGCCTCCAGCTGCCTTCGCCGCCTGCCCGGGTCGCCGCCGCCGCCTCCCTCCGGGCGCCGGCCGGAGCCACCGGAGCCTCGCCTCGGCCTGACCTCCCTGCCTCGTCGTGCTCCAACTCCCGCGCCAGATGCAGCGCCGCCCCACGCCAGCACCTCGCCGCATCGCCCCTCCAGCCCTGGCGAGCTCTGCCGGATCCGGCCGACGCCGTGCGCCGCCGCCTGCGCCCCGATCTGCGCCGCCGCTAGGTCTGTGCCTCGAGCACGACGGGGAGCCCGACGGCTCGAACGCCCGCTCTAGCGAAGCGTCCTGGGCCTTCCCCCGCTGCGGCCCAGCTCGCCACCAGCAGGCCCGATGGCCTTCGCCCGCGAGCCTCGTCGCCCAGGTCGTCCCTAGGCAGCACCTTCGGCCCAGCATCCCCTCGGACCGGGCCCAGCCCGAGGTAATTGCCCCCTGCCGCCTTATGTCGCGCCATAGGTGTAGAATATATATATTGTAGCGCCTTTGTTCTTTTGGCCTGTTAGAAGTTTAGGCCCGGTAGTTATTCTTTTTTCCTTTTAGGGATTTTTTTCGGAATAATATCAATTCCAGAAAATAACTGAATATTAGAACGCGTGTAACTTTTCATCCGTGTGTCGGAACGAGGCGTGTAGCATATGGATTTTGGGTAGTTTTACGCGTATACTACGTATTTGCAACTTGCACAATTGTTTGACGTCGTTTAGCGTGTCGTATGCCTAGAAACTTGTGCTGCCTATAATGTTTTTGCCCGTAGCTATTTTTATCGCGCGTGCCCGGATTGCTCGAATGCCTTAGATAAAATGTCCATGTTTTAGGAACCCCTTTTCCATGTATTTTAGAGTAGACGTTGGTATTTTTGTGTGTAGTATTTGCCGCTAGTTTATTTTCCGTGTTTAGGACTTTATCTCGCATTTACGTGTGGTGAAATTATTGTTGTGCAACCCCACATGTTTTATATGTTTTCGGGGTAGAAAAATCCATAGGATTTATTTTGCTATGTTGCCCTTTTGTGCAATTAGTTTTAGCTTTTGAGCAAGTTAGTTCACGAGATATTTTGCTATGTTGCCCTCTTGTCTATTTCGTAGGATTTATTCCGTGCTTCGTTTGAAGGAGTTATCAACTAGAGAGTTGTTCTTTGGTGTTTAGTCTAGCCCCTGGTATTTTTGGTTGCAATAGAAATGCATGTTTAGGTGTGGTTTGATTGCTCTCCAGTTGCTAGAAATAGTGTTGTTTTAGAGATGCTGAAATATTTCTAAGTCTGGAATCTGTTATATTTTGTTGCTGTCTTGTCTTGCTTTTATCTTGTATTCTGTAGCTCTTTTGAGGTTGGTCCAATGGAGTTAGTTGTAGACCTTGTGATTCTCTAGCATGTTGTGAATTTTCATGCCATTTGGAGTCCTGTAGCTATTGGTTTTGATGCTGTAAATATGCCTTCAGACCGAAAACTGCACTTTCATGAAGTGTTATTTTCACTAAGTCTGAAACTGTGTGTGAGAAGCCATTTTGTGACTTCTTTTCCTAGTGTTCCTTGATTCCATTCTAGGTGTTGTTGGTTGTATGTTGTAGTGCTTCTTGCCCTTTGTCGTCTCATGCCTTGGTTGAGCATGTTGGGATTTTGTAGATCGTAGTTGTGGGGCGTAGAAAATGCTATGTGGCTGATTTTGGCAGATTGTAGTGATTTCTTGTTTAGCTCGTAGTTGTTGAACCGTAGCTCCGATTTGATCGTGTCCTACACGAAAATTGCTTAGAATCTCGTGTAGTTTCATTTTATCTTGCTAGTTTTATGTTTTGAAGTGCTCGTGACCGTTGTTGCACACATATTGCATTCATGCCATCATATCTTGCGGTGACCGTAACTTTTGATCCGTAGCTCCGTTGGAGATGTTCTCTATGTGTAAATTGCTTGTAACGACGCGTATAATCACGTGAACCTATTTGTTTTGATGTTTAACAACTAATTAAATGTGTTAGTTCAGATCTAGACAGAATTGTAAATTAACATGTGAGGTCGTCTCAGAGATGCTATATGTCATTACCGACCTCATTTAAAATGCCTAGATAGGTAGATTAAATTACGCTTCACCTCTTGCCATGTTTAACCACATTTAATATTGCCGTGTACCTAATCGGGATAGAACTAAATAACTCGTATGTGGAGTTTCGTCAATATGCAACTCGTTGCATATTAAACTTCACTTAATGTGGAGTGTCGAGTGTTGTGAAGTTGTCATGCCGTGTCTTGCATGTGTTCAGCTGCTCATAAATCATTTGTGCTATGCATCGTGTGGTGTATATCGTGTGTTGATGCTTGTTTCCGGTTTCCTTCGTCTCGATAGAGTTCCGCAAGCGTGTCGGACTGTGAGGACCCGTTCGACTACATCGGCTTGTCTGCTTCACGGAGTCGTTCTTCTTCCAAGCGGGATCTCAGGCAAGATGACCATTTCCCCAGATACCATTACTATCATTGCCATGCTAGTTTTACCGTTTCTATCGTTATGCCTCGTTGCCTACCACATGTTAAATGTCAGCCTCTCAACAATGCCATGAAAACCTTCAACCTGTTCAACCTAGCAAACCACTGATTGACTATGTTACCGCTTGCTTAGCCCTGTGTTAGCATTGCTAGTTGCAGGTGCAGTTGCTTCCATGTGTTAACATGGGTTCCTTGTCTTATCACCATATTTAATGCTATTTAATTTAATGCACCTATATACCTAGTAAAAGGTGGAAGGCTCGGCCTTTCTAGCCTGGTGTTTTGTTCCACCTTTGCCCCCTTAGTTTTGGCTACCGGTGTTACGTTCCATAATTGAGCGCTCCTAACACGATCGGGGTTGTTATGGGGACCCCCTTGATAATTCGTTTTAGATTAAAGCTGGTCTGGCAAGGCCCAACATTGGTACTACATTTGCCCAACATAATAATTATGTTAACACTGAAATGCATAGGGAGTTAGCGCTACCCGAGGAGTAATTCTACATAATACACGGGGGGGGGGGCAGTGTTGATGGTGCTGGTCCAACACTAGAGCCGTTTGCGGGGCCAACCCGAGACAACCCGGGAGATTTCTATCAGGGCAACGTATGATGTGCTTATCCGTCGTGTCGTGAGAACGAGATACGCGGCTCCTATCGGGATCGTGGACACGTCGGGCGACATTGCTGGATTAGTTTTACCTTTGACGAGATATCTTGTGCATCGAGATTTCGGTGATGCTTTGGGTAATCTCATAATTGATCCACTAAGGAGTCCGACGAGATTGCGAGTTTCATGATCGAGGATTTCTATGCGGCTTGTGGTAATTTGTGATGGACTAGTTGGAGCACCCCTGCAGGGTTAAATCTTTCGGAAAGCCGTGCCCACGGTTATGTGGCAACATGGAAACTTTGTTTAACACTGGTTCTAGAGAACTTGAAGTTAACTTAATTAAAATATGCCAACTGTGTGCGTAACCATGACTGTCTCTTTCGTGAGTTCCTTCTCCGATCGAGGACATGGTGGGGTTATGTTTGACGTAGGTAGGTGTTCAGGATCATTCATTTGGTCATCAGTAGTCACTTCGCTACGCATAGATCTTCCCCCTCTTATTTCTTGTACTCGTAAGTTAGCCACCAAATATATGCTTAGCCGGTGCTGCAACCTCACCACTTAACCATATCTCACCCATTAAGCTTTGCTAGTCTTGATACCTTTGGAAATGAGATTGCTGAGTCCCGTGTGGCTCACAGATTACTACAACACCAGTTGCAGGTACAGGTAAAGGTTATTGATGCGAGTGCGTTGATTGTTCATTTGGAGTTGCTTCTTCTTCTTCTTCTTCATCGATCTAGGATGGGTTCCAGGCCGGCAGCCTGGGATAGCAAGGATGAACGTCGTTCTTCTTTTCTTGTTTGTTTTCGTCCGTAGTCGGACCCTGCTCTTCTTCATGATGATTATGTACTGTGCTGCTGTGACTCGGATGTTACTTGTGGCGAGTGTAAGCCAATTCTCTCTCTCTATATATATATATCTTTTTTTCAGTACATGTACTTGTAACGATATCCATTCTTGCGACACGACGAGATGCGCTTCTATCCCTGACGAGGCCTTCGTGCCAAATTGAGGATAGGGTCGCATCTTGGGCGTGACAGGCCCACCCACGCGGCCTATGGGCGCGGCCAGGGGCCATGCCGCGCCGGGAGGTTGCCTGGGCAGCCCCTGGCCCCCTCTGGCCCATCTTCGGTGATCTAGAAGCTTTCGTTACACTGATTTTTATATATTTTTCTCGGGATTTTTGGGGCTCCGGAAAATTGGGTAAAATCCCCTGCAAAAAAGACATCAGCAGACAGAAACTCGCACTGGGTGCATTGAGTTAGTAGGTTAGTTCAAATATGTGTAAAAATATATAAAAGTGTAGCAAAACATATAACAATGCCACCCAAAAGATCATGGAACAAGCAGAAATTATAAATACGTTCGGGACGTATCAGGCAGCGTCCTCTCTTCTCCTCTTATATATACTAGAGGTTTTGAGGGTTTTTGAGACACAATAATGAGCCGCATATTGCCCTCTCTCTAGATCCATTTCTCCTCTAGTCTAGTTTTTAGCGGTGCTTAGTGTTGGAAATATGCCCTAGAGGCAACGATAAAATAGTTATTATTATATTTCTTGTTACAAGATACTCATTTATTATCCATGCTATAATTGTATTGAATGAAAACATAAATACATGTGTGGATACATAACCAAAACAATGTCGCTAGTAAGCCTCTAGTTGGCTAGCCAGTTGATCAATGATAGTCAAGGTTTTTTGACTATATGCAAGTGTTGTCACTTGATAACTGGATCACATCATTAGGAGAATCATGTGATGGACTAGACCCAAACTATGAACGTAAGATGTTGATCGTGTCATTTTGTTGCTATTGTTTTCTGCGTGTCAAGTATTTATTCCTATGACCGTGAGATCATATAACTCATTCGCACCGGAGGAATACCTTGTGTGTATCAAACGTCGCAACGTAACTGGGTGACTATAAAGGTACTCTATAGGTATATCCGAAGATGTCTGTTGAGTTAGTATGGATCAAGACTGGGATTTGTCACTCCATGTGACGGAGAGGTATCTTAGGGCCCACTCGGTAATACAACATCACACAGAAGCCTTGCAAGCAATGTGACTAAGTGTAAGTCACGAAATCTTGTATTACAGAACGAGTAAAGAGACTTGCTCGTAACGAGATTGAAATAGGTATGCGGATACCGACGATCAAATCTCGGGCAAGTAACATACCGAAGGACAAAGGGAATGACATACGGGATTATATGAATCCTTGGTACTGAGGTTCAACTGATAAGATATTTGGAGAATATGTAGGATCCAATATGGGCATCCAGGTCCCGTTGTTGGATATTGACCGAGGAGTGTCTCGGGTCATGTCTACATAGTTCTCGAACCCGCAGGGTCTCCACACTTAAGGTTCGTTGATGTTTTAGTATAGTTGAGTTATATGTGTGGTTACCGAATGTTGTTCGGAGTCCCGGATGAGATCACGTACGTCACGAGGGTTTCCGGAATTGTCCGGAAATGAAGATTGATATATATGATGGTTTCATTTGGTCACCAGAAAGTTTCGGGCATTACCGGCAGTGTACCGGGAGTGACGAATGGCTTCCGGGTGTTTACCGGGAGGGGCCCACCCACCCGGGAGTGAGCCCAAGGCCCTAGGGTGGCACCAAGTCCTTAATGGGCTAGTGGAGTCATCCCAAGAGGGTTGTGGCACCGCATGTAAAAATACCAAAGGAAAGAAGAAAAAAGGAAAGAGGGAGGTGGGAAGGAAGAGGAGGACTCCTCCTTCCCAATCCGAATTGGAGGGGGAGTCCTCCTCCACCCTTGCGGCCGGCGCACCCTTGGGGCCCTTGTGCCCCAAGGCTAGCCCCTCCCCTCCTCCTATATATATTGGTGGTTTAGGGCTTTTTGAGACACAACTTTGCCACGTGCAACTCTAGCCTATTCCACATAATTTTACCTCTAGATCGGATTTATGCGGAGCTCGGGCGGAGCCCTGCAGGAGTAG
This sequence comes from Hordeum vulgare subsp. vulgare, assembly GCF_904849725.1. NCBI lineage: Eukaryota > Viridiplantae > Streptophyta > Magnoliopsida > Poales > Poaceae > Hordeum > Hordeum vulgare. Next base: position 261,831,802 of record NC_058523.1, on the reverse strand, counting down.
ATCATCACCACCAGTGGAGCACCGTCACGCTGTCGGAGAACTCATCTACTTCTCCGTCTTGCTTGCTGGATCAAGAAGGCCGAGATCGTCATCGAGCTGTACGTGTGCTGAATGCAGAGGTTTCGTTCGACGCTAGATCGGGACCGTTCATGGGACGGATCGTGGGATGACGGTGATTGGAATCACGAAGCTGTACCACTACATCAACCACGTTTCTTAACGATTCCCGCTGAGCGATCTACAAGGGTATGTAGATCTAATCTCCTCTCATAGATGGACATCACCATGATAGGTCTTCGTGTGCGTAGGAATTTTTTTGTTTCCCATGCAACGTTCCCCAGCAGTGGCATCATGAGCTAGGTTCATGCGTAGATGTTATCTCGAGTAGAACACAAAAGATTTTGTGGATGTTCGATTTGCTGCCCTCCTTAGTCTTTTCTCGATTCGGCGGTATTGTTGGATTGAAGCGGCCCGGACCGACATTACTCGTACGCTTACGAGAGACTGGTTTCATCGACTAACATGCAACCTCGTTGCATAAAGATGACTGACGGGTGTCGGTTTCTCCAACTTTAGTTGAATTGGTTTTGACCGAGGCGGACCTTGGAGAGAGGTTAAATAGCAATTTGCACATCTCCGTTGTGGTTTTTGCGTAAGTAAGATGCGATCATACTAGATACCCATAGCAGCACGTAAAACATGCGACAACAAATTAGAGGACGTCTAACTTGTTTTTGCAGGGTATGCTTGTGATATGATATGGCCAATGACGTGATGTGATATATTGGATGTATGAGATGATCATGTTGTAATAGTTAATATCGACTTGCACGTCGATGCTACGGCAACCGGCACGAGCCATAGGGTTGTCTTTAAACTAACATTTGTGTTTGCAGATGCGTTTACTATATTGCTAGGTCGTAGCTTTAGTAGTAATAGCATAGATAGCACGACAACCTCGATGGCGACATGTTGATGGAGATCATGGTGTGGCTCCGGTGACAAGAAGATCATGCCGGTGCTTTGGTGATGGAGATCAAGAAGCACAAGATGATGGCCATATCATGTCACTTATGAATTGCATGTGATGTTAATCCTTTTATGCACCTTATTTTTCTTAGAACGACGGTAGCATTATAAGGTGATCTCTCACTAAAACTTCAAGATGAAATTGTGTTCTCCCCGACTATGCACCGTTGCGACAGTTCGTCGTTTCGAGACAACACGTGATGATCGGGTGTGATAGACTCAACGTTCACATACAATGGGTGCAAAATAGTTGCACACGTAGAACACTCGGGTTAAACTTGACGAGCCTAGCATGTGCAGACATGGCCTCGGAACACACGAGACCAAAAGGTCGAGCATGAATCGTATAGTTGATATGATTAGCATAGAGATGCTTACCACTGAAATTATTCTCAACTCACGTGATGATCGGACTTGAGTTAGTGAATTTGGATCATGTACCACTCAAATGACTAGAGAGATGTACTTTTCCAGTGGGAGTTTACCAGTAATTTGATTAGTTAAACTATAATTATCTTAAAATAGTATAAGTCCACTTTGCAAAATTTGTGTTGAAGATCAATGGCTCACGCGACAGTCACCCTGAATTTTAATACGTTCCTAGAGAAAGCTAAGTTGAAAGATGATGGAAGCAACTTTGTAGACTGGGCTCGTAATCTTAAGTTGCTCCTGCAAGCTGGGAAGAAGGATTATGTCCTTAATGCTGCGCTAGGAGATGAACCACCCGCTATGGCTGACCAAGATGTTAAGAATGCCTCGTTAACACGTAAGGAGGACTACTCAGTAGTTCAATGCACAGTCTTGTATGGCTTAGAGCCGGGACTTCAACGTCGCTTTGAGCGTCATGGAGTATTTGAGATGTTCCAGGAGTTGAAGTTTATCTTTCAGAAGAACGCCCAGATCGAGAGGTATGAGACCTCCAATAAATTCTATGCTTGCAAGATGGAGGAAAATTCATTTGTCAACGAACATGTGCTCAAAATGGCTGGGTACTCAAACCGTCTAGCTGAGATCGGTATTAAACTCCCGCAAGAATCTATCACTGACAGAATTCTTCAATCACCACCACATAGCTATAAGAGCTTTGTGTTGAACTATAACATGCAAGGGATGAACAAGTCACCCGGCGAGTTATTCGCGATGCTGAAAGTCGCAGAGTCAGAACTCCGGAAAGAGCATCAAGTGTTGATGGTCAATAAGACCACTAGTTTCAAGAGAAACGGCAAAGGCAAGAGGGGTACCCCAAGAAGAGCGGCAAGCCTGTTACCAATCCGACGAAGAAACCCAAGGCTGGGCCTAAGCCTGAAACAGAGTGTTATTATTGCAAGGGACTGGGTCACTAGAAGCGCAACTGCCCCAAGTATTTGGCTGATAAGAAGGTGACCAAGGAAAAATCAGGTATATTCGATATACATGTTATTGATGTTTACTTAACCAACTCTCATAGTAGTGCATGGGTATTCGATACCGGTTCTGTTGCTCATATTTGCAACTCGAAGCAGGAACTACGGAATAAACGAAGGTTGGCAAAGGATGAAGTGACGATGCGCGTAGGAAATGGTTCCAAGGTTGATGCAATCTCCGTCGACACAGTCTCACTTCAGTTACCATCAGGATTAGTTATGAACTTAAATAATTTTTATTTAGTGCCCGCGTTAAGCATGAACATTATATCTGGATCTTGTTTATTGTGAGACAGTTACTCGTTTAAGTCAGAGAATAATGGTTGTTCTATTTCTATGAGTAATATCTTTTATGGTCATGCACCAAATGTGAGAGGATTGTTCATATTGAATCTTGATAGCGATGATACACATATACATAACATTGAGACCAAAGGATGCAAAGTTAACAATGATAGCGCCATGTTTTTGTGGCACTGCCGCTTAGGTCATATTGGTGTAAAGCGCATGAAGAAACTTCATTCCGATGGGCTTTTGGAGTCACTTAATTTTGAATCACGTGACACGTGCGGACCATGCCTCATGGGCAAGATGACTAAGACTCCGTTCTCCGGAACAATGGAGCGTGCAAGTGACTTGTTGGAGATCATACATACCGATGTGTGCGGTCTGATGAGTGTGGAGGCACGCGGAGGATATCGTTATTTTCTCACCTTCACTGACGATTTGAGTAGGTATGGATATATCTACTTGATGAAGCACAAGTCTGGAACGTCTGAGAAGTTCAAGCAATTTTAGAGTGAAGTTGAAAATCATCATAACAAGAAGATCAAGTTCCTACATTCTGATCGTGGGGGTGAATATTTGAGTTTCGAGTTTGGTGCTCACTTAAGACAATGTGGAATTGTTTCACAGTTGACACCGCCTGGAACACCACAAAGTAATGGTGTGTTCGAACGTCGTAATCGTACTTTGTTAGAAATGGTGCAATCTATGATGTCTCTTACCGATTTGCCGTTATCGTTTTGGGGTTATGCATTAGAGAGAACTGCATTCACTTTAAATAGGGCACCATCAAAAATCCATTGAGACGACACCATACGAATTGTGGTATGGCCAAAGACCAAAATTGTCATTTCTTAAAGTTTGGGGAAGTGATGCTTATGTCAAAAAGCTTCAGCCTGAAAAGCTGGAACCCAAAGCGGAAAAGTGCGTCTTCATAGGTTACCCAAAAGAGACACTTGGGTACACCTTCTATCTCAAATCCGAGGGCAAAGTGTTTGTTGCTAAGAACGGAGCTTTTCTTGAGAAGGAGTTTCTCTCGAAAGAATTGAGTGGGAGGAAGGTAGAACTTGATGAGGTTGTCGAACCTCTAACCCCTCTAGATGGTGGCGCAGGGCAAGGGGAAACCCCTGTCGAAGCAACGCCGGTTGAGGAGGAAGTTAATGATGATGATCATGCAACTTCGGATCAAGTTCCTATCGGACCTCGCACGTCGACAAGATCACGTACCACTCCTGAGTGGTACAGTAATCCTGTCTTATCAATCATGTTGTTAGACAACAATGAACGTGCGAATTATGAAGAAGCAATGGTGGGCCCGGATTCCAACAAATGGCTGGAGGACATGAAGCCCGAGATAGGATGTATGTATGAAAACAAAGTATGGACTTTGGAAGTATTACGTGAAGGCCGCAAGGCTATTCAAAACAAATGGATCTTTAAGAAGAAGACGGACGCAGATGGTAATGTGATCGTTTATAAAGCTCGACTTGTGGCAAAGGATTTTTCACAAGTTCAAGGAGTTGACTACAATGAGACGTTCTCACCAGTAGTGATGCTTAAGTCCGTCCGAATCATGTTAGCAATAGCTGCATTTTTCGATTATGAAATCTGGCAGATGGATGTCAAAACGGCGTTCCTTAATGGTTTTCTTAAGGAAGAGTTGTATATGATGCAACCCAAAGGTTTTGTCGATCCGAAGAATGCTAACAAAGTACGCAAGCTCCAGCGATCCCATTATGGACTGGTGCAAGCATCTCGGAGTTGGAATAAGCGCTTTGATGAGGTGATCAAAGCATTTGGGTTTATACAAGTGCTTGGAGAATCTTGTATTTACAAGAAAGTGAGTGGGAGATCTGTGGCGTTTCTAATATTACATGTGGATGACATATCGCTGATTGGAAACAAAGTGGAGTTTTTGGAGAGCGTAAAGGATTACTTGAATAAAAGTTTCTCTATGAAGGACCTAGGAGAAGCTGCTTACATTCTAGGCATTAAGTTCTATAGGGATAGATCGAGACGCGTGATAGGACTTCCACAAAGCACATACCTTGATAAAGTTTTAAAGAAGTTCAAAATGGAACAGTCCAAGAAAGGGTTCTTGCCAGTGTTACAAGGTATAAAATTGAGTAAGACTCAGTGCCCAACAACTGCGGAAGATAGAGAACAAATGAGTTCCGTCCCCTATGCTTCAGCCATATGTTCTATCATGTATGCAATGTTGTGCACTAGACCAGATGTCAGCTTGGCCATATGTACGGCAGGAAGGTTTCAAAGTAATCCAGGAGTGGATCACTGGACGGCGGTCAAGAATATTCTAAAGTACCTGAAAAGGACTAAGGAAAATTTTCTCGTTTATGGAGGTGACAAAGAGCTCGTCGTAAAGGGTTACGTCGACGCAAGCTTTGACACCGATCCGGATGACTCAAGGTCTCAAACCGGATACGCATTTATTCTTAATGGGGGTGCGGTAAGCTGGTGCAGTTCCAAACAATGTGTCGTTGCAGATTCTACATGTGAAGCGGAGTACATGGCTGCCTCGGAGGCAGCTAAGGAGGGTGTCTAGATGAAGAAGTTCATGATGGATCTTGGAGTTGTGCCGAGTGCACTAAATCCAATAACTCTGTTCTGTGACAACACTGGTGCCATTGCCTTAGCAAAGGAACCAAGGTTTCATAAGAAGACCAGATATATCAAATGACGCTTCAACCTCATCCGCGACTACGTCGAAGGAGAGGACGTGAATATTTGCAAAGTGGACACGAATCTGAATGTAGCAGACCCGCTGACTAAACCTCTTCCACGGGCAAAACATGATCAACAACAAAACTGTATGGGTGTTAGATTTATTACAATGTAAATCACATGGCGATGTGAGGACTAGATTATTGACTCTAGTGCAAGTGGGAGACTGCTAGAAATATGCCCTAGAGGCAATGATAAAATAGTTATTATTATATTTCCTGTTACAAGATAATCATTTTTATCCATGCTATAATTGTATTGAATGAAAACATAGATACATGTGTGGATACATAGACAAAACAATGTCCCTAGCAAGCCTCTAGTTGGCTATCCAGTTGATCAATGATAGTCAAGGTTTTCTGACTATATGCAAGTGTTGTCACTTGATAACTGAATCACGTCATTAGGGGAATCATGTGATTGACTAGACCTAAACTATGAACGTAGCATGTTGATCGTGTCATTTTGTTCCTATTGTTTTTTTCTGCGTGTCAAGTATTTATTCCTATGACCATGAGATCATATAACTCACTGGCACCGGAGGAATACCTTGTGTGTATCAAACGTCGCAACGTAGCTGGGTGACTATAAAGGTACTCCATAAATATCTCCGAAGATGTCCGTTGAGTTAGTATGGATCAAGACTGGGATTTGTCACTCCGTGTGACGGAGAGGTATCTCGGGGCCCACTCAGTAATACAACATCACACACAAGCCTTGCATGCAATGTGACTAAGTGTAAGTCAAGGGATCTTGTATTACAGAATGAGTAAAGAGACTTGCCGGTAATGAGATTGAAATAGGTATGTGGATACCGACGATCGAATCTCGGGCAAGTAACATACCGAAGGACAAAGGGAATGACATACGGGATTATATGAATCCTTGGCATTGAGGTTCAATCGATAAGATCTTCGGAGAATATGTAGGATCCAATATGGGCATCCAGGTCCCGCTATTGGATATGACCGAGGAGTGTCTCGGATCATGTCTATATAGTTCTTGAACCCGTAGGCTGTGGTGTGCACACTTAAGGTTCGATGATGTTTTAGTATAGTTGAGTTATATGTGTGGTTACTGAATGTTGTTCGGAGTCCCGGATGAGATCATGGACGTCACAAGGGTTTCCGGAATGGTCTAGAAATGAAGATTGATATATAGGATGGTTTCATTTGGTCACCAGAAAGTTCCGGGCATTACCGAAAGTGTACCGGGAGTGAGGAATGGGTTCCGGGTGTTTACCGGGAGGGGCCCACCCACCCGAGAGTGAGCCGAGGGCCCAAGGGTGGCGCACCAAGTCCTTAATGGGTTGATGGAGTCGGTCCAAGAGGGCTATGGCGCCACATGTAAAAATACCAAAGGAAAGAAGAAAAAGAAAAGAAAAGAGGGAGGAGTACTCCTTCCCAAACCGATTTGGAGGAGGAGTCCTCCTCCACCCTTGCGGCCGGCGCACCCTTGGGGCCCTTGTGCCCCAAGGCTAGCCCCTCCCCTCGTCCTATATATATTGGTGGTTTAGGGATTTTTGAGACACAACTTTGCCACGTGCAACTCTAGCCTATTCCACATAATTTTACCTCTAGATCGGATTTCTGCGGAGCTCGGGCGGAGCCCTGCAGGAGTACATCATCACCACCAGCGGAGCGCCTTCACGCTGTCGGAGAACTCATCTACTTCTGCGTCTTGCTTGCTGGATCAAGAAGGCCGAGATCGTCATCGAGCTTTACGTGTGCTGAACGCGGAGGTGTCGTCCGTTCATTGCTAGATCAAAACCGTTCGTGGGACGGATCGTGGGACGACGGTGATTTGAATCACGAAGCTGTACCACTACGTCAACCGTGTTTCTTAACGCTTCATGCTGAGCGATCTACAAGGGTGCGTAGATCTAATCTCCTCTCATAGATGGACATCACCATGATAGGTCTTCGTGTGCATAGGAATTGTTTTGTTTACCATGCAATGTTCCCCAACACTTAGGCGAAGCCCTGCTCGACTAGCTCCACCACCATCGTGTCACGTCGTAGCGCTGCCGGAGAAATAATCTACCTCTCCGCCCCTCTTGCTGGATCAAGAAGGCAGAGATCATCATCGAGTTGTACGTGTGCGGAACACGGATGTGGCTTCCGTTCGGCGCTAGATCGGGACGGATCGTGGGACGACGACGATTTGGATCGCGAAAACGTTCCACTACATCAACCGCGTTTCTTAACGCTTCCCGCTTAGCGATCTACAAGGGTATGTCGATCCGATCTCCCTCTCGTAGATGATCATCACCATGATAGGTCTTCTTGTGCGTAGGATTTTTTTCTTTCCCATGCAACGTTCCCCAACAGTGGCATCATGAGCTGGGTTCATGCGTAGATGATATCTCGAGTAGAACACAAAAGAGTTTATGGGCGTTGATGTTCAATTTGCTGCCCTCCTTAGTCCTTTCTCGATTCAGCGACATTGTTGGATTGAAGCGACCCGTACCAACTTTACTCCTACGCTTACGAGAGACCGGTTTCATCGACTGACATGCAACTTGTTCCATAAAGATGAGTGCGGGTGTCTGTTTATTCAACTTTAGTTGAATCAGATTTTACCGAGGCGATCCTTGGAGAAGGTTAAATAGCAATTTGCATATCACCGTTGTGGCTTTGCGTAAGTAAGATGCGAACATACTAGATACCCATAGCAGCCACGTAAAACATGCAACAACAAATTAGAGGATGTCTAACTTGTTTTTGCACGGTATGCTTGTGATGTGATATGGCCAATGACATGATATGATATATTGGATGTATGAGATGATCATGTTGTAATAGTTAAATATCGACTTGCACGTCGATGCTACGGCAACCGGCAGGAGCCATAGGGTTTTCTTTCAATTTATTTTGCGCTTGCAAATGCTCTTGCTATATCGCTAGGCAGTAGCTTTAGTAGTAACAACATAGATAACGCGACAACCTCGATGGCAGCATGATGATGGAGATCATGGTGCAGTGCCGGTGACGATGGAGATCATGTGAGTGCTTTGGTGATGGAGATTAAGAAGCACAAGTTCATGGCCATATCATGTCACTTTTGATTTGCATGTGATGTTAATCCTTTTATGCACTTTCTTTTGCTTAGGATGACGGTAGCAATATAAGGTGACCCCTCACTGAAATTTCAAGATAAAATGGTGTTCTCCCCGACTGTGCACCATTCCGACAGTTCATCGTTTCGAGATTCCACGTTATGATCGGGTGTGATAGACTCAACGTTCACATACAACGGGTGCAAAACAGTTGCACACGCGGAACGCTCCGGTTAAACTTGACGAGCCTAGCATGTACAGACATGGCCTCAGAACACAACAGACCGAAAGGTTGAGCATGAATCATATAGTTGATATGATCAATATGGAGATGTTCACCATTGAAATTAATGTCAACTCACGTGATGATCGGTCTTGAGCTAGTAGATTTGGATCATGCGACACTCGAATGAATAGAGGGATGTCTATTTGAGTGGGAGTTTATAAGTAATATGATTAGCTAAACTCAATTGTCTTGAACATAGTCTAAGTAATCTTTGGAAACGTTTATGTTGTAGATCAATGGCTCGCAAAGTAGCAACCCTGAATTTTAATACGTCCCTAGAGAAAGCTAAGTTGAAAGATGATGGAAGCAACTTTGTTGACTCGGCTCATAATCTTAGGCTTATCCTCACGGCCGACCAAAATAAATATGTCCTTGATGCAGCACTAGGTGATGCACCACCCGCTACGGCGGCCCAAGATGTTTTGAACGCTTGGCTGTCCCGTAGGGATGACTACTCATTGGTTCAATGTGCAATTTTGTATGGCTTAGAACCGGGACTTCAAAGACGTTTTGAACACCATGGAGCATATGAGATGTTCCACGAGTTGAAGTTTATCTTTGAGAAGAATTGTCGGATCGAGAGGTATGAGACTTCCGAGAAGTTCTATGCTTGCAAAATGGAGGAGAACGGGTCTCTCAGTGAACACATACTCGGAATGTCTGGGTACTCTCACCGTCTAGCTAAGTTGGGGATTGAACTCCCGCAAGAGGCTATCACTAACAGAGTTCTTCAATCACTGCCACCTAGCTATAAAATCTTCGTGTTGAACTATAACATGCAAGGGATGAATAAGTCACTCGCCGAGCTGTTTGCGATACTGAAAGTTGCAGAGTCAAAAATCCAGAAAGAGCATCAAGTGTTGATGGTCAATAAGACCACCAGTTTCAAGAAAAAACGACAAAGGACAGAAGGGTAACTCTAAGAAGAGTGGCAAATCTGTTTCCCCTCCGACGAAGTAACCCGAGGCTAGACATAAGCCGGAAACTGAGTGTTATTATTGCAAGGGAACTGGTCACTGGAAGCGAAACTGTCCCAAGTATATGGCCGATAAGAAGGCGGCCAACGCCAAACAAGGTATATTTGATATACATGTTATTGATGTGTACCTAACCAACTCTCGTAGTAGTGCCTGGGTATTTGATACCGGTTCTATTCTCACATTTGCAACCCGAAACAGGAACTGCGGAATAAACGAAGGCTGGAGAAGGATGAACTGATGATGCGCGTGGGAAATGGTTCCAATGTTGATGCGATCACGTCAGCACGCTCTCACTTCACTTACCATCGGGATTAGTGATGAACTTAAATGATAGTTATTTAGTGCATGCGTTGAGCATGAACATTATATCTGGATCTTGTTTATTGCGAGACGGTTACTCATTTAAGTCAGAGAATAATGGTTGTTCTATTTATATGAGTAATATCTTTTATGGTCATGCACCTAATGTGAGGGTTTGTTCATATTGAATCTCGATTGTGATGACACTCATGTCCATAACATTGATACCAAAAGATGTAGAGTTAATAATGATAGCGCCACTTTCTTGTGGCACTGCCACTTACGTCATATTGGTGTAAAGCACATGAAGAAACTCCATGCTCATTGACTTTTGGAGTCACTTGATTTCGAATCACTTGACACATGTGAACCATGTCTCATGGGCAAGATGACTAAAACTCCGTTATGTGGAACGATGGAGCGCGCAAGTGAATTGTTGGAGATCATACATACTGATGTGTGCGGACCGATGAGCATAGAGGGGCGCGACGGATACATTATTTTCTCACCTTCACTGACGATTTAAGTAGGTATTGTTATATCTACTTGATGAAGCACAAGTCCAAAACATTTGAAAAGTTCAAGCAATTTTAGAGTGAAGTTGAAAATCATCGTAACAAGAAGATCAAGTTCCTACGATCTGATCCAGGAGGTGAATATCTGAGTTACGAGTTTGGTGCTCACTTAAGACAATGTGGAATTCTTTCACAATTGACACCGCCTGGAACACCACGACGCAATGGTGTGTCCGAATGTCGTAGTCATACTTTATTAGATATGGTGCGTTCTATGATGTCTCTTACCGATTTGCCGTTATCATTTTGGGGCTATGCATTGGAGACATCTTCATTCACTTTAAATAGGGCACCATCAAAATCCGTTGAGACGACACCATATGAGCTGTGGTATGGCAAGAAGCCAAAGTTGTCGTTTCTTAAAGTTTGGGGATGTGATGCTTATGTCAAAAATCTTCAGCCTGAAAAGTTGGAAACCAAAGCACAAAAGTGCGTCTTCATAGGATACCCAAAAGAGACAGTGGGTTATACCTTCTATCTCAAATCCGAGGGCAAAGTGTTTGTCGCTAAGAACGAAGCTTTTCTTGAGAAAGAGTTTCTCTCGAAAGAATTGAGTGGGAGGAAGATAGAACTTGATGAGGTTGTAGAACCTCTACTTAAACAAGATGGTGGCGCAGGGCAGAAAGGAATTTTTGTCGAGGCAACATCAGTTGAAGAGGAAGCTAATGATGGTGATTGTCGGATTTCGGGCTCCGCAAAACCCTAAGGATTCGAACACCGGGGCGTGTACGAAGATCTCCCCTGCTTCGCCTCGCCTAACCCACTACTCGATGGAACCGATGAAGGACTCACTCTATGGTGAGGGGAACACAAAACACAACAGTTTACCCAGGTTCAGGCCGCTGCGAAGCGTAAAACCCTACTCCTCTTTTGGTGGATTGCCTCTCACGGAGGTGGTGGATGAGTTAGTACGGTGTTCTTGGGCCTCCGGAGGCTGAGCGACTAAGTGTGTTGTTCTGCGGCCCCAATGAACTCCCCCTCTCAAGTACCCTACCTTCTCTATTTATAGCGAAGGCCCGGGTCCTCTTCCCTCGCAGCTTCGACAGTAAGGGATCCCACAATGGCCAATTCTGAAGGGGAACACGGGAACATGGTCCCCTTCCCAAAGGTGGTCTTCACCTGCAAAGTAATTGTCCGCGCCGCAGAGACGGCCCCGTGGATAACGTTTGCCCTACTGGTGGAGGGCTGCGGCTTTGTTGCACTAGAAGGGAAACCTTTGGAAGATGCCTTTGGAAAACCTGTACGCTCCCGCCTCCTTTGCACCAAAGGGGGAACTGTCTCGTTCTGCCATCTGTTGCTCGCTTGTCCTTCCCTCGCGTCACCCTTGACTCTTGAGGCTCGGTCTTGCCTCGAAATATCCGCCGCTCCGGAGGGGTCCTAAGGAGGCCTCCTGTGGGTCTTGACACTGCTCCTCGTCGTGAGGCCTGTCCCCTGACGAGGGCCTTTCCTTGAGCTGTGCCGGGCCCGTTGGTTTGTTCTGGTGAGGCAGGTCCGTCCTGGGCCACACGCAGGCAAGTCTGGGTACCCCCAATCCTAGAACACCGATAGTAGCCCCCGGGACCACGGCGTGCTCAGGTTGACTTCAGGGTGGAGCCTTGGGGGGCAACATGAGAAGTCATGGGCCCTCAAATGTCTATGGGCCAGGCCGGCGCGTGTCACGCGGCTGGTGTCTGGTCCTCCTTGTCCTCTATCTCTGCCCCCCTTATTAGGTGCCCTTCTTGTAGCTTTGGTGCCTTATTGCTTTCCTTCTTCCGCACTCGCGTTCCTTCTTAAGTCTCCGCCTCCAACCGGTGCCTCCCAGATCCGGCGCCGCATAGTTCCTTGCCAGTCGAGCAATGGCGCCCGCCGGCAAGCAGAAACCGCAGGGGCATGGTCCGGCCCCTACTTCTCCGCCCCTGGACTGCGCCTTCTCCAAGGACGCAGATCTCGTCACAGTGCTTCCATTGACTGCAGCCGAGTCCAGCGAGCACGGGTGAACCCTGATTTGTCCCGACGCCATAGAGGAGCGGCCCGCGCTTGGGGTGGTGTACCCCTTCTTCCTTCACAGTGTTTATGCTGGGCTGGTGCCGCCTTTCTCTCAATTCTTCTCCGCTGTCTTGGACCACTATGGGATCAAAGCCCTTCATTTGCAACCCAACTCCATCTTGCTTCTATCCATCTTCGCCTTCTACTGTGAGGCATTCGTTGGTGTGCAGCCTTCGGTTGCCCTCCTCCAGCACTTCTTCAGCCTACGCCTGCACGACGGTGCTCGCTTGTTGGCGTGCGTTTCCTTCGTGGCGGCCCAGAGCGACAACATGCTCCTGAAGGCCGGGAAGAAAGTGGAGAACTTCAGGCGCCGCTGGGTCCTCATGTGTCTCAAGGATGGCAACCCCCGGCTGGAAGAGCCGAAGGGGTTGCCGGAGAAGACCTCCACATGGAGCTTGGTGAAGCTCTCCGACCCTCGTGTTGTGCCCGTGTTGGAGCGCTTTTCCCGTGACATCAGCACCAACAGGTTGACTGGGGGAATGATAGTGAAGGAGTTCCTGCCGCAGCGCTTGGTGCCCCTTCAGGCACATTCGAGGCCCCTCTAGGAGTACCGTGCTGGCGATGACAAACTCCGGCTTCGGTCCCGGGACCGTCCCGCGGAGGATCTGAGCAGGGTCTTGGCGATTCTGCTCGGCGGCGACCATGGCGACCTTCCCGAGGCCCTGGGTCCACTATATCATTGTGACGACAGGACCAAACTGGTCGTCGTGATGCCCAGCTTCAACGAGGAGGGGCTTCTCCTGGCTAAAGGCTCCGGTCCGGTGGAGGTGTCATCCGGCGACACCTCTGGGGAGGGGGGCTCGGAGAAGACCGTCAACGACCGCGTGGTGAGCGTGCCCCTCCCGCCGCAGTCTGTCCTCGTGCGCAAGCTCGAAGATGATGGCACCTCTGGTGATACCTCCACCGTGACCCCTCGCGCCTGGCCAGGGCCTCCAGAGGGCCTATGTCGACTCCGCGTGCTACGCGGTCTGCATGCATGCATGCTTCCCGGAAGCTCAGGGCTGGGCCGTCCCCAACGCACCCCGCCTCTGCCTGCGGGGGGTCCAAGGTGCCGAGCTCGCCTCCTTCCGTGGGGGGCTCGTTTCCTCCGTTGGCGCCGGGGCGGAGAGAGGAAGAGGAGGTGCAACATCGAAGAGTAAGTCGCGTGCTTGGGTGCGCCTTGTGCATCTATTGTCCGTGCTTGGTTGATTTACTCCCTTTGCTTGACATCCAGGGATGTCGTCTCACCGAGGGCGAAGAAGAAGAAGATGGTCGCCAGGCCAAAGGCGTCTCTCAATGCCCGGCCTGTCCTTTTCGACATGTCGTCGTCTGCGGGTGAGGAGGAGGAGGCTCGTGGGGCGGCCTCCCTGGCCTTGGTCGTCAAGCCCCCGAGCCCTCGAAGCATCCTGGGGAGACCGTGGGGATGCCGCTGCCCGGGTAACAGGCCCACGAGGATCCCCAGGCTCCGGAGGTGCTGAGGCCCGCAACTATTGTGCAGCCTTCGGGGTCCCTTGTTCTTTGTAGCGCCGCTCCTCCATTAGCACCACCTGCGCCAATGTTGGAGGCTCCTCAGGAGGGGGTCCAGAAGGCCTCGGTGCTCTCCCGGGGCATAATGGACGCGACCTTCACCGCCCTGAATGGTGTCGCAGTTGAGATGACGAAGGTCGAGGAAGAGGCCATGGCCGCCCGCGCCACGTGTGAGGGGGCGCTAAAGGAGGCCAAGGCGGCCGTCGAGCGTTGCGAAGAGGTGGAAACCCACCTGATCGCCCTCCAAGGGGAACATGCCAAGCTGGTCGAGCAACGCCGCTCGCAGGAGGAGGAACTCAAGGCCCACGAGGCCAAGCTCGCCGCCCGGGAGGGAGAGCTGTCCCAGAAGGCGAGCCGCTTGGACACAGAACAAGAGCACTTGGTTGAGCGGGAGAAGGATGCCACCACGAGGGAGGCTCTCCTTGAGGCCCAGGAAAAAGCCCTCACCGCGGCCGAGGAAAGGAAGGCCTCCGAACTGGCTTGCTTCCCTGACGTCGAGCTTGGGCTTCACAAGGCACTCCGCTCCCTCTGTCAGGACGGGTTTGACGATCCTCTGGCCACCCCGGAGGAAGGCTTCGCCATGCTCGCGAAGGGGCTCGTCGCAACGCTGGAGGCTGTCGTCACGCAGATGGACAAGATCTTGGACAGCGAGTGTCGCGACCTCTTCTTCGCGGCTGTGACTCGCGTCTTTAGTCACCTTCATATTCGTGACCCCGGGTTCGATCTGAGCTCCATGACCGTTCTGGTCCCAGCCGAGGCCCGCGACCACGCCGCGGAGGCAGTGAAGGGTCTTGTGGAGGCGCTGGTGAGGAGGTTTGCTCGCGTCGCACCATCTTTGTCTCCAGGTACCACTGGAGGCGACGACGGGTAAGACGATGCCTCCGACATCGACGACCAGCCCCCTGTGGAGGGGGTGACCTGTGGCGGCTACTCCTGATCCCTTGCACCTCTTATCTTCCTGCAATGCACATCGTGCCTCGTGGAGGCGTTAAACTTATTTGTGTTTTATGAGCTGGGTCATGGTTTGCAATAATTGAATGCTTGAATCTTTTCCCTGCCTCGTTCCTATCATGTTTGTTGTGTTACTCTGCGTCGACAGGGCCCGCCTCGCGCGTACCTTCCCGCGGTTGAACCGACCGGAAACTAAGGATGACCCAAAGGGGGAAGGGGCTACAACATAGTTAGGCTCCTGAGTCGCGATGCTCACGAGTCCCCCTTAACGCGCGAGCTGCCCTCATGAGGAGAACGTGACGAAGATTCCGAAACTCGGATCATCTTCAGCGCTCCGTGTCGGCAGGGCTCGCCCCGCGCGTACCTCCGTGCGATTGAACCGACCGGAAACCAAGGACGGTCCAAAGGGGGGAGGGGCTACGAGCGCAGTTAGGCCCGTGATTCGCGATGCTCAGGGGTCCCCCTTGACGTGCGAGCATCTCCGATGCTCCTCCTAAGAAACTGATGATATAAGACTCTCAAACTCCTTCAGCACTCTACGTATGCAGGGCCCACCCTGCACGTACCTTCCCGCGACCAGAAGAGGACGACTCAAAAGGGAAAGGGGCTACGGGTGCAGTCGAGGCTCCTCAGTAGCGATGCTCAGTAGTCCCCCTTGACGTATGAGCGACTCCAGTGTTCTTCCTAAGGGATCCGAAGTGATTTGTCAAGCGCGTTGGGCTCTGCATCAGCAGGGCCCGCCCCACGCGTACCTTCCCGCGATTGAGCCATCCAAGGACGGCCCAAAGTGGGAAGGGGCTAGGGGCATAGTTAGGCCCCTGAGTCACGACGCTTAGGGGTCCCTTCAACTATTTGCCCACACGCTAGGTGTGGGTGAAGTCGCAGATGGACTGCGCTGATACCCTTGATGGCCGAGGGTGTAGCCATTGGCAGGCTGTGTTGATGCCAGCCGAGGGCGTAGTCATTGGCAGACTATATTGGTGCCGGCTGGGGGCGTAGTCATTGGCGGACTATATTGGTTGCCCATGTTTGTACCCAGCACGAAGCATAGGTCTTCTATTAGGCGTAGGACGGACCCCTCCGCGTCCTCAGGGCCCCCTGGGCGTATACAACCTCGGCTCGTTATTACGTGAGAGTGTCACGGTGGGGTGCATCCGGGAGGTCGCGAGGACGCTTTGGCCTCGCGAGTGTCCCTACCCCTGATGCATTGGGGCCTGATCTTTTCCCCGACGTGGAGCATAGGGCTTCCACTAGGTGTGGGATGGACCCCTCCGCGTCCTTGGGGGGACCTGGGCGTATACAGCATCGGCTCGTTATTATGTGAGAGTGTCACGGTGGGGGTGTATATGGGAGGTCGCGAGGACGCTATGGCCTCGCGAGTGTCCCTACCCCCAAGTCATTGGTGGACTGAGCTGACTTCGTTTGAGTCATTATCTAACCCTGCCAACTTCTTCTTCTTTGGGATCAAGGTTGTGTATCTGCATGGACAAACTTTGACCGGAGCACCCTAGCAGGGGGCCGACCGCCCGACAATATAACCAAGGCAGAACGTTCGGATGCCAAACAGGCGAAATTCAACAACCAAACGGTGCATAAACGAATGTAGTAGCCGGGGAAAGTCCGGAGATGGGGGAGGCAGTATGGCCCCGGGGCTGCCCTCAGACGGGGTGAACCGAAAGGTTACCCGACACCGGCCAGCAAAAAGTCACCTCGCGGCCGAGCCGCTCACGTGTCGGAGGCTCCGTCGTCGCTTGATCTCCTGTCTCCGCGGTCGCGACCCTCACGGGTCCGCCGCCTCCTGAGACTCGGGGCCTTTGCTTGGCCCGAGCATCTCCTCCTCTTTCTCGCGGAGCCCCTGTAGGCGGGGCACGACCACGAACTACTGGAGCCTATGGTAAGTGGCAGCCGAGTTCCCCAGCCCAAAAGCCATGAAGGCGTTGGCGCCTGGGGTCTCCCACCAGTAACCAGTCAGTGTAGGCCAGAAGGGGCCATGTTCTGCGGCTATGTTCGCTGCAGACGCGTTGATGCAGATGCGAGGTTGGTCGACCGTGCCGACTGCAATTGGTGGTGCACCGCAGTCACCGCGTCGCATGACCTGGGCCTCGCAAAGTTCTCAGATTGCTCTGATGATGGACTCATGAGAGCTGGCCGGACGTGCTCCGGAGCGCGCCCTCGGGGTGTGCTCGAACGCCGCCTCCGCTTCACTGATCAGGCTAAGGGCCTCCCCGGTGGGATCCCCCAACCCTGACCCTAGAGGGGCGCCGAGCGCACATCCCTATGCGATGGGGGGCAGGGCCCAGTCCCCGGGCACGGAGCCTGAAGCCCCGAGGCACTCCATGGGGAGCAGCTCCTTCTTCTTATTGCGCAGGTCCTCACAAGGCAACTCGTCGTCTTCATCGTCCGAGCGTTCCGCCGCCTCCATGCGGTACGCTCGCTCAAGTGCACATACGACATCCTTCTCGTGACAGAGAATGGTGATGACGCTGATACGTCTCCGTCGTATCTACTTTTCCGAACTCTTTTGCCCTTGTTTTGGACTCTAATTTGCATGATTTGAACGGAACTAACCCGGACTAACGGTGTTTTTAGCAGAATTGCCATGGTGTTGTTTTTGTGCAGAAATAAAAGTTCTCGGAATGACCTGAAAATGTACGGAGAATTTTTTTGGAATTAATGAAAAATACGTGCGCAAAGATCCATCGGAGGGGGTGAGCCAGTGGGCCACAAGCCCACTTGCCGCGGCCACCCCCCAGGTCGCACCAACCAGGCTTGTGGAGCCCACGGAGCTCCACCGCCTCCAAACTCAGCTCTATATATTCCGTTTCGCCCGAAAAAAATTAGGGAGAAGGATTCATCGCGTTTTACGATACGGAGGCGCCACCACCTCCTGTTCTTCATCTGGAAGGCAGATCTGGAGTCCGTTCTGGGCTCCGGAGAGGGGAAATCGTCGCCATCGTCATCATCAACCTTCCTCCATCGCCAATTCCATGATGCTCTTCACAGTTCGTGAGTAATCTCATCGTAGGCTTGCTGGACGGTGATTAGTTGGATGAGATCTATCATGTAATCGAGTTAGTTTTGACGAGGATTGATCCCTAGTATCCACTATGTTGTGAGATTGATGTTGCTACTACTTTGCCATGCTTAATGCTTGGTACTGGGCCCGAGTGCCATGATTTCAGATCTGAACCTATTATGTTGTCGCCAATATATGTGTGTTTTAGATCCTATCTTGCAAGTTGTAGTCACCTACTATGTGTTATGACCCGGCAACCCCGGAGTGACAATAGCCGGAACCACTCCCGGAGATGACCATAGTATGGGGAGTTCATGTATTCACCACGTGTTAATGCGTTGGTCCGGTTCTTTTTTAAAAGGAGAACCTTAATATCCCGTAGTTTCCATTAGGACCCCGCTGCCACGGGACGGATGGACAATAGATGTCATGCAAGTTCTTTTCCCTAAGCACGTATGACTACATACGAAATACATGCCTACATTAGATTGACGAAAGGGAGCTAGTTACATATCTCCATGTTATAGCTGTTACATGATGAATCACATCCGGCATACTCATCCATCACCGATCCACTGCCTACGAGTCTTTTACTACTGGTCCTTGCTACGTTACTTTGCCGCTACTGCTGTTACTGTTCCTGCTGTTAGTCTGTTGCTACTGCTGTTACTCCGCTGCTACTGTTGTTCCTTGCTATTGCTGTCACTACTGTTGTCCCTACTGCTCTTACTTGCTACTTTGCTGTTACCTGCTGCAACACTTTACTAACGCCATTGATACAACAAGTCAGGAATAGTCTGCCCTCAACAGACCCTTTTCTGGCACCGTTGCTATCATACCACTTTGCTACTAATACTTTGCTTGCAGACACTAATCTTTCAGGTGTGGTTGAATTGACAACTCAGATGCTAATACTTGAGAATATTCTTTCGCTTCCCCTTGTGTCGAATCAATAAATTTGGGTTGAATACTCTACCCTGGAAAACTGCTGCGATCCCATACGCTTGTGGGTCATCATACGCAGCCGCTCCCCGACATCTTGAGGGCATTGTATCCATGGTGGACGACTGCCATGAACTTGGCGAGCGCCGGGTACCCAAGGATGGCGTTGTATGGCAGGTGGATGTGCGCGACGTCGAAGACGATGACTTCAGTGTGGTAGTTCTGGCGCTCGCCGAAGGTGGCAGGCAGATGCACTTGCCCAATGGGTACGGTGGATCCCTCTGTTACCCCTGAGAAGGGCTTGGTCGGCATGAGCTGCTCATAGGTCAGCTGGAGTTTCTCGAAGGTCTTGACTGAGAGGACGTTGAGCCCAACTCCACTGTCAATGAGGGTCTTGGTGACGAGGACGTTGCTGATAGTTGGGGTGCACATCATTGGGAGCTTACCGACTATGAACGAGCACCTTATCTGGTCGCTCGGGTCGAAAGCAATGGTGGTCTGGGACCAGTTGAGTGGGCACATTGCTTCAGGCCTCGGGAGGGCAGCATTCACTTCCTGGGCAAACTACTTGAAGACGCGGTTGGAGGCTGGGGTCTGGGCGCCGCCCAGGATGGAAGCCACCACCCTGGCCTCCTGGAAGCCCCCGGCCTCATCGTCCTGCCTATCTTCATCCCTCCTCTTGGGCTGTGAAGGCAACGGGGGCAACCCGGCCTCCCGAGGGCGAGCCTCGCGAGGTTGGCCGTGCCGCTGCCCCTCCTGAGGGTTATCTCTTGAGTGGTCCTCCTGAAGATGGTCATGCCAGGGGTCCTCCCGAGGCTGGTCACGCCACCCCTGACGCGGCTCACGGTCATCCCAGCGCCCCCATTGCGGCCTCCTCCGCGCGCAGGGCTGCTGTCGAATCATCCGGGGCGCCTGTTGTAGTGCTCGGCACGAACCAAACGGAGTTCTTGACATTCAGAGGTGTCATGGCCGCTGGTGCCATGGAAGATGCAGGTCGGCCCTCCTCCGGACGGGCGCTCTCCCCCTCGGGTATGCTTCGCCTCAAGCTCGGTGGCAAGCACCGCCGGGGCCTTGTGCTTCACCTCCTTGGCTTTGGCTTTCTTGTCTTCTGGGTCCGCCGTGTGGGGCCCGAGGAGCGACAGGCGTCCTTCTTCTATCTTAGCGCATTTGCTTGCCAGGTTGAACATCTCCAGTGTGGTGCTCATTTCATCATTCATGGCGAGCTCTTCTTTCATCTTGAGGTCGGTGACTCCGTCGAAGAAGGCCGAGATGATGGCCTCATCTCACGCCTTGGGGATCTTGAGGCGCATGACAGTGAAACGTTGTATGAACTTGTGCAAGGTCTATCCCTCTTTCTGCTTGACGCGCCGCGCATCGTTTACTGTGGGAGCACGATCGCGGGTGCCTTGGAAGTTGGCGATGAAGCGCTCGCGCAGGCCATCCCAGGAGGTGATGGACGCCTCCAGGAGGTTGAGGAGCCATGAGAGTGTGCCACCCTTGAGCGCCATCGGGAACCAGCACGCCATGATATCGTCGCCTCCTCATGCCGCCCTAATGCTGAGCGTGTAGAGTTGCAGGAACTCAGTCGGGTCCTGGGTGCCATCGTAATGTGGGGGCAGGTCAGGCTTGAACTTGCAGGGCCACGCGATGGGGTAGAGCTCGGGGGTGATGGCAAAGCACCCCACCGGTCCAACGGGCACGGTACGTGCGGGAGCTGCCGGGTCTTGTTGCTCCACAGGGTCTTCCTCGAACGGGGCGCGCTCCGGGTGCGAGATCTGCAACGTCGGGGGTGCGCACGCGTTGGCACGGGGCCGGGGGATCATCTGGCAGCTTGCTTCATTCCCGGGCTTCGCCCTGGGTTCACGAGGCCGTGCGCGGGGTCGCGCTTCCTGCCCGGGCTCGGGGTCCGCGATACGCCACGAAGGTGGGGGCGGTGCATCTTGCTCCTCGTTGTTCGCCAGGGACGGCTGGGGACAGAGTGAGCACAAGAGCGCCGCTGAGTCACCGGCGGCGGCGATGAGCTCCTCGATGCGATGGAGCTAGTCGTCGTGGCGGTCTGGAGCGGGCCGTTAATGAGGCAGCTCGGTGGCCACGGCAAGCGCGCGACGGCCGTGGGGCATCTCTGGCCGAGCGCGAGATGCCGACCCCGAAGGCCTGGCGAGCGACGATGTGGCGGTGCACCGTTGACCTGCTCGGTCGCCAGGTGGGAGGATCCCTGTTGTTTTTGAGCTTCGGGGCCGCTGGCAGCGTTCACCACGGGTGACGGTGACCCGCGCGCACCGGCGGCACCGACGGGCGCGGTCTGGGCGATGCTGGTGGTGCGGCGTTCTACGCGTACCCGGCGAGCGTCAGCCATCGGAGCCGTGGAGCTTGGTGAGGACGGAGCTTGGAGGAAACCTCGACATTCCCCTATCTGGCATGCCAAATGTCGGATTTCGAGCTCCGCAAAACCTTAAGGATTCGAAAACTGGGGCGTGTACGAAGATCTCCCCTACTTCGACTCGCCTAACCCACTACTCGATGGAAATGATGAAGGACTCACTCGATGGCAAGGGGAACACAGAATACAACAGTTTACCCAGGTTCGGGCCGCTGCGAAGCGTAAAACCCTACTCCTGCTTTTGGTGGATTGCCTCTCACGGAGGTGGTGGATGAGTTAGTACACTGTTCTTGGGCGTCCGGAGGCTGAGCGACTAAGTGTGTTGTTCTGCCACCCAAATGAACTCCCCCTCTCAAGTACCCTACCTTCTCTATTTATAGCAGAGGCCCGGGTCCTCTTCCCTCGTAGCTTCGGCGGGAAGGGATCCCACAACGACCCATTTTGAAGGGGAACAGGGGAACATGCTCCCGTGGCCAAAGGTGGTCTTCACCTGCAAAGTAACTGTCCACGCCGCAGAGACGGGCCCGTGGATGACGTTACTGGTGGAGGGTTGCGGCTTTGTTGCACCGGAAGGGAAACCTTTGGAAGATGCCTTTGGAAAACCCGTACGCTCCCGCCTCCTTTGCACCAAAGGGGGAACTGTCCTATTCTGCCATCTATTGCTCGCCTGTCCTTCCCTGGCGTCACCCTTGACTCCTGAGGCTCGGCCTTGCCTCGAAATATCCGTCGCTCCCGAGGGGTCCTGAGGAGGCCCCGTGCGGGTCTTGACGCCACTCCTCCTCGTGAGGCCTTGCCCCTCACGAGGGCCTTTCCTTGAGCTGTGTCGGGCCCATTGGTTTACTCTAGTGAGGCGGGTACGTCCCGGGCCACAAGAAGGCAGGAGTGGGTACCTCCAATCCCAGAACACCGATAGTGATCATTGATACGTCTCCGTCGTATCTACTTTTCCAAACTCTTTTGCCCTTGTTTTGGACTCTAATTTGCATGTTTTGAATGGAACTAACCCGGACTAACGTTGTTTTCAGCAGAATTTCCATGGTGTTGTTTTTGCGTAGAAATAAAATTTCTCGGAATGACCTGGAAATTTACGGGGATTTTTTTGGAATATATGAAAAATATTGGCGCAAGAATCAACCGAGGAAGTGGAGCCTGGAGCCCACAAGCCCAACAGGCGCGGGGCCCCTGGCCGCGCCTGGCAGGCTTGTGGGGCCCACGTTGCTCCACCGCCTCCAATTCCAGCTCTATTCAGTCCCTTCCGTCCGGAAAAAATCAAGGAGAAGAGTTCATCGCGTTTTACGATACCGGGGCGTCGCCACCTCCTGTTCTTCCCCTCGAGGGCAGATATAGAGTCTGTTCTCGGATCCGGAGAGGGGATATCATCGCCATCGTCATCACCAACCTTCCTTCATCGTCAATTCCATGATCCTCTTCACCGTTCGTGAGTAATCTCATCGTAGGCTTGCTGGACGGTGATGGGTTGGATGAGATCTATCATGTAATCGAGTTAGTATTGACGGGGATTGATCCCTACTATCCACTATGTTCTGAGATTGATGTTGCTACTACTTTGCCATGCTTAATGCTTGTCACTAGGGCCCGAGTTCCATGATTTCAGATCTAAACCTATTATGTTCTCGTCAATATATGTATGTTCTTGATCCTATCTTGCAAGTTGTAGTCACCTACTATGTGTTATGACCCGGCAACCCCGGAGTGACAATAGCCGGAACCACTCCCGGAGATGACCATAGTATGAGGAGTTCATGTATTCACTAAGTGTTAATGCGTTGGTCCGGTTCTTTATTAAAAGTAGAACCTTAATATCCCGTAGTTTCCATTAGGACCCCGCTACCACGGTTGGGATGGACAATAGATGTCATGCAAGTTCTTTTCCCTAAGCACGTATGACTATATACGGAATACATGCCTACATTACATTGACGAACTGGAGCTAGTTACATATCTCTCCGTGTTATAACTGTTGCATGATGAATACCATCTGGCATAATCATCCATCACCGATCCAATGCCTACGAGTCCTTTCCCTATTGGTCCTTGCTACATTACTCTGTCGCTACTGCTGTCACTGCTGCTACTGTTAATTTGCTGCTACTGCTGTCACTTTGCTGCTACTGGTTAATGTTGCTACTTTGCTATCATACTACTCTGCTACTGATACTTTGCTGCAGATACCAAATATTTCAGGTGTGGTTGAATTGACAACTCAACTGCTAATACTTGAGAATATTCTTTGGCTTCCCCTTGTGTCGAATTAACAAACTTGGGTTGAATACTCTACCCTCGAAAACTATTGCGATCCCCTATACTTGTGGGTTATCAAGACCTTTTTCTGGCGCCGTTGCCGGGGAGGCTCTGCACTTGATTCACCTTCAGTTATGAGTAAGTTCGCGACACCACCTCCTGCTAGAAATTTTGATGTGTCGCCTATGCTTGATGATGCTACTTCTGCTGTCCATGATACTTGTGATGATGCTATTCTTGATACTGCTTTGCCACTAGGTGCATTCCTTGATGCACAAATTGCTAGAGTTGCTGCTAGATGTGATGATACTTCTGAAACTGCTGAGATTATTGAAGTAGAACCTGCTATTTCGCCTGTTAGAACTAGCTCTCCTAGATATGAATTGCCTGATATGCCTGAGGGTTATGTTATGGAGGGAGAGATAGCTGAGGACTTTCCTGCTTGTAAGGATAGCTATGATGTTGAGAATTTACTGCGCAAGTGGAAAGAAAAATCTTTGGACGCTAGGATGAAATACGACCCGAAGTTTGCTACTTCGCCTATCTTTGTGTCCGATAAGGATTATGAATTCTCTGTCGACCCTGAGTTAATCACTCTGGTCGAATCTGATCCTTTTCACGGTTATGAGTCTGAAACGGTTGTAGCCCATCTTACCAAGCTGCATGATATAGCCACCCTATTCACGTGTGAGGAAAAGATCCGCCACTACTATATCCTTAAGTTGTTTCCTTTCTTGCTAAAGGATGACGCTAAGACATGGTTCACCTCTCTTGCTCCTGGTTGTGTGTTTAGCCCCCAGGATTTGATCTACTACTTCTCTGAGAAATATTTCCCTGCCCATAAGAAGCAAGATGCCTTGCAGGAAATATACAACTTTGCGCAAGTTGAAGAAGAGAGTCTCCCACAAGCTTGGGGGAGGCTCGTCCAGCTACTGAATGCTTTGCCTGATCACCCTCTTGAGAAGAATGAAATACTTGATATCTTCTATAATGGAATAATCGATGCTTCTAGAGACCACCTATATAGTTGTGCCGGTTGTGTTTTTAGGGAACGAACCGTAGAACAAGCTGAGATCCTATTGAATAATATCTTGTGCAATGAAAATGCTTGGACTATTCCCGAACCACCTCCGAAGCCAACTACGAAGAAAAGAGGTATCCTATTCCTCGGTCCTGAAGATATGCAAGAAGCTAAGAAATCTATGAAAGAGAAATGCATTAAATCTGAAGATGTCAAAAATCTACCACCTATCGAAGATATCCATGGTCTTGATAACCTGATACAGGTAGTAGAAGTAAATTCTCTGCGTAGATTCAATGAGAGTGATATTCCTTTTGATATACCTACTAGCTTATGCCTGGATGAATTTGATAACTTTGTTGCCAAAAAATAGAGTTTCAATGATTATGTTAGCAGCCAATTAGAACAGAATGCTCGTATGCGTAGTCATTTAAGTGCTTGTGTGGACAGAAACGTCAATGATCTTAAGCTCTTGAGTAAATATGCCTCTATGGTTACTACTCAGGTAGAACAAGTACTTAAGGCTCAAAATGACTTGCTCAATGAGTCGAATGACAATTCTGTCAGAGTCGTCACTAGAGGCGGTAGAATGACCCAGGAACCTTTGTATCCTGAGGGTCATCCTAAGAGGATTGAACAAGATTCTCAAGCAGTTAGCACTGATGCACCTAGTCATCATAGGAAGAAGAAGAAAGATGATAGGAACTTGCACGCTAGCAACCCTATTGCTGTTACACCTGAGAGTCCAAATGATGTCTCTGTCTGTGATGCTGAAACACAATCTGGTGATGAACATGAGCCTAATGATAATATCGATAGTGATGTTCATGTTGATGCTCAACCTACCAATGATAAGGATGTGGAGATTGAACCTATTGGTCTTGATAACCCACGGCCTAAGAATAAAAGATACGATAAGAATGATTTCGCTGCTAGGAAGCATGGTAAAGAAAGGGAACCATGGGTTCAGAAACCCATGCCCTTTCCTCCCAAACCATCCAAGAAGAAGGATGATGAGGATTTTGAGCGCTTTGTTGAAATGATTAGACGTGTCTTTCTGCAAATGCATTTGACATATATGCTCAAAATGTCTCCGTATGCTAAGTACATGAAGGATATTGTAACTAATAAGAGGAGGATACCTGAGGTTGAGATTTCCACCATGCTTGCTAACTATACCTTCAAGGGTGGAACTCTTAAGAAACTAGGTGATCCCGGAGTGCCCACTATACCTTGCTCCATTAAAGGCAATCACGTTAGAACTACTTTATGCGACCTTGGAGCCGGTGTTAGTGTGATGCCTCTCTCTCTTTATCGTAGACTTGAACTGGATAAGTTGACACCCACTGAAATCTGTGTAAATGGCCGACAAATCAACTGCTTTCCCTATCGGCATTTGCAAGGATGTGCCTGTTGTGGTTGCTAACGTCACTATCTTAACAGACTTTGTTATTCTGGATATTCCCGAGGATGATGCCATGGCGGTCATCCTTGGAAGACCTTTTTTAAACACTGCAGGGGCTGTTATAGATTGCAACAAAGGCAACATCACTTTCCATGTTAACGTTAATGAGCATACGGTGCACTTTCCGAAGAAACAATATCGGGTACATTGCATCAATGCTATCGAAAAAACTTCATCGATTATTATTGGGAGCCTTGAATGCCCTATACCTACTGTCAAAATGAAGTATGATTTTTTTGTTGGGGATATGCACATCCCCATTGAGGTAACCTAGTGACTATTCGAAAATTCTCGGTTCTTTTTTAATGTGATTCAGAAAAGTTTGTCAAGGAGACTTGATCAACCTCATTGACGGATTTCTTTCGATGACCATGGGATGGATGAATCGAGGAGTCACAAACCTGTGTTCCAAGCTTTCACCTTTGGTTGCTTAGAATAAAAATGATAGATTTAGTTTAGTTTTCCCTGTTTTCTGCTTTTAGCGTCCCGTAGAAAAGTACCCCGAAAATAAAATTTCTCCGAATGCCGTGAAAATCAAGTATGATTTTTCTGGAATTTTTGAAAAATTCTGAGACGAAGAGCTAGTCAGGGGGCTACACCAGTGGGCCACAAGCCCTGGAGGCGCGGGCACCCCCCTGGCCGCGCCTCCCAGGCTTGTGGGGCCCACGTGTACCCCCTCCACTTATTCTAGCTCCCATCTGCTTCTCCTACCTCGAGAAAAAATCGTTTCATAGCTCAAACCCGTGTTCTTGCTCTTCTTGCTGCGATTTTCGATCTCCTTGTGCAAAGCACCATTCACCAAGCCGTGACCCCAAGGATGATGAAAGTGAGAAGAAGAAACCCAAGTATTCGGTCCCCTGAGTTGCAGAAGTTCGAGCGTGCGAGTGGCCAAGCGATGTGTTCTTATGCGCCGCCGGACTTTACGAGGACTTTTATTACTTGGAGGAGAACGCAGGCCTTACCGCCTTCATTGAAGATAAGTGTCCGCAATACCTCCTCCTCACTAATATTTTCATGCAAAGCTTTAATTTCTATCCAAGGAAGAGTCCTCCTATGGTTGAGTTCAAGTTATATGATATCCCCCAACGCATGTCACTCCAGGATTTTTGCAATGTTTGCAAATTACCATTTGTTTGGGATATTCATGAACCTCGTCCACGGGACTTAGAGGCTTTCATAGATACTATCGCTGTAGGAGAGGAGAGAGGAGTGTCTTGCGCTAGAGCTGCTAGCATACATTTTCCCGTGCTTCGGTACTTCTCATTATTTGTCTGAAAATGTTTGATTGGTCGTGGGAAAGCTGGGGCCCTTAGCTCCCCAGATCTTGTAGTTTTGCGCGAAGCCCTTTATAATGATAAAACTTATAGCTTGGGCGCTATAGTAGCTCAACGGTTGAACACGAACCGTTCTAA
This sequence comes from Hordeum vulgare subsp. vulgare, assembly GCF_904849725.1. NCBI lineage: Eukaryota > Viridiplantae > Streptophyta > Magnoliopsida > Poales > Poaceae > Hordeum > Hordeum vulgare. The sequence goes on along the minus strand of NC_058523.1, from coordinate 261,804,164 downwards.
AGGCGTTGTCTATGGAGGTATCTATGCTACTCGCCTTGCTAAGCATTTTAAGATACCTATTAGACTGGACGAGGAAGAAGAGAGTCTTCTTCCCGAGAGATATCTAGATTATGATAGCATGGTTCGCCATGACTTTCTTGATAGAGATATAAATAGAAGGATGATTTATAACCTGGTATTTAGTTAGGGTACTCGTGAGACTATTACTTTGTCTGCTCCTTCTTTGTTCTATCTTCATCTAGGCAGGTACATTATTATGCCCTCGGACATCTACGCATATTGGGGCATAGCCCAACCACAGGTGCCCGTGCCCGAGCTACCAGTCGAGTACCACACACCAGTTTATTAGTGGGAGCCAGAGGAGCTCACACAGCAGTGGCACCCTCAGTCCACTCCGGAGTACCCCAGAGCTGGTTATTTCCCTCCTTGGGAGTAGACCAACTTAGGCCAAAAACCTAAGCTTGGGGGAGTACGTGTTTCTCACTGACTTTATATTCTTGCTCACACTTTCGCTTTGATAGTCGGTGTTCACACTTTGCCATTGTATCATCCATGCTAGTTTATTTCTTTTTCTCGTTTTCTTTTCGTGTGTTTGTCTAGTTTGAGAAAACCCAAAAAAGATTTCCCGTTCTTCTTTCGCTTGTTGGGAGCTTTCCTGTGTAAATAGTTTTCTTTTTCGTTGGGTCAAGGTAGAAGACCATGGTTACAATGTTTAGTGGCTCTCGCATGCATATCGATTTATCTGTCAAAGAGCCATATTACTTTGTCTTCTCCTTTGTGTTTGCTTGCAGATTCTAGCTTAGTCCAATGCACGAGCACTCTTATTATTGTTCACATCATTCGGTCGTGCAAGTGAAAGGCAATAATGACGATTTATGACGAAGTAACTGAGCCTGGAAAAGCTGATATGTACTTGATTTATTGTGTTTTTGTAAATAGGACTAGCTCATCGTTCCTAGTTCATCTTTGTTGTGAGAGAAACATGTTTGCACTGACAACTTAGAGATCATAGTTTGTGATGCCATGCTTAATTAGCTAGGAGCTTATAATGGTTTGTCTTGGATGCCAACATGAATCTCGAGATGACTATGATGTAGTATGATAGGATGGTATCCTCCTTTGAATGATTCAAGTGGCTTGACTTGGCGCATGTTCACGCATGTAGTTGAATCAAAATCAACATAGCCTCTATGATATTCATGTTCATGGTGATTTATGTCCTACTCATGCTTGCACTCAATGTTGGTTAATCTCAATGCATTTTGATGACTGTTGTCGCTCTCTAGTTGGTCGCTTCCCAGTCTTTTGATAGCCTTCACTTGTACTAAGCGAGAATACTGCTTGTGCATCCACTTCCATAAACCCAAAGTTCTTCCTTATGAGTCCACCCTACCTACCTATATGCGGTATCTACCTGCTGTGCCAAGTAAATTTGCATGTGCCACTCTCTAAATCTTCAAGAAATAATCTGTTTTGCATGCCCGGACCGCTCATGTGGTGACAGGGGGCTATCAGTATCTTCCATGCTAGGCGTGTTATCCTCGATATGTGTTTATTCACTATCACTCACGAGAAAGGGGCCGGTAATTGGAATCCACAGTTCCATGCTCAAATCGAAAAGATAATTGCAAACAAACCCCCCGGATTGATGTTGGTATGGACGGCACTCGAGTATTCGGCTAGTCGTGGAGTGTGATTGATCGGTGGTGGGGGAGTCAAAACTTTACTTTTCTGTTTGGGAACCGCCTATAGTATGTATAGCATGGAAGATGGTGAAAACTCTTAGTTATTGCGTTGACAATGAAAGCATGCCACCCAAAATTATTATCTCTGTTTTCAAAGCTTGAGCTCTGGCACCTCTGCAAATCAATGCTCCCCTCTGCGAAGGGCCTATCTATTTATGTTTATGTTGAGTCATACTCTTCTTATAAAAGCACCAATTAGAGAGCACCTCTGTCATTGTTAAGCTTTGCTTTTGACTGATATTGAGTATGACTGTGACTGGATCTTCTTTGCCATGAATTACAATGTTTAGTCAGCCCTTGGTCTTTGAAGGTGCTCTGCATTTATGTTTTGCAGTCTTAGAAAGAGCTAGCGATATACCATCTATTCGTACTGCTTCATGATTGTTTTGATTGAAGTGTTGACGTTTGAAACTTGTCATTATTGCTCGCTAGTTGATTATGCCATTGATATGAGTTTACCATGAGACCTAGATGTCATTTGCTTGTGTGGTTAGCTTGTGATCTTGTTGAAATTCTGGATATGAGTTAGACATAGTTGCAACAACAAGATCAAACAGAGTTTGTAAAAGTTTTTCTTTTGTCTCTTTCAGTTTATCAACTGAATTGCTTGAGGACAAGCAAGGCTTTAAGCTTGAGGGAGTTGATACGTCTCCGTCGTATATACTTTTCCAAACTCTTTTGCCCTTGTTTTGGACTCTAATTTGCATGACTTGAATGGAACTAACCCAGACTAACGTTGTTTTCAGTGGAATTGCCATGGTGTTGTTTTTGCGCAGAAATAAAAGTTTTCGGAATGACCTGGAAATTTACGGGGATTTTTTGTGGAATATATGAAAAATATTGGCGCAACAATCAACCGAGGAAGTGGAGCATGGAGCCCACAAGCCCACTAGGCGCGGGCCCCCCTGGTCGCGCCTGGCAGGCTTTTGTGGCCCACGTTGCTCCACCGCATCCAATTCCAGCTCTATTTTGTCCTTTCCGTCTGGAAAAAAATCAAGGAGAAGAGTTCATCGCGTTTTACGATACGGAGGCGCCGCCACCTCCTGTTCTTCCTCTCGAGGGCAGATCTGGAGTCCGTTCTAGGCTCCGGAGAGGGGAGATCGTCGCCATCGTCATCACCAACCTTCCTTCATCGCCAATTCCATGATGCTCTTCACCGTTCGTGAGTAATCTCATCGCAGGCTTGCTGGACGGTGATGGGTTGAATGAGATCTATCATGTAATCGAGTTACTTTTGACGGGGATTGATCCCTAGTATCCACTATGTTCTGAGATTGATGTTGCTACTACTTTTCCATGCTTAATGCTTGTCACTAGGGCCCGAGTGCCATGATTTCAGATCTAAACCTATTATGTTCTCGTCAATATATGTGTGTTCTTGATCCTATCTTGCAAGTTGTAGTCACCTACTATGTGTTATGACCCGGCAACCCCGGAGTGACAATAGCCGGAACCACTCCCGGAGATGAACATAGTATGAGGAGTTCATGTATTCACTAAGTGTTAATGCGTTGGTCCGGTTCTTTATTAAAAGGAGAACCATAATATCCCGTAGTTTCCATTAGGACCCTGCTGCCACGGGAGGGATGGACAATAGATGTCATGCAAGTTCTTTTCCCTAAGCACGTATGACTATATACGGAATACATGCCTAGATTACATTGACGAACTGGAGCTAGTTACATATCTCTCCATGTTATAACTGTTGCATGATGAATACCATCTGGCATAATCATCCATCACCGATCCAATGCCTACGAGTGTTTCTCCTACTGGTCCTTGCTACGTTACTCTGTCGCTACTGCTGTCACTACTCCTACTGTTAATTTGCTGCTACTGGTTACTGTTGCTACTGTTGCTATCATACTACTCTGCTACTAATACTTTGCTGCAGATACTAAATCTTTCAGGTGTGGTTGAATTGACAACTCAAATGCTAATACTTGAGAATATTCTTTGGCTTCCCCTTGTGTCGAATCAACAAATTTGGGTTGAATACTCTACCCTCAAAAATTGTTGCGATCCCCTATACTCGTGGGTTATCAATCATGAAGCTTCAGATCAAGTTGTTGTCGGACCTCCCAGGTGGACAAGAGCATGTACTGCTTCTGAGTGGTACGGGAATCTTGTAATGTCAATCATGTTGTTGGACAACAATGAGCATGTGAATTATGGAGAAGCAATGGTGGGCCCAGATTCCAACATATGGTTAGAAGCCATGAAATCCGAGATAGGATCTATGTATGAAAACAAAGTATGGACTTAGGAAGTATTACGTGAAGGTCAAAAGTCTATTCAGAACAAATGGATCTTTAAGAAGAAGACGGATGCGGACGGTAATTTGACCGTTTATAAAGCTCGACTTGTGGCAAAGGGTTTTTCACAAGTTCAAGGAGTTGACTAGGATGAGACATTCTCACCTGTAGCGATGCTTAAGTTTGTCCGAATCATGTTAGCAATAGCTGCATTTTTCGATTATGAAATCTGACAGATGGATGTCAAAACGGCGTTCCTTAACGGGTTTCATAAGGAAGGGTTGTATATGATGCAACCCGAAGGTCTTGTTGATCCAGAGAATGCTCACAAATTATGGAAACTCAAGTGATCCATTTATGGACTGGTGCAGGCATCTCGGAGTTGGAATCAACGCTTTGATGAGGTGATCAAGGTGTTCGGGTTTATAAAAGTTGTTGGAGAAGCTTGTATTTACAAGAAAGTGAGTGGGAGCTCTATAGTGTTTCTAATTTTATATGTGGATGACATATTGTTGATTGGAAACAATGTAGAGTTTTTTGAATGCGTAAAGGATTACTTGAATAAAAGTTTTTCAATGAAGGACCTCGGAAAAGTTGCTTACATATTGGACATAAAGATCTATAGAGATAGGTCAAGGCGCGTGACAGGACTTTCACGAATCACATACCTTGACAAAGTTTTGAAGAAGTTCAAAATGGAACAATCCAAGAAGCGGCTCTTGCCTGTGTTACAAGGTATAAAGTTGAGTAAGACTCAATGCCGAGTAACTGCAGAAGATAGAGAAAAGATGAGTGTCGTCCCCTATGCTTCAGCTATAGGGTCTATCATGTATGCAATGTTGTGCACAGGACCATATGTCAACCTTGCCATAAGTATGGCAGGCAGGTTTCAAAGTGATCCAGGAGTGGAGCATTGGGCAGCGGTCAAGAATATTCTGAAGTACCTGAAAAGGACTAAGGAAATGTTTCTCGTTTATGGAGGTGACGAAGAGCTCGTCGTAAAGGGTTACGTCGATGCAAGCTTCGGCACTAATCCAGATGACTCTAATTCACAAACCGGATACATGTTTATTCTTAATGGGGGTGCGGTAAGCTGGTGCAGTTCCAAGCAGAGCGTCGTAGCTGATTCTACATGCGAAGCGGAGTACATAGCTGCCTCAGAGGCAACTAAGGAGGGTGTCTAGATGAAGCAGTTCATGACAGATCTTGGAGTTGTGTCGAGCGCACTAGATCCGTTAAATTTGTTCTATGACAACACTAGTGCATTGCTCTAGCCAAGGAACCAAGGTTTCATAAAAGGACCAGACACATAAAACGGTGCTTCAATGCCATCCGCGAGTACGTCAAGGATGAGGACATAAATATTTGCAAAGTGCACACGGATCTGAATGTTGCAGATCCACAGACTAAGCCACTTCCACGAGAAACGCGTGATCAACACCAGAACTGTATGGGTGTTAGATTCATTAACTTGTGTGTACAAACGTCACAACGTTACTCGATGACTATAAAGGTGCTCTACAGGTATCTCCGAAGGTGTCCGTTGAGTTAGCAAGGATCAAGACTGGGATTTTTCACTCCGTGTGACGGAGAGGTATCTCGGGGCCCACTCGGTATACAACATCACATACAAGCCTTGCAAGTAATGTGACTAAACAGTTAGCCATGGGATCTTGTATTACTGAACGAGTAAAGAGACTTGCCGGTAACGAGATTGAAATAGGTATGTCGATACCGACGATCGAATCTCGGGCAAGTAACATACTGAAGGACAAAGGGAATGATATACGGGATTGTGTGAATCCTTGACATAGAGGTTCAACCAATAAGATCTTCGTAGAATATGTAGGAACTAATATGGACATCCAGGTCCCGTTATTGGATATTGACTGGAGAGTTTCTCGGTCATGTCTCCATAGTTCTCGAACCCGCAAAGTTTGCACACTTAAGGTTCGATGATGTTTCGGTATAGTTCAGTTATAGGTGTTGGTGACCGAAGGTTGTTCGGAGTCCCGGATGAGATCCTGGAAGTCACGAGGAGCTTCAGAATGGTCTGGAGATAAAAATAAATATATAGGAAGTCATGTTTTGGTCACCGGAAAAGTTTCGGGCTCATCGGTAGTGTACGGGGAGTGCCGGGAGGGTGCCAGGGGACCACCAGAAGGGGTGTGTCGACCCAAGAGCCTTGTGGGCTGTGAGAAGAGGTGAACCAGCCCCTGGTGGTCTGGCCAAAGCCTCTCTCAAGGGCCCATGCGGCTAGGAGAATAGATAAAAGGCAAATAACTTTTGAAAGGAAGGGAAAGGTGGAGTCCTCCCAAAGTAGTCCACCTTCCCACAAGGAGGTGGACTCCTCCTTTGGTTCGGCCGACCCCTCTCCTTGAGGAGGGGCCAATGCAGCCTCCTATCCTCTCCTCCTATATATACTAGAGGTATTAAGTGTTTTGAGACACAATAATCAGCCACGTGGTGCCCTCTCTCTAGATCCATTTCTCATCTAGTCTAGTTTTTAGCGGTGCTTAGGCGAAGCCCTGCTGGACTAGCTCCACCACCATCGTTGTCACGCCATTGCGTTGTTGGAGAAATCATCTACCTCTCTGCCCCCTCTTTCTGGATCAAGAAGGTAGAGATCATCGTCGAGTTGTACGTGTGCTGAACGCGGAGGTGTCGTCCATTCGGTGCTAGATCGGGACGGATCGTGAGACGGCGGCGATTTGGATCGCGAAGATGTTCCAGTACATCAACTGCGTTTCTTAATGCTTCCCGCTTAGCGATCTACAAGGGTATGTGGATCCGATCTCCCTCTCATAGATGATCATCACCATGATAGGTCTTCGCGTGCGTAGGAATTTTTTTGTTTCCCATGCAACGTTCCCCAACATACCGAACTTGCATGAGTCGATTCTATGGAAAAACTACTTTGTGTCTAGTTATATATCGGAGAGTAGAACTCATTTTACTCCTTTTCTATGGTCCGGTGAGGAATCTAATGTAATAATTTTAATTCTATCCCTCTTCTTGTTCAAAAAAATTAGGATCACGCGGGTATTTTGGAATCTATATGATGTCGATGTGATGGAGTTCTGACTTGGTGCCTCTTGTCTGACTTGATTTCTTCTTGGGAGTTGAGCTCCAGGGGATTCTTGTCACACTCCTATCGATCCGTTTCCTTAGTATCTCAGGATGGAGGATGTTTGAAATTGCTTCAATACTAGTAGTGGCGAGAGGAGTCTGGCCTCCCTAGTACTGGTGGAGAGCGTCTAGATTTACTGCCATAATTGGTATCGTTGTGATTACGACGGTCTGAGGTAGATGAGTTTCCAAGATTTCTGGTTATGTGTTGACCAATGTGATACAATGGACGAGTAGTATTATTGCTAGGAGTCGAGTGATGGATTTTACTCTTTGTATCCTTGGACCGGATTGCATAACCAGAAAATGTTGGGAGTTGTTATGTGGGAATTCAAGTAGTTAGCCAGGATTATCGTCGAACAAATACATGTTGAGAGGTTGGGGTTCTCCATCTAGTGGATCCGTTTGTTCACGGTCTTTCTTAAATAGTCCTTGTAGCTTGCTACAACTCGGGGACGCTTTTTATGTTGTCTACACTGCCTTGTACATGATGGCTATTGTAAGATAGAGCCCATGCGAACCTTACCACGAAAATATCAGACAAAATCTCTATCGAATATTTGTTCCTGGGTTGTTTCGTAAGCCTCATCCTTTGTTTTGTTGTCATATGATATTTCGAGTTGCTTCGATGTCAAGTTGTGATTTCATATCTTGTCTAAGTTGTGTTCTCATGTGATGCTCGAGGAAGTATGTCGTTGTCCTCGTGGATGACATACTCATTCACCAAGTAAGAGGAGGACACTTTAGTCCTATTTGGACAAGCTCCGAGAACGCCGATTGCCATGCCTCTCCACATCAAGGTGTTGTCTCGAGAGGATGGGCTCCTCAGCACAATATCCAAGAAGCACAAGTCAATCCTACCGAAGACAAGGCGGAGGGCCACCATGATTGGGGAACCACGACGAAGAAGAAGCAAGAAAAGTCAACCACCGCTCCTCTGCCAGCTACAACAACTATGTCAAGAAACATCTACGTTCAAGTTCATGAAGCCTTTGGATGGTGAGAGAAATCCTAGAGTCCCTTTTTGGTCTCATCAAGGACAAAAATCCTGACTGGACCATGGTGAAGGCCCTATATAAGGTGACTCACCCCGCTGCCAAGACGCTGACCTTAGGGTTTGGACGACTGGTCTATACTCTTGGGTAGCCAACTCATCTAGAACACCCCATGAACCTTCCTGGATGGTAGGAGATGTTCCAAGCGCTAAGTCTCCGAGCTTAGGCTCACGAACGAGACCCAACCCAAAACCTTTCATGAGGAGCTACGAAGATACTAGAATACCAAACACCCGAAGACACACCGGAAGCATGCGTCCATGAAGACAACGACAAACGACCGGAGAAAAATGAAGCAGCATACACACGCAACTTACTCAAGGAGAAGAACTCAACGAAAAGCCTACGGCGAACCCTTCTATTCTAACCTGAGACACCTAGGTGGCATTAACCGACATGAGCAGTCCCGGGACCAGCACCCACACACGCTACCTTGCCATGTATTCCGACCCTGGAATACACGTGCAAGCGAGGACCTTGCAAGAACTTAGTCCACCAAGCCCTTGACCCTCAGTCAAGCCTAACTTATTGCCAGAACCCTGGTCACGTTCGGTTGAAGATGAACAAAGCATTCGAAGTTGTATCATCAAGCACTTCAAGACCCACAGGAGCAACCACATCGATGAAGGATCAACATGGGAACATGAAGACTGTCTCCGACCCGAAGTTATGTATCTCTCCAACTCCTAGACCAGAAATCTCGAGGACGAGATTTTCTTAAGGGGGTAAGATCTATCACACCCTGTGTTTTGACTCTCCTGACTAAATTAACTTAACTCAAAACTTAGGACCAATTAAAAAAATTATGAGTGCTTGTGATACTTGATGTGATTGTTGCTTGCTTGCTTCTTTGCTTGTGTTTGAATCACAATGTTCCTGCTGCTCTCTGAACTCACCTACGTCACCCATACCCTTGTCCAATGACCATACCATGTGTATAGGACCAAAGACTATTTTCACGAAATATTGTTTTGACAAAAAACATTTATTTGATGCAAGCTTTCAAAAACCTTTCTGCGTATTTCAAGATTTTGGAATATTTCTCTAAAAATACTCTCAATAAATCCCAGTAAACTTCTAGCATGTCTCACATGATATATGTGATGATCTTGCCAAGTTTCATCTCAATCCAAGTTCATTTGATTCACCTAATTATTCCAAAACCCAATCTGTCCAGATTCAAATTTGAGCAACTCCACATTACCAAGTGTCTCCAATTGTGCTCAAATTTTATGGGCATATTCTGATACACTAATAATGTGTCCACACCAAGTGGTGCATCAACAAGAATAGATGAACTTGTCCCAAAACCCCAAAAACCTTCTGTGTTGATTTCTAGATTTGGAAAACTTTACATTGTGAAGTTTCTCCAATTGATCCCAAACTTTTTGGTCATTCTCTAATGCTCAAATAATGCCACCAAACCAAGTTGTGGATTAGTGGGAATCGATTTGCATGGATTCTTACGGAAAAATCCATTTCTGCCCATTTCTTGGGTTTTTTCAAGTCTACATTGGAAAATTTCCCCAAAAAAAATCTCAAATTTGGTATCGTGTCTCATTTGTGCCTATCATGTGATCCTGTTAGGTTTCATAGCAATTGGAATCCATTTGCTTTCCCTAACACCCATCAAACACCTTCTGCCCTCTTACCAACATTCCTGCTTTGGCCCCTTGTACTAATCTCTTTGAGCTAAAAATATTACCACGACTATCTCTAGTCCCCTTTTACCTCCAGTAACTTGCCATGGCCTCTGGTCAATTATTGGAGGGTGACTCCTGCTCTGTACTTCTCTTTTTACCTTGGCAGCACTATTTTTACCCCTCTTGTTATACTTCTGCTCAAGTCAATGCCCCATACCCTTCCAGAGCATCTGTAGTATGATAATGCATCATTCCAAACGAAAATATGGCATGTTCATGTGGGAAATGTGAGCAGCCCTTGTGAAACTAGATTTTGGTAAAAATATGGCTTTGAACTGCAAGTACTAGCTACACTCCTCCCCGTGAGGTGAAAGTTAGCAGTATTGTGGTTCTTGCATAGCTGGCACTGCTAGACATAGTTTCATCCCAAGGCACCCCATTTAAAACCCACTTTTATTAGCTCCAAGTTTGCTATTGCAAACTTAACCACAGATAAAGCCCCACGTACCCTGCTCCATATGCAACCAAACTCCTTAGTCACCCCCAGCAAGCATGCCTTACACTACAGACATATTTGACTCGTCATAAAGCCACTACAGACGTAAGTGGCTCGTGTGACCACCTCCCTGGCATGCAGAAATGGTGCTCTACACTTTGTCCTCTTGCTGTAGCTCGGATCCACCAACGATAGCGTGTCCCAGCATGCCGCAGAGCATCCTTTGACGATCCAGCCCCCTCCCCGACGCCTGGGTGCAGCCAAAGGAGCAAGGCACACACGTGGCCGCCATGTCTAGAGCATCCCGAGCGCACCCGAGCTCACGCTGAGCCCCGCTCCTTTTTCCTTCGCCCTCGAACCCACTCTTGCTCTCCCTCGCCCCTACTCCCTCTGTGCACTGCCTAGACCTCCCCAATCTCTTTGTCGTGCCCCATCTGCCTCCAATGGCCGAAGCCCACGAGTGGCGTCCGCTTAGAATTCAGACAGGCCCAAGCACCCCCCTCGCCCCTAGCCATTTCGGTGCCCTCTCCTAAGTCGTCACACAACTCCCCCCACATCCGTTTCTCCTCGGGGTGGTCGCGTCGCCCTGCCCACCTCCACCTCATGCTGCTCCCGCCTTGGCCCCATGCCCTGCTTGACCAGCGCTCTCCCGCGAGAGCAGAGGCACCATGGTTGTGCAGCTCTCCATCGTGGGCATGTCGGTGGCCGGGGCACTGCCAGGGGCAGTCTCGGCCGTCGGGTGGAGCCGTCCGCGCGTCGGCCTCCTTCCCTCTGTTGTGCTGCGCGGGAGCCGTGCAAGGTAGGAGAACGACGTGCAAGTGGGGTCAGCGACCCCGCAGGTTAGCCTCTAGGCCGTCCTGCCAGGGCCCGCGAGTCCGGTTTAGTGGAGACGACCCTTGGCCGTGGTCGTCTTCACACGCGGAAGGTGTACTCCAGTGAATACGCCCTCGGCTTGGCCTGTTGCGCACGGCTGGAGCTGTTGGGCCGGCCCAGCTGCCTATCTTACGGTGTGGGTGCATTTTAAACCTAGTTAAATCCCCCTCCTTTTTATTTTTTGGGTATATTCAGAAATTCAAAGCAATTTCATTTGAACTCCAAATTTGGTGATTCAAGTTTGTGTAGATTCCAAAAATCAGGATCAATCTAGATGATTGCGTTGCAAAAAAAATTCCAAGGTACTTTTGTGTGGTGTTATCACTCAAATACAAATCTCAACACTTTAAACACCACCTTGCAAAATTCCTACACGGCTCAAATCAACTCCAAATGGAGTGATTCCAATTTCTAGAGGCTTATAAAATCTTGCTCTAATTTTATAGACTTAGTCAACATTTGTATCTGCTATGATTATGTTGTACCAAATAAATATCCCCTTTTTTATTTATTCCATATTAGAAAATCCATAGGAAATTCATTCCAAGTAGAAATCCAGTAAAACCACTTCCTAAATATTTCTAAAATCATGCCCTATTAGATGAGTGCCTCCACTCATTTCTATCAGAATATTTTGTGTATGCTTCTTGTGTCGACTAGTGATGCCTGCATTTCCACCTTTCAGAAATCATCTTTGATCCAACCCCATTAGAGCCATCTTAAATATTTTTCTTATGGCTAGAGATGTCCAAGAAAAATAAAACTCATATTTATGAGCACTTTTGTCCCTGCTTGTTGTGTGGCTTATCGTGGTTGTTTCCGATGATAGTTGACGGAGTAGACGGAGTACTCGGAGTTGGACCGGAAGACCTCGAAGATCCCGGAGACCTATTTGAGCAAGGCAAGCTGCCCTTTGATCATGTCTAAGAAAATATTTTATGCATTCCATGTTGATTACTTTATTCCAATGCATATGACCATGCTTTAATAGGCGACCCCTTGGTATGGTGTTTCAGAAGGTTCCTCGATAACACTTGCATTTCAGCATGACTCTACCATCTATGAGACTCACGTTGATAAAGTTGATAAGTAGATAGTAGTACTACACATAGGATGATCATATACACGGTGATGGTAACATGGAGGTAATTACAAAGGTTTTAAAAAAACGGCGGGTACCACTAATGCCCGAGGGTGAAGGTTTTGTGTGTGTGGTTTTGGAAATGGAATTAGATTTAGGACTTGTCGAACATCCCAACCTTAGATGTGCGACCACGACAACCCTTATGGGACAAGGCTTTGTTGATTACATTGATTACTTTGGTCGGTGCTAGCAAAGAGCCCGCATTACTAGTGACAGGGGTGACATGGTCACTCCCGGAACGAGGTCGTGCCAGGAAGGGCGACTATGCTCTTTTTACATGTTCCGGGCACACCGTTGGTCCCTGCATGGATGATACTATCTAGAGTTGGTGCTCGTAATATGTACATCATGTGGGCTAGGTACTAATCGAGTAGACTCTTTGTCTAGTGCTGTCAAGGGAAAGTCATTGTTCGGGTGCTTACCTCGGGTATGTTAAATACCGCGAGTCATGGATGACACGAAAGCTTCCTGAGTCTTGTGGGTACAACGCAACCTCTGCAGAGTCTAAAACTATTCGAATAGCCATGTCCATGGTCAAGGACAGTTGGGTGGTGCTGCTTAAACTACGTCCAGCGGATTCCGCATAAACCAAGTGTGCGTGTGTATTAAGGGTGTTACACGAGAAAGATGTTACTTGAGTCAAATCAGATGACTTGGCATGATGGGTGGACATGGGATGTTCAGTCGTGAGATGGTATTGATATCTGTAACCTGTTCACCAGGTTACCGCTTACCTTATTCTGCATATCCATACAAGCATTTGATCATGTTACTGCATTCAGGGAAAAACTTTCTTTCCGCAAAGGCTGCATACTTATGCTATATTATGTTTCATTATTGCCTTGTTCCACATCATGGGTTCCTTGCGAGTACGTTCAAAGTACTCATTGTCTTGCCACCGGTCATTTCATTGACGAGGTAAGAGATAACAAGAGATGGTGAAGAGTACCTTGATGACGTTCCTGTGAGCTAGGACGCTTCGCAGTCGGAATGCCTCTAGGTTAAGGTTGATGGCATGGGTTCACGCTTTGGACCAATATTTCCGCTATTGGCCAATTTTGGTGCATTGGCCTTCAAGGTCCTATCTATGTAAGACTTGACTGCAATGGTGTTATTTGTATCTGACGGTATGTATGGATGTAAGACTCTTGTTATTCAATTTCTATGTAAGACTTGACTGCAATGGTGTTATTTGTATCTGACGGTATGTATGGATGTAAGACTCTTGTTATTCAATTTCTGCGTGTTCAATGAGCATTCATCTCTGGGATCACTGAGCACGTACATTCGGCGATCTCGACCTACAAGTCGGGGTCCCCACAAAGCTAGTATCACAACCATCCTGACGGTAGGAAGCCCTTAGTTAGCACGGACGTTAGTTAGGACAAAACTGTTTTCCAGACCCTTCAAAAGTACTTGCAAAACCTGTATCTTTCTCACATCTCCTAAATTTTCAAAGGAAGCGAAGGTATTTGGCTTAGCACTTTCACCCTTGTTCTCTTGACCCTTCTCATCTTCTCTTTCAAAACTTGCAAACGGTCGGTAGCACCCTTATGCCATCTGATCACCAGATTACTTAAAATCCTCGTGGGTAACTTGGAAGGAAGCAACCTTTCCAAGCGATCACCAACGTACTTGGAAGACAAGGATGGCAACGCTACGACTAGACCACCATCAGAAGCTTCCTCCATGGGGAATGAGGACATCAAGACCCATAAGATGGTGACACCCTTGACACTGTCCTGGAGTGATGCAAATTTTACCTACGATGATCAGGACATAATATATGCAAGACCATGATATGCATCACTGATAGAGGAAACCTTTCATTATCAATGTTGTGTCGACCACCACCGTGGATGAGAACCTCACCATTTGGCCCGCCTCACCTTAGTGAGGAGGGAAAACGGTTCTCTTCATCCCCGCTCTAGGTGTTGATATTGTGATCAACATGACTGACAGGTCGGAACTATATCATGCCTTGCTAATGTCATTGCACAAAAGGTTGTCCACTTGGAACTCTCGACGCCTCGGAAGGCAAGAAGACATTGGCAGGATTACTAGAATAGCAGAAGACCCTGTCAACGACAGCCATGAGGGACCACCTTCGTCAGAAGCTCACCATAAGAGAAGTCTTCAATGATTCTTTTCATCTCAACGCGATTAGTCCGACACACAACAACAAGAGGCATAGCGACACCATGAGAAGATCCAGAAGACTGAGCGGACTCCTCTCCGAAGCACGAAGCAAGCACAACTATCGAGTCCGAGAACCCCTAGGGTAGGATGGGTCGTGCGCCCCCCATGTGAAGTCGAGTGTGTGAAATGGTTCGATTGGAACCATGTTCTGTGTTGCTTGTTTTTGTTTGTTTGTGTTTTGATATAAGTCGCGCTTTTGCCACACGAAGTGAGTACGCAAATATATCACTTATCTTATCTTGATGTTTGAATTGGCTTTCGACACTTGTTTGATTGCACTGCAATATAACACCCTCTTAGGCACACCCCTTTGTGTTGCTATTCTCTCTCTCACCTTTCTCGACAACTGAAAGCGAGCAAGACAAGATGCACCAAGGATTCACCCCGACAGACAACTGGCACTGAAGACGTTGACTATGACGTGCTCCACCAGACGTGACCCGTAGAGTTGTGTTTTTCCTCAAGATTGGAAACCCCTCCCTAGACAAACCTAAACCTCACAGGCTTCCCCAGCTCAAACTTCTGGTCACGTGTCTAATACATGGATTTGCCAGAGCACCTGTTGAGCTCCAATAATCCCTGCTTAGCATTGGGTCTCTTATGGAACAAGTGATCGCAGTGAACAAGTACCCTTCGTTCTTAAGCTAGCACCACAACCCTGATGCCATAGGAAGGATCATTCTGGGATACATGTTTTGTAGACTATAATTTGCTATAATGATAATAGGTGTCTTGAGGGTATAGCCATACTATCTTGGCGAATCGTAAGACCCTTATGATGGTAAGTAAACTTGGTGGAACAAGTTTATAAATTAGTATAACCTACATGTTGGGGAACGCCGCATGGGAAACAAAAAATTTCCTACTCTCACCAAGATCAATCTAGGAGATGCACATCTATGAGAGGAGAGATTGTATCTACATACCCTTGTAGATTGCTTAGCGGAAGCGTTAAGAAACGCGATTGATGTAGTCGAACATCTTCGCGATCCTATCACGATCCGTCCCGCGAACTCCTGATCAAGTGTCGAACGGACGACACCTCCGCGTTCAGCACACGTACAGCTCGATGACGTCTCCGCCTCCTTGATCTAGCAAGCAAGGGCGGAGTGGTAGAGTGATTCCTCGGCAGCGTGATGGCGTGACGGTGGTGTTGGTGGTGCTGTCCCCGCAGCGCTTCGCCTAAGCACTACCGGAAAGACTAGAGGAGAAATCGATCTAGGGGGAGAGAGGGGCACCAAGGGCTTCGTGTGTGCTCTTGGGGTTCCCCCTCCTCTCGGGCGTGCGAAATATCCCCTCCAAGCCCTAGGGCGCACACAAGGGGGAGGAGGTGGAATCCTAGCCCCCTTCCTTCCCTTCCATACAAAGGTGGACTTTCCACCTTTCCCAACTGCATGGGTCTTGAGGGCCTTGTGCGCTTGGCCCAATAAGGCCACGACGTCTCCCCTCAGCCCATGCAAACCCTTGGGACGTGGTGGAACCCTTGGTGGACTTACGGACTCCTCTGGAAGTTTCCAGAACCTTCTAGAAGCTTCTCGGTACAATAACGGAAAACCCAAAATTTTTCCGGTAGCCAAAATATGACTTCCCATATATAAATCTTTACCTCCGTACCATTCTAGAGGTCCTCGTGACATCCGGGACTCTGAAAAACTTTCGGTTACTACCACACATAACTCATTAGTACCAAATCGTCACCAAACCTTAAGTGTGCAGACTGTGCGGGTTTGAGAACTATGTAGACATGACCGAGACATTCTCCGGCCAATAACCAATAGCGGGACCTGGATGTCCATATTGGATCCTACATATTCTACAAATATATTTATTGGTTGAACCACGATGTCAAGGATTCAATCAATCCCGTATACTATTCCCGTTGTCTATCGGTATGTTACTTGCCCGAGATTCGATCGTCGGTATCTCTATACCTAGTTCAATCTCGTTACCCGCACGTCTCTTTACTCATTCCGTAATACAAGATCCTGTGGCTAACTCCTTAGACACATTGCTTGCAAGCTTCTTGTGATGATGTATTATCGAGTGGCCCCTAGAGACACCTCTCCGGCATACGGAGTGACAAATCCCAGTCTCAATTCACGCCAACCCAATAGACACCCTCGGAGATACCTGTAGAGCACCTTTATAGTCACCCAGTTATGTTGTGACGTTTGATACACACAAGGCATTCCTCCGGTGTCCGGGAGTTGCATGATCTCATGGTCATAGGAACAAATACTTGACATGCAGAAAACAGTAGTAATAAACTGAGACAATAACATGCTACATTCATAGTTTGGGTCTTGTCCATCATATCCTCCTCCTAATGATGTGATCCCGTTATTAAATGACAACTCTTGTCTATGGTCACGAAACCTTGACCATCTTTGATCAACGGGCTAGTCCTTCAGATGCTCACTAGGGATAGTGTGTTGTCTATGTATCCACACATGTATTTGAGTTTCCAATCAATACAATTCTAGCATGGATAATAAACGATTATCATGAACAAGGAAATATAATAATAACCAATTTATTATTTCCTCTAGGCATATTTCCAACACTACATATTCTAGGAGTAAGTTTGGATTTAGTAGGACAATTATGATTACGAGATAAAATCCCTCGTGGTATGGTAACTTGGTTCTAACGAGGAGTGTCATGAACTGACGATGTCACCATAATGACTCGGAGTAACAAGTAAGAGTTCTTATTGGACTTGAGTTCCGGATATAAGTAGGTAACCTTAATGGAGTATCGATGATGAATGAGGCCATATGGTTCGGGGTAAATTGGATTTAGCCCGATGATCTCGATCATGATACCATGTTTCTCGGTCAATAACAAGTAGAAGTAAGTGGAGTTGTCGAATTAATTTACGAATCTATGTAAGCTTGGCCTTGGGGATTAGTTGGGCATGATATCGGAAGATGGTGGATATGCTATGACGTAGTCCTTACAATAATATGTGGATTATGAGGACTCTAGGTGGTCATGTAGAACCCCATCAATATTGGATTTGTAGGAGTGATGAGTCTAGTGAGGATCGATATGATTGATGGACCACTTGATCAGATTCGTAGGTAGGAATGCACTACCTTGACCATTGGGTAATATAGCTAAGCACTTGGATTTGTAATGTCTTAGTTCAAGCTTAGCAGCTTGTATGCTTTCCCAAGGATTCTTGCATGGGAATACAGATGCAACCTAGCTACAATATACTTATGAGATTTAGGTCTTTCCCTCAAATCATGGAGTTAACTAGTGCGAGTGATGTCAATTTGACTTACGTGAGATGGTACCTTTGATGAGATAGGGTGATTTTTCTCCAGAAATGGAGGCTAGACTATTGACATCTAAGGAATGTACTTAGGAATAAGGCAATACACGTTCACTCACATCCTAAGTTCCTTGAAGCCCAAAGCTTCACCGAGCCATGAGATGGTCGGGTTATGACCGTAGGAAACGACGTTAAGTCACTAGAGTATGGCCAATACTCCGCCCCGACCACCACCAATCATGTCTCTGAGAACATGGACATGAGGGACTAGAGTGTGTTGGACCCCAAACATCTGCTCCTCTCACCCATCTCATGAGCAGTGTGCTCATGTTATGCTCGGGGAAGTATGTCGTTATCCTCGTGGATGACATACTCATTCACCGAGTAATAGGAGGGATACTTTAGTCCTGTTTGGACAAGCCGATGAACACTAATCGCCATACCTCTCGAGAGCAAGGTGTTGTCTCGAGAGGATGGGCTCCTCAACAAAATCTCCAAGCAGCAGAAGTCAATCCTACCCAAGACAAGGCGGAGAGCCACCATGGTTGAGAAACCACGACGAAGAAGAAGAAGCAAGAAAAGTCAACCACCGCTCCTCTGCCGGCTATAGCAACTATATCAATAAGCATCTACGTTCAAGATGATGAAGCCTTTGGACGGCGAGAGAAATGAGAGAGTCCCTTTTTAGTCCCATCAAGGACAAAAATCCTAACTCGACCATGGTGAAGGCCCTATCAAAGGTGACTCACCCCGCTGCCAAGCCTCTGACCTTAGGGTTTGGATGACTGGTTTATACTCTTGGGTAGCCAGCTCATCCAGAACCCCCATGAACCTTCCTAGATGGTAGGACCCGTTCCAAGTGCTAAGTCTTCAAGCTTAGACTCACGGACGAGACCCAACCCAAAACCTTCCATGAGGAGCTACAAAGAGACTAGAAGACCAAACACCCGAAGACACACCGGAAGCATGCGTCCATGAAGACAACGACAAACGTCCGAAGAAGAATGAAGCAGCATACGCGCGCAACTTACTCAAGCAGAAGAACTCAACGAAAAGCCTACGTTGAACCCTTCTATTCTAACCTGAGACACCTAGGTGCCACTAACCGACATGAGCAGTCCTGGGACCAGCACCCACACACGCTACCTTGCCACGTATTCCGACCCTGGAATACATGTGCAAGGCGAGGACCTTGTGAGAACTTAGTCCACCAAGCCCTTGTCCCTCAGTCAAGCCTAACTTATTTCCAGAATCCCGTTCACATTTGGTTGAAGATAAGCGAAGCATTCGATGCTGTATCATCAAGCACTTCAAGACCCACAGGAGCAACCACATTGATGAAGGAGCAACATGGGAACGTGAAGACTGTCTCCAACACGAAGTTATGTATCTCTCCAACGCTTAGACTAGAAATCTCGAGGACGAGATTTTCTTAAGGGGGTAAGATCTATCACACCCTGTGTTTTGACTCTCCTGACTAAATTAACTCAACTCAAAACTTAGGACCAATTAAATTTTTTTATGAGTGCTTGTGATACTTGATGTGATTGTTGCTTGCTTGCTTGTTTGCTTGTGTTTGAATCACATTGTTCCTGCTACTCTCTCGACTCACCTCCCTGACCCAGACCCTTGTCCAATGGCCATACCATGTGTATAGGACCAAAGACTATTTTCACGAAATATTGTTTTGACCAAAAAGCATTTATTTGATGCAAGCTTTGAAAAACCCTTCAAAACCCTTTCTGCCTATTTCAAGCTTTTCGAATATTTCTGTAATAAATATTCTCAATAAATCCCAGTAAACTTCTAGCATGTCACACATGATATATGTGATGATCTTGCCAAGTTTCATCTATATCCAAGTTTATTTGATTCACCTAATTATTCCAAAACCGTATGTGTCTAGATTCAAATTTGAGTAACTCTACATTGTCAAGTGTCTCGAATTGTGCTCAAATTTTATGGGCATATTCTCATACTCTAATAATGCATCCACACCAACTGGTGCATCAAGGAGAATAGATGAACTTGTCCCAAAAACCCCAAAATCTTCTCTGTTGATTTCTAGATTTGGAGAAGTTGACATTGTGAAGTTTCTCCAATTGATCCCAAACTCTTTGGGCATTCTCTAATGGTCAAATAATGTCGCCAAACCATGTTGTGGATTAGTGGGAATTGATTTGCATGGATTCTTATGTAGAAAGCCATTTATGCCCATTTCTTTGTTTTTTCAAGTCTACATTGGAAAATTTCCCCAACAAATCTCAAATTTGGTATCCTGTCTCAATTGTACCTATCATGTGATGCTGTTAAGTTTCATAGCAATTGGAATCCATTTGCTAGCCCTAACACCCATCAAACACCTTCTATCCTCTTACCAAAATTGATGTTTTGGCCCCTTCTACTAATCTCCTTGAGCTCAAACTTTTATCACATGTCTTTCTATTCCCCTTTTACCTCCAGTAACTTGACATGGCTCTGGTCAATTATTGGAGGGTGACTCCACCTCTGTACCTCTCATGTTTACCTTGGCAACACTATTTTTACCCCTCTTGTTATACTTCTGCTCAAGTCAATGCCCCCACACCCTTCCAAAGCATCTCTAGTATGCTAATGCATCATTCCAAACCAAAATATGGCATGCTCGAGTGGGAAATGTGAGCAGCCCTTCTGAAACTAGATTTTAGCAGAAACATGGCTTCAAACTGCAAATACTAGCTACATTCCTCCCCTTGAGTTGAAAGTTAGCAATATTGTAGTTCTTGCATAGCTAGCACTGCTATACATAGTTTCATCCCAAGGTACCCCATCTGAAAACCACTTTTATTAGCTCCAAGTTTATTGTTGCAAACTTAACCATAGATAAAGCCCCACCTACCCTGCTCCATATGCAAGCAAACTCCTTAGTCACCCCCAACAAGCATGCCTTACACTCCAGACATCTTTGACTGGTCATAAAGCCAATACAAACGTAAGTGGCCATGGTGACCACCTCCCTGGCATGCAGAAATGGTGCTCTACACTTTGTCCTCTTTCTGCAGCCCTGGTCCAGCAACGACAGTGTGTCCCAGTGTGCCACAGAGCATCCTTTGACCGTTCACACCCCTCCTCGATGCCAGGGTCCAATCAAAGGAGCCAACCACACGCGTGGCCGCCGTGTTAAGAGCATCCCGAGCGCACTCGAGCTCACTCTGCGCCCCTCCATTTTCCTTTGCCTTCGAGCCCACTCTTTCTCTCCCTCGCCCTACTCCCTCTACGCAGCGCCTAAACCTCCCCAATCTCTCTCTCGTGCCCCATCTGCCTCCAATGGCCCAAGCCCGCCGGTGGTGTCCGCTTAGAGTTCAGACATGGCCAAGCCTGCCCTCGCCCTTAGCCACTTCGGTGCCCTCTCCTTAGCAGCCACACAACTTTCCCCCGCAACCATTTCTCCTCGGGGTGGCCACGTCGCCCTGCCCACCTCCGCCTCCTTGTGCTCCCGCCTTGCCCCGACACCTTGCTTGACCAGCCCTCCCCCGCGAGAGAAGAGGCACCACAGTGGTGCAGCTCTCCACCGTGGGCACGTCGGTGGTCGAGGCACTGTCGGGGGCGGTCTGAACCGTCGGGAGGAGCCGCCAGCACATTGGCCTCTTCCCCTCTACTGTGCTGCGCGGGAGCCACACAAGGTAGGAGAAGGGCCTACCAGTGGGGTCGGCAACCCCACTGGTCAGCCTCTAGGCCAGCCTGCCAGGGCCCGCCAGTCAGGTTAAATGGAGGCGGCCCTTGGCCGTGGAATACGCCTTCGGCGTGGCCAGTTACGCGTGGGTGGAGCTGTTCGGTAGGCCCAATTGCCTATCTTACGCCCTGGGCGCATTTACTAGTGATGGGGGTATCATTTCTAGCATCACCAAAGTAATCAACAAAGCCCTGTCCCATAAGGGGTATCGTAGTTGCACATGTAAGGCTGGGACGATGGACAAATCTTAAATCTAATCCCATTTCTTAAACCACACACACGAAACCTTTCTCAGTACACAACTTCTTTCTCAAGTGGTCGTCCATCTCAACACCTTCACCCTCGGACATTAGTGGCACCCGACGGGGTTTTTGAAAACCTTTGTAATTACCTCCGTGTTACCATCGCCGTGTATATGCTCATACTATGCATAGCACTACTATCTACTTATCAAATTTATCAGCGTGACTCTCATAGATGGTAGAGTCATGCTCAAATGCAAGTGCTATCGAGGAACCATCAAAAACACCATAGCGAGGGGTTAGCCATTAAAGCATGGTCATATGCATCGGAATAAAGTAATCAACATGGCATGCATAAAATATTTTCTCACACATGGTCAAAGGGTAGCTTGCCTTGCTCAAATATGTCTTCGGGGCCTTCGAGGCCTTTCGGTCCAACTCCGAGTACTCCGTCTGCTCCATCAACTATCGCCAAAAACAACCACGATAATCCAATATATATATATATATTATATTATATATATATATTATATATATTATATATATATAATATATATATATGTATATGTGTGTGTGTGTGTTTGTGTGTGTCCATGTAAGATATAAATGGGTTCTTCAAAGTCGCATTGGAAGATATGAATTGGAAGGGGGAGCACAAATACTATGTCCATGCAAGAAGTGCGAAAACATTGTTTTGATTGACCCTTCTATTGGTTGTGTTAAGATACGCTTGTCGAAATATGATTTCATGCCTGGTTACACAAGGTGGACAAGTGATGGTGAGGGAGAGGAGGATGCCAAAGTCGAAGGGGCGGTACATGATGATGAGCGAGAAGGTGTGAAGAATATTTCAGAAAAGGAAAACCACCTTGACGAGCAGGAAGAATGTAACGCTAAAGAATTGTCGAAGTAGAAGGAACATCTAAATCACTATGACCAGCCTGGCTTCTATCAAGAAGAAGATAAGGTTATTCGGAAAGAAAAGTGTAAGAAAAGACAAATAAGCACATCACATGCATAAACTTCCGTTCAGAGCACCCGCGGAAACAAGAGAAATTGAGAAACAACGTTGTAGTTGATTTTTATCTATCTATTATTAATTCGGCAGCATTCGACTATATTTTATAATATAAATGTAATAATTATCCATATTTAAACATTTTTTTGTTGACCATATTTTTCATTCTATATTTTTGTATTGACCTTTGAAAGTTTAATTGAATGTAATTTTGGAAGGAAAATAGCTATGGCGTTGGTGACGTCACCAACACCATATAAAATATACCTATGGCGTCGGTGACGTCGCCTACGCCATAGCTATTTCGCACTTTGTCTTTGACAATTTGGGAGGAAATGTTCATAGCAACACTTTCGTTTCGCACACTAAGAACATATGCCCTTCGCGCCGCTACCGCCACCTCCATCCTCGCCTCCAGCCGTCGTTGTGCCGTCGGCCCCATCCACCTGGACCTCGCCATGTCTTATTTACCCCCTCCCTCGCTGTCACCCACCTTCTCCTGTGGTCACCGTGCTGCTTGAGCCGCCGTCGCCCTGAATCACCTCGACCTCACCGCCGCCTTTACTCCCTCGCCTGCCGGCCCCAACAATGTCGACCTCCCCCCGGTTTTTTTACTCCTTCCACCGCCGACCCCAACGACGCTGACCTCCCCGTGGCTTCTTTACTCCCTCCCACGCCGGCCCCAACAACGTAGAATTCCCCGTCGACCTCCCCAACACCTCGATTCCACCGGTATGATTGAAATTTTGAGGAAATGTAGCTGGTTGAAATGTAATTATGTGGTTGAAATTTTGCTTCCATGGAAATGTGGTTGCTTGTCTATTGTTTGCAGGGAATGCATAGGGTTGCCAATGTTTTGGCAAAACATTGATTAACTTCCGTTTCGTCAAATTTTTGGCAACCAATATGTCCTATTTTGAGCAAAGGTCATGCCAAAAATTTGTATTTTGTATATGAATTAATAAGTATATGTCATATTTGTTTTTGTAGATGTCCAATCGAACAGACGACATGGTCGTCTCTTCTTTGACACATTTGGCAAATGGTGAAGATGTATTTACGGACGCGCAGGGTCAGGAAGATTATGATCATGCGGAGGTTAATCCAGATGAGTTATATGTGAGAGGTAGTGGCCATGCAAGTGTTCCTGGTGCGGAGAGTAATCCTGATAAGGGCACGGATGAATAAGATACTGACGAGTATTCTCCCGAGGAACAGGTGGAGGTGAATGATCATGTTTTAACATCGAAGAGGCAGCGGAAACCTAAGAGCCAAAATGCTATCGGCACTGATAGGCTTGTCGTCACACGAGTTAACGAGACTCGTGAGCCTGTTAGTCCGCGGAAGCAACGCCCTAGGTGTCATCGTTTGAGAAGTTTGCTCCATTAATGAGACAAATTTAAGGGATATGGACAAACTTAATCTATGATAACTTCTCATAAGAAGGGTGCATGCAAGATTCAAATGTCCTGATGAATATGACAATCTATGTACCCAAAGAATCGGGTAAACAACCATGCAATCCATAAGTTCTCTAAGAATTTGAGTTCTTGGAAATGTGCAGCAAGAAAAGAGTTTGCACCGAAACCTGACATAGATATCTCCGAGATCCAGCAGAAGTGGCCTACCATTGGTGTGGATGATTGGAACATTTTCAAGATGCAAAACCAGGAGAATTCAGTGATGACCCAATCGTCATGGGGGAAGGAAATGAGATCAAGGACATTAAGTAACCACACCCTCGACAACCGAGGTTTTGTTGGGAAGAATCTCGTATGGGACAAGCATGGCATTGCACTTGCATCAAAGGGCATCCCAAACCACTTCGCGCAATCTAAGGACCCCCTCGAATGTAACTATGTCAGGGGGCAGTACAATTATGATTATGTGACAGGGGAATTTACCATGGATCACCAAACAAGGAAACTAGAAGAAGAATTGGCAAGGCAACATGCAAAACCTTAGAGCTCGCAAGGGTCGTCGGCCAGGTGGAACACTCCTCTTAACCGGTCGATCAACATTACCCTTGGCAAGGATCCGTTAGCATGGTCGGCGGGTGGCCGTGTGAACGGCGATGGATGCGGTGCCAAATGGGGCTATCATTATTCTGAAGTCCAAGAGCTTCAACGGCACAGAAGGAGAGCGAACAAGCGGAGCATTGAACAACAAATACTGGACGCCATAGTCGCAACCACCCATGCAACCGCACCTAACATCAAAGAACGCATCAGTCTTCAAAGCCAAGCCCATGCCCAAGCCATGCTTCCTTCAATAACCGAGAGCGTGAAGAATTTGATCAAGAATGGCGAGCTAGGAGAGATTGTCATCCAAAATTCGCCCAAGGATAGCTGCCCATCTGTCTCTTTCATTGGTAACCTGTCACCAATGGATGCTCTCAGCGCTCTTACGGAAGACACTCCATGTAGTCTCTTAGCTTATGTGCATGATCAACTGGTTAAAGTTGCAATTGGGTCGATCATTCGCCCGAAAGATACCATGATTCATGGAGTGCCGATGCCAGAGGGGGTCTTCAAAGTTGAGTTGTTTGTTGTTGTAAGGGGTTTTGGAGTTGTTTCTCCTCCGATACAACCTATGGGTGCGGATAGCCAGTTGACCCTTGGTGGATGTTTAGGTTGGCCAATGCACTAGATGAAGAATTAAATTCGGCTAGGAAACGTCCAAATCTCCCCAACATTACAACATATGAACAATGACAACACATGTGTGCGAGGACCATATCCTTTGGGTCAGATTCAACAGAAGTGGTTAACAACTACAATGTGTATGTCGGTGAGGACAACAACAATGTGGTTGTGAGCGGTGAGGGCCATGTCAGTGGTGGGGATTTCGGCGATGAGGACAATCTACTTGTCAATCGATGCTTCATGATTGATGAATATCAGAAATCAGCTGCCAACATGTGCAATCTTGATGGACCTATGTCCACTGGTCATGTTGAAGCCTTCTCATCTATGCCAGCTGATCTGCTGGTTGAAAAGGAACGCGTTGTTCCTTGCCAGAAGAGTCTATTTATTGAGGACTGCACGCTACCAGACACACATGTGCCACCTAATAAGGGAGCATTGCCGAGTCAGAAAAGCATTGCCACAGAATATAGCCATCCAACCTAACCTGACACGCAAGAACAGAAAGCGACCAGGTAATAAGGTGAAGGCCAATGCCACTCGCCAGTCGGTTCAGAAGAGTGAACAAGTTCGTCATCTTGTTGCATGGCGGAATTACCATTCCCCACGTGATCCCATCCTTCCGAAGGAGCTCAGCGATCTTCTCCAGACAGAATTGAGGGTTCTGCATGACACAGTTCTATGTAGGGAGAAGTATGCATTCTTTGGTGGAAGTGGATTTCGCCCCGTTTTTTCAATGATGGTGCCACCAAATCTTGGTTTTTGCAACGATTTCCCCACGGAAATATTATTTATGCCGTTGATACGTCCATTTTGCATCATGCTTTTATATCGATATTTACTGAATTATGGGCTGTTATTACACATTATGGTACAATACTTATGCCTTTTCTCTCTTATTTTACGAGGTTTCCATGAAGAGGAAGAATGCCGGCAGCTGGAATTCTGGACTGGAAAAGGAGAAAATCTGAGAGACCTATTCTGCACAACTCCAAAAGTCCTGAAAAGTTACAGAGAATTGTTTTGGAATATATAAAAAATATTGGGCAAAAGAAATACCAGAGGGTACCCACTAGGAGGTCACAAGCCAGGGGCACGACCTACCCCCCTGGCGACACCATCCAGGCTTGTGCCCCCGTGGCAGGCCTCCCGGTGCCCATCTTCTGCTATATGAACGGTTTTGACGTGGCAAAAATCATAGAAGAGATTTCGGGATGAAGCGCCGCCATCTCGAGACGGAACTTGGTAATGAAAAATTCATATACTGTGTTGAAATTTACTGTCACTTGTCACTATGGAAAATAATCCTTTGAGGGGCTTGTTCGGGGTATCTTCACCCTGAACGGAAGCACAAAGAGATGCTCCTCAACCTGCTGCACCTACTGGAAATATTTATTATGAAATTCCTTCGGGTATGATAGAAAAACTGCTAGCTAATCCTTATGCAGAATATGGAACACTACATCCTGAGTTGCATCTAATCTATGTGGATGAAGTTTGTGGATTATTTAAGCTTGCAGGTCTGCCCGAGGATGATGTCAAGAAGAAGGTCTTTCCTTTATCTTAGAAGGAGAAGGCATTAACGTGGTATAGGCTATGTGATGATATTGGATCATGGAACTACAACCGATTGAAATTCGAATTTCATCTGAAGTTTTATCCTATGCATCTGGTTCATCGTGATCGGAATTATATTTATAATTTTTGGCCTCGTGAAGGAGAAAGAATCGCTCAAGCTTGGGGGAGGCTTAATTCATTGTTATATTCATGCCCCAATCATGAGCTCTCGAGAGAAATTATTATTCAGAATTTTTATGCTCAGCTCTCTCGTAATGATCAATCCATGATTCATACTTCTTGTGTTGGTTCCTTTATGAAGAAAGCCATTGAATTAAAATGGGGCCTATTGGAAAGAATTAAATGCAACTCTGATGATTGGGAACTCGACGAAGGTAATGAGTCAGGTATAAGCATTAAGTTTGATTGTGTCAAATCGTTTATAGACACCGACGTTTTTCGCGATTTTAGCATTAAATATGGACTTGACTCTGAGGTAGTAGCTTCATTATGCGAATCTTTTGCTACTCATGTTCATCTCCACAAGGAGAAGTGGTTTAAATATCACCCCCATTGAAGTTAAAGTGGTTGAACCTATTAAAGTTGAAGAAGAAACTATTATTTGTAATGTTGATTTTGTTATTCCTACTGCTTATATTGAGAAATCACCCTTTCCTGTTAGAATAAAGGAACATGCTAAAGCTTCAACTGTGGTTTGTAAGAGTTTTACTAGAACACCTATACCTCTTGAACAAATTAAAGTTGAACCTAATATTGCTATGGTTAAAGATCTGTTGGTTGATAATATTGATGGGCCTGTCATTCATTTCTATGATGAAGCTACTAGAATTGCTAGACCTGATACTAAAGGTAAACATGGACCTGTTGTTGGCGTGCCTGTTGTTTCTGTAAAAATAGGAGATCATTGTTATCATGGCTTATGTGATGTGGGTGCTAGTGTGAGTGCAATTCCCTTTACCTTATACCAAGGAATTATGAATGATATTGCACCAGCTGAATTAGAAGAAATTGATGTTACCATCAAGCTTGCTAATAGAGATATTATTGCACCAATTGGGATTGTTAGAGATGTTGAAGTCTTGTGTGCGAAAATAGAGTATCCTACTGATTTTCTAGTTCTTGGTTCCCCACAAGATGATTTTTGTCCCATTATATTCGGTAGACCCTTCTTGAATACTGTTAATGCTAAGATTGATTGTGAGAAAGAAACGGTTACTATAAGTTTTGGGGATGTGTCTCATGAGTTCAATTTCTGTAAATTTCATAGACAACCCCATGACAAAGAATTGCCTAGTAAAGATGAAATTATTGGTATCGCTTCTATCGTTGTGCCTCCGACTGATCCTTTAGAACAATGTCTGCTAGACCATGAAAATGATATGCATATGAATGAAAGGAATGAAATAGATAAGATTTTCTTTGATCAGCAGCCTATTTTGAAACACAACCTGCATGTTGAAATGCTTGGGGATCCTCCTCCACCCAAGGATGATCCCGCGTTTGAGCTTAAACAATTACCTGATACTCTGAAGTATGCTTATCTTGATGAAAAGGAGATATATCCTGTTATTATTAGTGCTAAGCTTTCATAGCATGAAGAAAAGAGATTATTGAAAACTTTGAGGAAGCACTGTGCTGCTATTGGATATACTCTTGATGATCTTAAGGGCATTAGTTCCACTCTATGTCAGCACAAAATCAATATGGAGCCTGATGCTAAACCAGTTATTGATCACCAACGACGGTTAAATCCTAAAATGAAGGAAGTGTTAAGAAATCAAATACTAAAGCTTCTGGAGGCAGGTATAATTTATCATATTGCTGATAGTAGATGGGTTAGTCCCATTCATTGTGTCCCTAAAAAGGGAGGTATTACTGTTGTTCCTAATGATATAAATGAATTGATCCAGCAAATAATCGTTACACGATATAGAGTGGTAATTGATTTTAGGAAATTAAATAAAGCTACTAGGAAAGATCATTAACCTCTACCTTTTATTGATCAAATTCTAGAAAGACTATCCAAACATACACATTTTTACTTCCTGGACGGTTATTCTCGTTTCTCTCAAATACCTATGTCAAAAGAGGATCAAGAGAAGACCACATTTACTTGCCCTTTTGGTACTTTTGCTTATAGATGTATGCCTTTTGGCTTTTGCAATGCACCTTCTACCTTTCAAAGATGTATGATGGCTATATTCTTTGACTTATGTGAAAATATTGTAGAGGTTTTCATGGATGATTTTTCCGTTTACGGAACTTCTTTCGATGATTGCTTGAGCAACCTTGATCGAGTTTTTCAGATATGTGAAGAAACTAATCATGTATTGAATTGGGAGAAGTGCCACTTTATGGTTAATTAAGGCATTGTCTTGGGACACAAAATCCCCGAAAGAGGTTGTTAGAGCATATTTCTCCATATGTGGTTTTAGTAATTGTTGACAATCCCTATGGACTAATGGCTGCCTTAAGTTATATTCGAAGGATTTGTCCATAGGAACTTCTTAAGTCCATCTATTGGTTTCAAAGAGTTTATATGATGACCAAGGTGGCATTCAAAGTATTATCCAAAGATTGGTCATAAAGACACAAGGTTGGTCAAGACTAAGCAGAGAGTGAATCAGGATGATCAACACACAAAGTGTACAAGATGTACCAAGAGGGATCAAGTGATCCCATGGTATTGTAAGCATTGTCCATAATGCTTTTGTGTACTAACCCATGGACTTCGTGAGAGTTCTATGTGGGTTAGGTGTGGTTCCATGGGTTTGTGTCAAGAGGAAGATCTCACTCAACCTATGAAGGGTGACATCAAGTGGTGATCATCATCAAGATTGCGGTGTGCAAGTTCAAGTGGAGCGTTAAGAAGATAGCATGCTTGAAGCTTGCCGTCAATTGTGGTGGCAATGGACTTGTGAAGATGTGCCGAAGAGTGGCTCACCCATAGTGAGTATGGGGGAGCAATCAACTAGTCTTCGTCAAACCAACACAATCAAGAAAGGTGGTCCATCTTGAGGAAGCCAAGATCATCGTAGCTCAAGAGGACTAGGTGCTAGGTACACGTTTACCCTTGATAGGTTTCTCTATTATAGGATAGATTGTTGTACTGTCAGGGGAGGGGGGGCTCTCAAGTGAGTAGCTTGATCGTATCGTTCTTTGAGAGCTCAAACCATTTGTATCTTCATCATCTTTCTTGGTTCTTGTTTGGTGTTTCTCTTTGTGAGTTGTAGAGCTTATGGTCATCTTTATGACAAGTTTGAGTTCATAGAAAACGGAGTCCATATGCATCTTCTATGA
Organism: Hordeum vulgare subsp. vulgare; assembly: GCF_904849725.1. Classification (NCBI taxonomy): domain Eukaryota; kingdom Viridiplantae; phylum Streptophyta; class Magnoliopsida; order Poales; family Poaceae; genus Hordeum; species Hordeum vulgare. The sequence continues at coordinate 261,773,850 of NC_058523.1, read as the reverse complement.
TGTTTGTGATGTTGGAAATTTTTGTCGGTTCTTCATTCATAGAGGTCTCACATCTCTATATCATAGGCACTTTCAAAACTGCACGTTCTTAAGATTTCCAACAAGCTCGAGTTTGCTCGATTCGGAGCTCGTATGCGAAAGTTATGGCAGTATCAGTATCAAGCGGTAGTACCGCTCCTGGAGCGGGAGTAGTTTTTTACTACCGCTCTCCGGCGGTAGTAATGCTCCCTCGGGCTTTCTTCGCATCTACAGCCTCAGCGGTGGTAGTCACGGTAGTACCGCTCCTGGCAGCGATAGTACCACTCCGCTCGAGCTATGAGTGGGGGTAACAGTTGGATTCTTTCTGCCACTATATAAAGGGGGTCTTCTTCCCCATTGGATCTATTCTATCCATTGAGCTTGTGTTCTTCCCCCATTGTTGACCTTCTTAGAACTTGCTAATTCTGAATCCCTCCAATCATTCTTGCTAATTCTTGAGGGAAAAGAGAGAGGAGATCTATATCCACATCTCCACCAATCACTTTCTCCTCTATGTGATGGGAACCCCTTGGATCGTGATCTTGGAGTTCTTTGTGAGCTCCTTGTTCTTCCTCTCATATTTCTCCATAGCTTTTGTTGTTGTGGAGGGATTTGATTGTGAGGGATTTGACCACTTCGTGTGTTCTTGCCATTGCATTAGTTGCATCGGTTTGAGTTCTCAACTTGACTCTCTTTCTTGTGAAGCGTCCATATTAAAGGAGAATGTTGAGCTAAGGGCTCAACTTGAGTTGCTATCCAGTAATTATGGGAAAGTGGAAGAAAGTCATGTAATGCTCACAAGCTCTCATGATGATCTTCTAGTATCCCATAATGTGCTAAAATTAGCACATGAGGCTATTACTTCCAAGGTAACATCAAGTGAGCCTCATGTGGACGTTAGCACTACTTCTAGTCAAAATGCTATATTGCCATGTGCTAGTCCTCGTAATTCATCTACTCATAATGTTGGTACATCTTGTGATGAATTACTTTCCATTCCTTGTTGCTCTAACAATGAAGCTTATACTTCCTCTAATACTTGTGTTGATACTAACCATGTAGAGGAAATCAAAGAGCTCAAGGCCCAAGTCATTTCTTTGAAGAAAGACTTGGAAAAGAGTCATGAAGGAATGTCCACCCTCAACAATGTCTTGTGTGGGAAAAATCCCCAAATGACAAAGATGGACTTGGATTCAACTCCAACAAGAATAAGTCCAAAAGCTTGAATAAGAAAGGCCAAGAACAAGTCAAGAATTCGACCAAGATTGTTTGCTTCAAGTGCAAAATTGAAGGGCGCCATGTTAGATCTTGCCCATTAAAGAAGAAGCCCCAAAGTCACAAGCAACAAGGGAAGCGTCCACAAGTTCAAACACATACTCAACTACCAGTTGAAGAAAGGCCTCTTCCCAAGAATACCCAAGCCAATACTCCTGAAGTTGAGAAATCAATTGGGAAGAAAGTCAAGGGTAGATGATGCTACTTATGTCGTGAGAAGGGTCACTTCGCTTCTTCTTGCACAAGAGGTAATTTATCCAACCCAATCATTATTGATGATATCTATTCTCTCGGGAAGGATAAGGTTGGCAATGTGTTTTCCAAGTTTGTTGGTACTCAAATTGGTGTCAAGAAAAGAACCATTTGGGTCTCCAAGCCTATTGTTTTGATAGCTCTTGTTGTCCTCAAGCCAACAATCTTGAGTTTGCTCGATTCAGAGCTCGTATGCGAAAGTTATGGTAGTTTCAGTATCCAACGGTAGTACCGCTCTTGGTGCCAGCGGTAGTACCCCTCCTGGAGCGGTAGTAACGCTCCTGCAGTGGTAGTAGTTTTTTACTTTCGCTCTCGGGCGTAGGACCGCTCCCTCGGACTTTCTTCGCATCTACAGCCACAACGGTGGTAGTGACGGTAGTAATTTTTTACTACCGTGCGGTAGTACCGCTCCTAGCAGCGGTAGTGCCGCTCCTCGCAGCGGTAGTACATCTCCGTTCGGGCTGTGAGTGGGGTAATGGTTGGATTCTTTCCCCCACTATATAAAGGGGGTCTTCTTCCCCATTGGATCTAATCTATCTGTTGAGCTCATGTTCTTCCCCCATTGTTGACCTTCTTAGTGCTTGCTAATTCTCAATCCCTCCAATGATTCTTGCTAGTTCTCGAGGGAAAAGAGAGAGGAGATCTAGATCGACATCTCCACCAATCACTTTCTTTTCTATGTGAGGGGAACCCCTTGGATCTTGATCTTGGAGTTCTTTGTGAGCTCCTTGTTCTTCCTCTCATAATCTCCATAGCTTTTGTTGTTGTGGAGGGATTTGAGTGCGAGGGACTTGACCACTTCGTGTGTTCTTGCCGTTGCATTATTTGCATCGGTTTGAGTTCTCCACGATGATACATGGAAGTGAGAAGTTGAGAAGCTTATTACCCTTGGGTACTTGGTACCCCTAGAGATTGTTCTTCGTGGATGCTTTGGTGTCATAGAAGCTTGGTGCTGCCTCGGAGCTCAATCACTACAGGAATTTGCTTCTTTGCCGTCTGCCATCAGAGACGGCAAAGAGTATATCATAGACGGCAAAGAATCTCACTGTTGGCAAAATTTCTGCGTCAGCCTACGACGGCAATGTAGCTTCTTTGCCGTCTGCCTCACCGAAGCAGACGACAAAGAGCTTTGCCGTCAGCTTTCCATGAGAGCAGTCGGCAAATATGTCGAGATGGCAGCCGGCATGCGTTGCCTCCGTTAGGGGCTAACGGAGGCTTTGCCTTCTGCCTCCCCTCTTCTGTGCCGTCTGCCTCCCCCCTCTTCTTTGCCGTCTGCCTCCCCCCTCTTCTTTGTCGTCAGCCTCCCCCCTCTTCTATGCCGTCTGCCTCCCCCTCTTCTTTGTCGTCAGCCTCCACCTCCTCCCCCTCCTCTGTGCCCTCTTCTTTGCCGTCTGCCCCCCTGGAAGCAGACGACAAAGATACTATATGGCCAGCTGCTGCTGCCCAGGTTGCACAGCTGGGCGCCACGTGGCACCTTTGCCGTCGGTCAGCTGATGGCAAAGGCCTTTGCCATCAGCTGGCAGACGGCAAAGAGCCTATATTGTCACATTTTTTTTTATTTTTTCTATTTCACATCACACATATATATATATAATTCGTAGCACATATATGATAAATAGGTCACAACACATATATGATATACATATAAAGCTCATCAATGCCATTTGTTCATCAACGTACATCCCATATATCAAAAGAACCAACACATACAAAGTTTCATCCATATATACATATATATAGTCACACATATATTGTTCATCCATATATACATACATATAGTTGCACATAGATTAAAAGAAATTAGTACAACATAAAAAAATTGAATAACTGACATGAATAATAATATGTACATGAATAATAAAGATTAAAATATATATAATTTAAGTTGTGAATCTTACAAACTAATAATCATCATCAATAAATGCATCATCATCATCACTATCACGCATGCCTTCATGAATGACGTGCTCGTCGGGTTCAACGGCGTGAAGTTGTGAAAGGCCTTTCTTTAATCGTTGAAGCATTAACAGGTCATCCGCCTCAGTAACCTCTATGAGTTCCAGGTCTTCTGGTTCCGGCTCAGGGGTGGATTCGGATTCATTGTCGTTTTCTACTTCCATGTTCTTGGGTGAAGCACGGCGGTTCTTGAAACGTTTCTTGGAAAGACGTGTTTCTTGGAAGAATTCTCCATCATATGTGTCTGGGTTAATGTGAGGTTCATAATCCTGTTCATTTGGGAAATGTGGTCTGACATGTGGCGGCACTTCATAAACAACATACCAACCTTCCAGATTCTTATCCGTTTGGCATGCCCACGGTAGATAGAAAACTTGGGTCGCCTGTTGAGCCGTAATATAGACATCGGGAACATCTAAATGGGTGTTTGGATTGATTTCGACTAGTCCTATATGTTCATGAGTCCTTCTAGTCTCCTTCAGCTGGAACCATTAACATTTGAAGACTACGACGTTCGGTGGGTTTTCACCATAGAATTGAAGTTCATAAATTGCTTCAGCTCTTCCATAATACTCGATAACACCTTCGCCGATAGCAGAGACACCACAATTTGTAGATTTCCGGTCCAGCATAGATAGCTCTTTGCCAAAGGTACGAAAGAGATACCCGTTGATGTTGTATTTCTCAAATGAACGGGCCTTATAGTCAAAACCATTAGCGACTTGTCTCAATTCGGCGTCCATAGACTCTGAGTTAGCCTACAAGTTTAATACGAAATGATTGTTGCATTAGCCGCAAGTTAGACCAAGAAATGAAATGGTCCATTATTGATAATTACCGTTTGTTTGAACCAAGAGATGAAACCGGGATAGCCGCCTCCTGTCTTTGACAGAAGCTCATACTCTTCGACAGAATCATTTTCGATCACCGCTCCATCCGAGAATTTGGCGACGTAACGGCTGTTTGAAATATCCGGGAATAAGAGTAGTTCAAAGGAATTAGAAGTTACGGAAAAATGTGCCGAGAACTCACTGATGTACGGCCGCACTTCTATTAGGTTGTTGAAGATATACAACGAAATGTTCCGTCATTCTTCGACATCCAACGTTATTGGTTTCGAAGCACCGTCTGGTGCGAGCTTCCCTTTGAATAGGCTGAGGCTGGACCCACCTTTTTTAGGGTCTGCATCATTGTGCCGAGGTTTTGGATTATGCAAATGATGATTTATGGCTTCGTAGTGTGCTGTCCCAAAGTTTGCCACCTCCTCAGTAATGAATGCCTCAGCCATCGATGCTTCAATTCTACGCTTATTTTTACATTTAGCTCGAAGGGTCTTCTGCATCCTCTCAGTTGCATAGCACCAACGATCTTGCACGGGCCCACCCAATCTTGCCTCGGTCTGTAGATGTAAAATCAAATGCTGCATTGGATAAAAGAAGCCCGGTGGAAAGATCTTCTCTAACTTGCACAACAACTCCGGTGCAAACTCCTCCATGTCTTCTACCACGCCAGGCGACAATTCTTTCGCACAAAGAACAAGGAAGAAATAGCTCAGCTCCTCCAATACTAGCCATTCATCCTTAGGAATAAAGCCACGTAACATCACCGGCATTACCCGCTCTAGCCATATGTGCCAATCATGACTCTTGAGACCAAAGATTTTTAATTTTTCAAGACTCGCTCCCCTCTTTAGATTCACATGCCCATCGGGGAACATCAAGTGCATTTTGACCCACAAGATAATTTCCCTCATAGCTGGCCTTCCAAGATTGAACCAAGCCTTTGGCTTCGACCACTTCTGCTTTCCTTTGCCTTCTCGCATGTTTTGTAACGGTCTATGACATAGTGTCTCTTGATCGACTCTAGCCTTAGTATTATCCTTTGTCTTCCCATCTGTGTCGAACAATGTACCAAAAATAGCCTCTCCGATATTCTTTTCAGTGTGCATCATGTCGATATTGTGTGGAAGAAGGAGGTCTTTGAAGTAAGGGAGATCCCAGAAGCATGGCTTGTGAGTCCACGCGTGTTTTGAATTATACCCCTTGAAATACCCTGGACGCTCTCGATCAGGCTCGAGGGCGTTTAACTGATCCAGGATCTGTTGGCCTGTCAACGCAGGTGGTGCCAAGTTTTTGACAACTTTACCTTTGGTAAAGTTCTTCTTGTCTTTTCTGAACTGATGGTCAGGATCTAGAAATTGTCTATGCAAGTCAAAGCAAGAATACTTCCGACCCTCCTGCAACCAATGAAACTAAAGAGCTGCCTTGCATTGGGGGCATGGGAACCTTTCATGCATACACCATCGAGAGAATAGTGCATACGCCGGCAAGTCATGCATAGAGTACATCTACCACACATGCCTTTTGAAGTTTTGTTTTCTAGCGGCATCATATGTCTTGACCCCATTATCCCAAGCGTCTTCCAATTCATCCTTAAGCGGCTGTGGGTACAGTTTCATATTCTTCCCCGGATAATTGGGCCCTGGAATTATCAACGTGAGAAATATGTTCTTTCTTTGCATAATCTGTCCGGGGGGGGGGGGGGAGATTGAGTGGAATGACAAATATAGGCCAACAACTATATTTGGTTGCCGTCATGCCGAAGGGATTAAAACCATCCGTGGCGATGCAGACTCGAGGATTCCTTGGATCTGCCGCTTTATCCTGATGCAATCCATCGAAATGTTTCCACGCTTCCCCATCCGATGTGTGTACCACCATCTTATTCCAATCCGCATCTAGTTCGGTTGTTTTGCCCAATTTGTGCCATGTCATCTGTCTGGCTGTCTCTTCGACCATGAAAAGACGTTGAAGTCTTGGTACGATTTGCATATACCGAAGAACACTAACTGTGATTTTGGTCTGCCTCTTCTCACCCATACCGTTGTCAACCACAAGATACCTGCAAGACTCGCAATTGGGAGAATAGTCCAAGTGTGCATACTCCTTCCTAAATAAGACACATCCTTTCTCACATGCATCTATATTCTCATAGGGCATCTTAAGTACACGAAGTATTTCGTCCGACTGGTACAGGTTTGCAGGCATGACATGGCCTTTGGGTAGGAAGCGTCCAAATAGTGTCATCATCGCGTCGTAGCATTCTCTTCCCAAGTTGAACTGAGCCTTCAGAGCCATTACTTGTGCAATTGCATACAGCTGACAAAGCTCAGTGTGCTCATGGAGAGGACGTTTCGAAGACTCCAACATTTCATAAAAGGCCTTTGCAGATTCCTCCATCTCATCTTCCGAATCCCGAGCATCATCAAAGTCTTGCACCATGTCTTCGATCCGGTACCATGCTCGTCCGTGCGACGACGGACCACCTCAGCTCTTGTGCGTTGTATAGACTCACCATGAAATATCCACACCGTATAATTAGGCTTAAAACCCCTCCTCTATAGGTGTTTAATCATTACAGCCTCTGCCGTCTTTTTATAGTTGTCGTATCCAGGACAGGGGCAATAGTTTCTTTCCTGGCCATTTGCGAATGTGGCTTTCACAAATTCCTTTGTTTTTACAAACCATTCTTTCATCATCTCTTTCTGACTAGGGTGATCGGTATACATCCACGCACGATCACTCATCTTGCCTAGCTACTAAAGACAGAAGAAGTATATTTATATATAATTTAGCATTTATATTCATCAGTTAATCAGGTTCGCCATTTTTATTACGTCCACGCAACCTACACGCTAATAGGTAAAGATAGGTCCTAATCCCACCCGAGTATGTGTAGATTGGGCTTGTTTTCCCATGCTGTGCTCCGGATCCAACGCAAAATTTCGGCAGCACCTCCCCGCTGTTCTCCTGATACACGTCTCTGCAATAAACAGAGAGGATGTGCATCCGGAGAACAACAGGGAGGCACTGACGAAATTCCGCATCGAATCCAGAGCACAGCATACGGGAAAACGAACCCAATCTACACATACTCGGGCTGTCCATGGATAATGTTGGACAATTCGAAAGGATGGCGGTTATAAATATACAAAGGCATGCATATTTATAGATGTCACCCTTTCGATCGGGAGACGCATAGTGGTCACGCATACTGATAAATTAATTTAATTACCTAAATCTAGAAAGTTTCATCTAGAAACCGAGCCACGGTAAATGAAGGGGCGGGGAGGAGATGTAATTTGTACTGACCCACGAATGCAGGGGCGGAGCTCGTACAATGCACGGGGAGGTCTTCGCACAACAAACCTCAAAGTGACGAGACAACTATCACATGTAAATCCACCCGATCAACACAAATATTCTAATTATGTCATTTTAGAGGATAACATGTTAAGAATATAATATTCATGAGCTAACCAAGGTTTTTATGCCATTTTGTAGCTAAATGGGCTAATTATCTCATTGTTGGGGAAAATAAGGTAAGGAGAATAAGATAGAGGATAAGAAAGAGGAGGACGAGAAGAAGAAGAAGAAATCAAGAAGAAGGAGAAGGAGGAAGAGGAGAAGAAGGAGGAGAAGAAGGAGAAGGAGGAGAAGGTATTCTTCTTCTCTTCTTCTCTTCTTCTTTTCTTCTTCTTTTCTTCTTCTCCTTCTTATTTTTGTCTCCTCCTCCTCCTCCTCCTCTTCTTCTTCTTCTTCTTCTTCTTCTCCTCCTCCTCCTCTTCTCCTCTCCTCCTCCTCCTCCTCTTCTTCTTCTTCCTATTCTTTGTATTAAGCTAACTAACTAACTAACCTAACTAACCAAGCTAACTGAACCTATCGCTAAACCTAGATAGCACTAAACAACAAAAAAATAACAAAAACAGAATCTACCACTAAGTAACTAAAAAAGAATCTAGCTAACTAACCAGGCTAACTAACTTCTCCTTCTTATTTTTTTCTTATTCTCTTCTTCTCTTCTTCTTTACTTCTTCTCCTTCTTATTTTTTTCTTCTCTTCTTCTTCTTCTTGTTGTTCTTCTTCTTCTTCTTGTTGTTCTTCTTCTTCTCCTTCTTATTTTTTTCTTCTCCTCCTCCTCCTCCTCCTCTTCTTCTTCTTCTTCTTCTTCTTCTTCTTCTTCTTCTTCTTCTTCTTCTTCTTCTTCTTCTTCTTCTTCTTCTTCTTCTTCTTCTTCTTCTTCTTCTTCTTCTTCTTCTTCTTCTTCTTCTTCTTCTTCTTCTTCTTCTTTTTCTCCTCCTCCTCCTCCTCTTCTTCTTCTCCTCTTCTCGTCATCCTCCTCCTCCTCTTCTCCTCCTCCACCTAACTAACCAAGCTAACTAACTTACCTAACTAATTTAACAAGCTACCACTAATTAACAAAACAAAATCTACCAGTAAACTACCTACTAAATCTACCAACTAACTAAATCTACCACTAAAACTACTAACAAGAACAACTACCAAAACTACAAAAAAATAATGCGGGTGCGGGGGGGGGGGGGGGGGTGGGGGCTCACCGGGAGGGGTGGCTGTGGAGGGGCCGGGGTGTTGGGGGTGGCGGGGCGGCAGCGCGACGGTGGTGGGGCAGCGGCGGGACAGTGGTGGTGGCGCGACGGTGGCGGCGGGGGCGACAGGGGCGGCGGTGGCGGCGACAGGGGCGGCGACGGGGGCGGCGGCGCGACGGTGGTGGCGGCGGCTGGTGGGTGTCGGGGATTGGGAGAGAGAAAGAGAGGGGCAGGGTGCCGTTACACAGTGTGGGTGAGAGAGAGAGGGGCGGGGTGGGGGAAAGAGCCATTAACAGAGTTAGCTCTTCATCGTTTGCCTGCGGACGGCAAAGAGTCTAGACTCTTTGTCGTGTGCCTCCGGACTCTTTGCCGTCCGCTAGCAAACGACAAAGAAGTGACTCCAGTTTGACCTAGCCACCCCGCGGTCAGGTGGGCCCATCTACATCTTTGTCGTCTGCTAGCTGACGGCAAAGATTAGGCAGATGGCAAAAACACTCTATGCCATCAGCCAGTGCTTTCCCGTTTGCTTTGTAGAAGCTGACGGCAAAGACACTCTTTGCCATCAGCTAGCAGACGACAAAGATTAGGAATATGGCAAAAAACTGTTTTCTAGTAGTGAATCATTGTGGTGTAAGGCTCCGGGTAAGCATCGGGGTCTCCGATTAAGTTGTGCAGATTGCCCCGAGCATTTGTGGTCACCTCGAAGCCATATGCCATTGTGGTGAACCTTCGTGGCATTGTTGGGAGCCTCCAATTAACTTGTGGAGATGGCCCCAAGCTTGTTTGTACGGGTTCAGTGACCGCCCTCAAGGGTCCCTTAGTGGAATCACGGCATCTTGCATTGTGCGAGGGCGTGAGGAGATTAAGGTGGCCTTAGTGGCATCTTGGGGAGCATTATGCCTCCACACCGCTCCAAACGGAGATTAGCATCTGCAAGGGTGTAAACTTCGGGATACATCATCGTCTCCGCATGCCTCGGTTATCAGTTACCCGAACCCTTTACTTATTCACTTTACTTTGTGATAGCCATATTGTTTCTTGTTATATATCTTGCTGTCACTTAGTTGTTTATCTTGCTTAGCATAAGTTGTTGGTGCAAATAGGTGAGCCTAGTTGTCTTAGGTTTTGTGCTTGACATATTAAACGTTAGTTTTATTTTGCATTTGGTCAAGCCTAAACCGTAGTTATTTTAAAGCGCCTATTCACCCCCCTCTAGGCGACATCCACGTCCTTTTAATTGGTATCAGAGCTAGGTCTCTCTTTATTAGGTTTAACCACCTAGAGAGTAAGGATGTCGACTAGGGGTTTAGGATTCTGGGACACTCTTAGTTTCAATGGCACAAATTTTGATATTTGGGTAATTCGCATGCTTAATATCTTTTGGGTCATGGACCCAAATTTAGAGTGAATTGTAGATATGGATTTCTCTCCTCCAAAGGATTCTCAAAATATATCTTTAGAGGATGAGAAAAACTCTTATCTCGATGCTCAAGCTTCTAATGTGCTTTTTGATGCTTTGAGCAATGTAGTTATATTTCAACTCATGCCATTCCGGGATGCTCATGAGTTGTGGACAAAGCTTCAAGATAAATATGGTACGTCCAAGATTTGTGGGAATGATTGTGCTCCCTCCACCTACGGTCGTGTGGTCTTCTCAAATTCATCTACTTCACCTACATGTGGATTGCCACAAGGTAATGATATGGTGAGTAGTGGTGATCATTGCAATGATGATAGTGGGTTTATTGTTGATGATCCTTCATCACTATATTATTGCAATGCTTCATTTTTGGGCATTAACACTTAGAGCACTCTAAATGTTTTACATGCTTGTGTTGATAGTCCTTGAATATCATGTAAAAACTGTTTGACTAAATCTCATGATGATATGCTTCCTATATCTTATTGCCATGATAAAAATGTATATATTTCCTCGAGTTGTTGTGCTAACAAGGTAGAGGAAATTCATCGCTCCATGGAACAAGATGTGGCCTTGAATGATGCTTCAAGGGATCCTACATCATCATCTATTGTTACTCACTTCTGCCTTATGGCTAAGGCTTCAAAGGTATCTCCTACTTTGAATCCCAATGTATCTCATGATGATGATGTTGATGATAATGAGGATGAGAATAATGACGAAGAGAGTGATATTATTGCATCCTTAAAAATTAAGGGTGAAATGATTTTTAAATCTCTTTATAAGAATAAACTTGCTTGTTCCAACTTCTTGGAAATCATATCTATTGCCACTGAGGGCAAGAAAAACATTGAGGGGTTGGAAGCTCATCTCGAGGAGCATGAGGCCACCATTGAGACAATGGAAGGTCATGAGCGTGATTACGCTAACGAGATCGCGGAGCTATCTCAAGCGCTTGAAAATGAACAAACCACCAAGGAATCTCTTGAGGAAACCTTTGCTATAGAATTATCTAGATTAAAGGAATCCCATGATAGAGCTCTCGAGGTGGATAATGAGTTTAGAACTAAAAACGATAAGCTTGAAGTTGCACATGCTAAACTCGTTGAGGACTATGAGCACCTCGAAAATGGCTCATCAAACTCACCAAGTCTCATGCTCAAATTGAAGCTTCATATGATAAAGAGCTTGCCAAGTTGACTTCTCCTCTTATTGTTAATAATTATGCTTGTTCTACTAACTCTACTTCTTGTGAAGCATCCATTTTAAAGGAGAATGTTGAGCTAAGGGCTCAACTTGAGTTGCTATCAAGCAATTATGGGAAATTGGAAAAAAGTCATGTAATGCTCACAAGCTCTCATGATGATCTTCTAGTATCCCATAATGTGCTAAAATTAGCTCATTAGGCTATTACTACCAAGGTAACATCGAGTGAGCCTCATGTGGACACTAGCAATACTTCTAGTCAAAAAGCTATATTACCATGTGCTAGTCATCGCAATTCATCTACTCATAATGTTGCTACATCTTGTGATGAATTACTTTCCATGCCTTGTTGCTGTAATAATGAAGCTTATACTTCCTCTAGTACTTGTGTTGATACTAACCATGTAGAGGAAATCAAAGAGCTCAAGGCTCAAGTCACTTCCTTGAAGAAAGACTTGGAAAAGATTCATGAAGGAATGTCCACACTCAACAATGTCTTGTGTCGGAAAAAAAATCCCCAAATGACAAATATGGACTTGGATTCAACTCCAACAAGAAGAATAAGTCCAAAAGCTTCAAGAAGAAGGGTCGAGAACAAGTCAAGAATTCGGCCAAGATTATTTGCTTCAAGTGCAAAATTGAAGGGTACCATGTTAGATCTTGCCCACTAAAGAAGAAGCCCCAAAGTCACAAGCAACAAGGGAAGCGGCCACAAGTTCAATCACATACTCAACTAGAAGTTGAAGAAAGGCCCCTTCCCAAGAAGACCCAATCCAACACTCCTCGTGTTGAGAAATCAATAGGGAAGAAATTAAAGGGTAGATGTTGCTACTTATGTCGTGAGAAGGGTCACTTCGCTTCTTCTTGCACGAGAGGTAATTTATCCAACCCAATCATTATTGATGATATCTATTCTCTTGGGAAGGATAAGGTTGGAAATGTGTTTGCCAAGTTTGTTGGTACTCAAAGTGGTGTCAAGAAAAGTACCATTTTTGTTGCCAAGCCTATTGTGACTAACCTCTTAGGACCCAACATGGTTGGGGACCAACAAGCTCAAACTTGATCAATAGGTGAATGTGGAGGACATCGGATACTTTGATACATAATGAAGAATTAAGGTATCTTCATCATTCATATTATCTCAAGCCAAGTTATTTGGATTATCGAGTTTCTATCTTATATCCAATGTGCCTCCTTGCGGTAACTTGTACTTAAACTGTTTACATTGTTAGTTAGTTGCCGCTTTGCATGTTGTGGTTTTGTACCTTGCATGCGTTTGTATATGTTGTGCTTCCAACTTGCTTATCTTGAGTAATCGAGTATGTGTATGTTGGTTTGCACATCATGTACATGTGTGTCTTGTATTGAGCCTTTTTGCATCTTGTTTGTATCTTTGTTGGCTCTTGTGAGAGATTAATGGATTATCCCATTCTGGGGGAGTGATGTGCTTTGCACACCTCACAATACTATAAATGTGTATACATGGGGAATATCACTTAGTATTGATATTTCAAGATTATCTAGTTTCTATGTGGTATGTCTTACTCATGAGAAATTCAAATTCTATATGGTCCTTTAATTATCTCTTGTTGGTTTTAATTTACCACTTGTTAATATTGTTGGGTTATCACATTATGGGGGAGTAATATGCTATGTGCATATTACAAGCCTAGAAAGTGTGTACATTTGAGGTATTGCCACTTAGTGTTGATATTGTGAATTATCTTGTTCCTAGGTGGTATGCTAGCTCTACAAGTGTCATTTGCTTGCGATTTATGGGTAAAGATGATGTTGGATATATTTGCGATCTACCAATGAGTATTATTTCCAAAATACTTCTTGCCCTTGACAATTGGTATTCCCATCACGTGGTAGGAATTGCTAATCGTGTTTACATTGGATTTTGTGTTTCGTTTGTCTTCCTTGCCTCTTGTGGATCTATTTTAACATGTCTAGTGTTTTTATAAATATAGAGAAAGTGATGATCCCATCTTGTGCATTTTGTATTTAAATGCAAATTCTATATAATGAACATCCCTTGGGGGAGCTATCCTATTTTCTTTAGAACACTCTCTTTATTCGCCCATTATAAAATTTTGTAATCGCCATCAAGTGTGTGTTGAAGGGAGGAAAGTCTTGCTCTTTATGATGCTTTGTGCCATCATGAAAATTTGTCGAGGGTTTGGTTTGTTGGAACCTAGCTCTCTTTTGGAAACTAGATACCTCGTGTTTGTTTTCCTTCAATTGGTATCTTGTTTCCTTTTATTTGGCATGTGTCAATGGATATCTCATTCCTTGAGGTATGTTTTCATTGATATCCTTCAAGTGATAGTTTTTCGTTTGGTATCTTATTATCACTTGATACCTTGTCTTTTGGTGTATTATCAACTTTGTGTTGAGTTGATTCTTGAAAGCCTTCAGAATGCATATTTACAATATATAGCTTCTTTTGCTTGCTTTCTTTATTTGACCCAATATATAGGGGAAACTCCACCATGTCATAAATTGGCTAAAGTGTGCATGAAATTCAAATTCATATCTATGTGCACATATGTATGTGGAGTTTGTCCTATGTATTGTTGGTTTTCTAACTTTTTGGTCCCAATGAGCTTGGGCACCATTTTGTTTGTTTTGTTGTTCCAGGAACAATTGGAGATGCATTGGATCCTCGGCTCACCTATAAGGAAGGTCTTGAGACCATGTGATTATTGGAGCCAAGTTAGGATGATCAATGAACAACTATCTACTACATCAATCCAATGTTGTCTCGGTAACAAGTATCTACTTCATGCATCCATTTCTTGCAAAGGCCCAAACCTGTCTTTTCTTTTCCAGGTTGCATCATGGCATGAATCTCTTGATTCGTTCTTGTAGTACTTGTTTCCTTTCTCAAAGCATCCAAACGATGATGTCTTATTGCTAGTTGGGATGTCTTTGATGTTCGTATGTTGGAAGTTCATATTGTACAATAAGAAAATATTAGGCCATGTGCTATGCTTCCAAGCAAAGATCTTATTGATATATTTACGACTTCCTTTTGGATATCTTGTTTGTTCCTTCTAGTAACCATTTCATGTGTACATCCTTCTTTGTGGATATATATATCGTCATGATTGTCTTCTACTTAGAATCTTTTACACATGAGAGAAGTTACATCTCTAACTGATATCCTATTTTCTTTCACGTCCACCGTTGCATTTCCTTTTTCAGTATTGGTGGCTTCGTGAAAGGATTTGTCTTGAGTGCGTATCTTATTTTCCTACATCTTTATGCACTCTTTGGCCGTGAAGATTATTTTTCCTCATGCTTGTCTTGATGAGGGTTTTGCCATTTCGATTGGTATCCCTCCTCTTGACAAGTTTCTTATTTCCCATCTTCACCAGGGGTTGTGACAAGCGTTGGTTCTTATTTTGTTTATTAGTAAGCTTGTGAACCCATTTTCTAGTATGTGTGTGTGGGAATGATATGTCTTGCACTTTGTTTCTCATTTCATCAAGAATATGTTGATGAGTAATGCTCATCCTTATCTTAGTCGTCTCAAGTCCTTTGCCATGACTCACACACATTATTTTGGTTGAACCTATTCTTAAGTTGCTTCTTTTACATGTTGTTCAACCATTTGTTTTGTGCAAGTGGTATGATTATTGTCTCATCTATCTTCTTGCACTCATTGTGTATTTTTATTAATTTTGGGGGAGAAACGATCCTATTTTTTGCACTTGTATCAAATACATAAATCTCTTATTAGTGCACAAATCATGGGGAGCTTCTGTAGTTTTGATAAAACACTCCGTTGCCTTTATCATAATATCTTTTATTCATGTGGTTCGAAGGACCATATGATTGTTTGTTCCATCTGGTATCTTTTGATTGCTTGCCTCTATTTTTGTATGTCCTTGTGGCATACGATCCTTTTATTTGCAATCTTTGGGTCCTCGATATAGTTCGTTTTCCTCCAACTTCTTATCATTGTATATGTGTATTTATCTACACTCATTTGTTGAGAAGTACACACTTTTTGGAGGACCACCTACTATATTGGCTTTCTAAACTTTGTGTCCATTTTGGCTATCGATGCCAATGGGGGAGAAGCTTGGAGAGTTTAGTTTGGTTATGCTTAGAGGGTTTTGCTTTTATTGCATAAGGATTTACATCTTGTACGCATGCATTATTGCATTGCTTTGCATGTGTGTGCTTGGTTATGCTTATTTACTTATATAAACTATCTTTAAGTGGTTGTAATCAATTACCAAAATGGGGGAGATTGTTAGAGCATATCTCTCCATATGTGGTTTTGGTAATTGATGACAATTCCTATGGACTAATGGTTGCCTTAAGTTATATTTATAGGATTTGTCCATAGGCACTTCTTGAAGTCCATCTGTTGGGTTCAAGGAGTTTATATGATGACCAAGATGGTATTCAAGGTATTATCCAAAGAATGGTCATAGAGACACAAGGTTGATCAAGATCATCTGTAACACCCTGATTTTTCAAACCTTTTCTTTTTAAAATATTTTTGAAGATCACTTGCAATTTGGTGGATTTTCAAATTCTCAAAGCAAGTTGGATTATGAAGTCTCTGATTTCTTGTCTCAAACAACCCAAAACCTTTTGCTTCTTACTAAAACCTTTGTGAGATTTATTTGCAATATTCTATTCCATCAAATAATTCTCTTTTTTCTATTTTGGGAATTATAGCATCACTATGGGTTGTGAAGCAACCTATAGCTTGGATGAGCTTTAAGACCCAAAACTTTTACAACATCTTCTCAATACCGTTTAATTTCAAAATATTGAAAAATATTTCTTTGTTCAATGGAGAATTATGGCCAGAATAATTATTTCTTTTCTCACCAGAATTATCCCTTTGTGAAGCAACCCCATGATTCCTGTTTTGAAAAATTCCCAATAAATTCCTGTAGATACTAGGGATCATATATGGTTCCAATATGCAAAAAGATCCCATGGTCCAATGCAAACTTTGAGCAAAAAGACTCTGCTAAGTTTCTGCTAGAACTGAACCCTTGTGAAGGAAGTTCTAGCTAGGAGTGCAAAATGGAGCTGCAAATTTTTGGGCATGTGTGCACTACCAAATGACACTTCCCCACCAAATGACACTGATATCAAAGCTTGCAATTGAGTGCTAGGAGCTCATTTGTGTTCTGGACCAGAAAGATGGTTTTCAAAGGAACTATATTCATTTGATCTTCAAACCTTGCCAATCTTTGCCAATTTAGAGTCTTTTCTATGTCGATCCTCCTAGACATCTTGTCTTGCTCCAACCCCAACCTAGTTGAGGTCTAAAACCTCCCAAAGTGTGTAGAAAGAACCTGTTTTTGATGTTCCTAGTCGCTGGAGAGAGTGTATGATCAGGCAAGCAGTGGATGGTGACTAAAGGAAGGCTGGTCGACGCAATGGACAAGGTCTCCAGGCCTGTGTGGTTTCGGGGTAGCCACAACCGTGGTGATCACGGTACTGGCATGCCACAGAGCGCGCTCTGCGCAACTCCAGTGACAGCCGAGCCGCCCCGAGCCGTCATTCGCTGCCCCATCCTTGTCCTGAGTGCCGACGAGGTCCCTGGTAGTCGCGTGGCACCTCCTGAAGCCTCTCAGTCGCCGGAGAGAGCCGCGGCCGCTTCTAGCCAACCTCCGCCACGGACAACACAGTGGGCTTCGGCCACTGTGATCGTCCGCAAGCCATTAATGGCTCCGGACCCATCCCGTCGCTCCCCTGACCTCCTCCATCACCTCACCTCCATGCCGCGACAGCTAGCTCGCCGTCCTTGCTCCATTAGCAAGCCCGAGCCTCGCCGCTTCGGGAGAGCTCGGTAGCGCTCGTCGCTGGCCTATATAAGGCGCTGCCCGGACCCCTCCTAGCCATCACCCCTCCCCTCCACCCCTGGATTAGCCTTAAAGACCCCCAACAAGAGCAGGGATCTCGTCTCCCTCAGCTCTGCGAAAGGCTCCGCCGCCAAATCGACTCTGTCGCCAGCCACCTCCGCCCTTCCCCAGTCAAATCCGAGGCCTCCATCGTGTTCCCTTGGTCTCTGTGGTGCTCCTCGAGCCTTCGGTGAGTCAAACCCCTGCGGAAACCGTCGTTGTCGACGACCACCATAACCTCCACCTGCCGGAGAAGAAGGGGCGACGCCGTCCGTCCACCTCCGAAGGAGCTACGGGTACAGGGAGGACCGCCGTCGAGAGCCCGATCCATTCCCGCATCTCCCAGCCCCGCCGCCGTCTATCGCGTGTGCACACCGCCGGTGAGCCGCCCTCCTCTCTGTGTGTTTTAAAAAGGGCAGGCCCCACCTGCCAGTGTCTGCGGCCTGCAGCTGAAGCGGTAAGATGAGGTGCCCCTCCACTTTACGCCTTCGACGTGGCCCCAACCAGGAATTTCTTTTCTATTATTTATTCCAGATTCAAACAGAAACTTTGACCATTTAAATCTTTTTATTTACAAGTCCAAATCACTTGATTATTTTTGCATTGAGTTGGTATTGGATTACTTTACAATCTGGTAAATTTTGGTATTTTTCCCACACTCATAGAATTTCTGGTTAATAAAAAGGTATTTAACGATTTTCCTTTTCTTTTTCTATTTCAAACACATTTTCAGAGGGAAACTTTGAAGACTAGGAGTGTTTGAACAACCCGACTGATCAAGGCAAGCCATCATATCCATGTGATGTAGTTTTGCATAGCATAACTCACATCTTCATGCATTATACTTGCTTAACTTGTTAAGAAAATAATCATTTAATAAACAGTCATATAGAGATATATGTTGATGGTTATAAATCACTATGGTTACTATGGCATAGTGGATGATCATGAGTCACTTGACCGGGCATAATCGTACAACCACCTCTTGTCGGTATGGGAAGGCCGTGACTTGGGCTGTCCGCGTGATCTCTCACCGATATTCCCCAAAGAGGGAGGGTTATGCACGCGTGCTATCTTGGCCCGGTGGGCGGTGATAACCCTGTGAGCCCAGTTAAGTTGAGTTGGGCCCGTCCCCAGTTGGGACAGTTTAGTTTGGCCACGACGGTGGCGGGTCTCATGAGGACACATGTGTCATGAGGACACAGGGCCACCCAGGGCAGGACTCCAGAAGGGAGTGGTTGCCGGGGATATGATGAGAGAGTCACAAGACATGCAAGTTGTGTTGGAGCAATGCTGGTCCACCCGAATGGGATCACGAGGTCAGTGCTCCATAGTGTGGGTAAAATGTGCAACCTCTGCAGAGTGTCAAAACTATTCGAATAGCCGTGTCCACGGTAATGGACAGCCCGACCAGACCTTAATAGTTGGTCAACCGTGTGGATGTTAGTAATGATGGAAGAACCCTCCAGTGGAATGGAGATGCTTGATAAGCATTCCGCTGGGTGTGAGACAACTCCAGACATGAGTAAGTGGATATTATAAAGTCAAGTGGTAATATTCCTAATTTGTTGCCATGCTATTGTTTGCTGCATTGCTTGGTTATTACGATCTTGCGAGTACATTCCAAGTAATCACCTGACGTATCATGCCAGATGCAGGAGAAGCCGAGGACGGAGGTCCTGAGGATGCATACTAGGAAATGTCCACATCAGTGTCCCTGTGTATGGAGTTGCCGCTATGTTCTGCTACGCTGTAGAAGTACTTAGTAGTTTCAAGGCCCCTCTATGTCTCATAAATAATGTAGATATTGTGCGGCACCAAGGGTGCCTTTGGCCTCGCTATCATTGTAAAATATGTACCTGTCATCTTGTTCTATCAATAAAGTCAGTCCAAGTTGTTGAGTGTTTCCAGAAGACATGATCTCTGGGTTGGAAACACTGGTAATCCGATTCGTTGAATCGGGGTGCCACATTGCCAGACAAAGAGTAAATCAAGATGATCAACACACAAAGCATACAAGATATACCGAGAGGGATCAAGTGATCCCATGGTATGGTAAGCATTGTCCATTACGTGTTTGTGTACTAACCCATGGTCTCCGTGAGAGTTCTATGTGGGGGTTAGGTGTGTTTCCATGGGATTGCATCAAAAGGAAGATCTCATACAACCCATGAAGGATGACGTTAAGTGGTGATCGTCATCAAGATTGCGGTGTGCAAGTTCAAGTGGATCAACACAAATATATCATGCTTGAATCTTGCCGTCCATTGTGGTGGCAATGGACTTGTGAAGATATGCTGAAGAGTGGCTCACCCATAGTGAGTATGGGGGAGCAATCAACTAGTCTTCATCAAGCCAACGCAATCAAGAAAGGTGGTCCATCTTGAGGAAGCCAAGATCATCATGATCTAGCTCAAGAGGACGAGGTGCAAGGTATAGGTTTGCCCTTGATAGGTTTTCTGTTTTATGATAGATTGTTGTACTGTCAATGGGGGCTCTCAAGTGAGTTGCTTGATCGTATCGTTCGTTGAGAGCTCAAACCATTTGCATCCTTGCATCATACTTCTTGTTTGTTGTTTGTTGTTTCTCTTTGTGAGTTTTAGAGCTTATGGTCATCTTCATGACAAGCTCGAGTTCATCGAAAATGGAGTCCATATGCATCTTCTATGATGTTTTCGATGTTGGGAGTTTTTACCGGTCTTATTCGAAGAAGAGTTCTCACCATTTTCTTATGGGCCTTTTCTCACTTGCTTGTTATTAATATTTCTATCAATATTGTGTTAGCCCATGTCGTTAGCTTTCCAAAAACTTGGTTTCGTTGAAATCAGAGTCCGTATACAAAAGTTAGAGCAGATTCAGTATCGAGCGGTAGTACCGCTCCTGGTGCCAACGGTAGTACCGCTCCTGTAGCGGTAGTACCGCCCCCGGAGCAGTAGTAATTTCTTAATACCGCTCCCCAGCGGTAGTACCGCTCTAGGAGCGGTAGTACTGCTCCGGGTGGGCGGTAGTACCGCTTCGGGACGGTAGTACCTCTCTCTGAGTGGTTGTTCTTCGTCAGACTTATTGCAAAGACTTTCTCTAGAGCTAGTACCGCCAGGGCTAGCGGTAGTACCGCCAGGGTCTAGCGGTAGTATCGCGAGGGCTAGCGGTAGTACCGCCAGGGGCTAGCGGTAGTACCTCTGTGCTCGGGCTGTAAGTGGGGGTAACGGTCTGATTTCTTCCCCCACTATATAAAGGGGGTCTTCTTCCCCCATGGACTGATCTATCCGTTGAGCTCATGTTCTACCCCCATTGTTGACCTTCTTAGAGTTTGGTTACTCTCAATCCCTTCAATGATTCTTGCTTGTTCTTGAGGGAAAAGAGAGAGGAGATCTAGATCCACATCTCCACCAATCACTTTCTCCTCTATGTGAGGGGAACCCCTTGGTTTTAGATCTTGGAGTTTTTTGTGAGCTCCTTGTTCTTCCTCTTATATTTCTCCATAGCTTTTGTTGTTGTGGAGGGATTTGAGTGTGAGGGACTTGTCCACTTCGTGTGTTCTTGCCATTGCATTAGTTGCATCGGTTTGAGTTATCCACGGTGATACGTGGAAGTGAAGTTTGAGAAGCTTATTACCTTTGGTACTTAGTACCCTAGATATTGTTCTTCGTGGATGCTTTGGCGTCCTAGAAGCTTGGTGGTGTCTCGGTGCTAAATCATTGTGGTGTAAAGCTCCGGGCAAGCGTCGGGGTCTCCAATTAGGTTGTGGAGATTGCCCCGAGCAATTTGTACGGATACCGGTGACCGCCCCAAGGTTTGCCATTTGTACGGGTTCGGTGATCGCCCTCAAGGGCCCCTTAGTGGAATCACGACATCTTGCATTGTGCGAGGGCGTGAGGAGATTACGGTGACCTTAGTGGCATCTTGGGGAGCATTGTGCCTCCACACCGCTCCAACAGAGATTAGCATCCGCAAGGGTGTGAACTTCGGGATACATCATCGTCTCCGCGTGCCTCAGTTATCTCTTACCCGAACCCTTCACTTATGCACTTTACTTAGTGATATCCATATTGTTTCTTGTCATATATCTTGCTATCATTTAGTTGTTTGTCTTGCTTAGCATAAGTTGTTGGTGCACATAGGTGAGCCTAGTTGTTTTAGGTTTTGTGCTTGACATATTAAACGTTAGTTTTATTCTGCATTTTTTCAAGCCTAAACCGTAATTATTTTAAAGCGCCTATTCACCCCCCTCTAGGCAACATCCACTTCCTTTCAGTTGCTTATCTCGATTAATCGAGTATGTGTATATTGGTTTGCACATCATGTATATGAGAGTCTGGTGTTGAGAATATGTGCATCTTGTTGGTATCTTTGTTGGCTCTTTTGAGAGATTAATGGATTATCCCATTGTGGGAGAGTGATGTGCTTTGCGCACCTCACAATCCTATAAATGTGTATACATGAGTAATACCACTTAGTATTGATATTACAAGTTTATCTAGTCTCTATGTGGTATGTCCTACTCATGCGAAATTCAAATTCTAAATGGTCCATTAATTAGCTCTTGTTGGTTTTCATTTGCCACTTGTCAATAAATGTTGGGCTATCACATTATGGGGGAGTAATATGCTATGTGCATGTTACAAGCCTAGAAAATGTGTTTATTTGAGGTATTGCCACTTAGTGTTGATATTGTAAATTATCTTGTTCCTAGGTGGCATGTTAGCTCTACAAGCGTCATTTGCTTGCGTTTTAGGAGTAAAGATGATGTTGGACATTTTTGCAATCTACCAATGGGAATTGTTTCCAAATACCTCTTGTCTTTTGACAATTGGTATTCCCTTCATGTGGTGGAAATTGCTAATCATCTTTACATTGGATTTTATGTATCGTTTGTCTTCCTTACCTCTTGTGGATTGGTTTGAACATGTCTAGTATTTCTACAGATATAGAGAAAGTGATGACACCATCTTATGCATTTTATAATCAAATGCAAATTCTATAGAATGCACATCCCTTGGGGGAGCTATCCTATTTTCTTTAGAACACTCTCTTTATTTGTCTATCATAAAATCTTTGATACCCATCAAGTGTGTGTTGATGGGAGGCAAGTCTTGATCTTTATGATGCTTTGTGCCATCATGAAATTTGTCATGGATTTGGTTTGTTTGGAACCTAGCTCTCTTTTGGAGACTAGATAACTCGTGTTTGTTTTCTTTCAATTGGTATTTTGCTTCCTTTTTTGGCATGTGTCAATGGATATCTCATTCCTTGATGTATCTTTTAATTGATATCCTTCAAGTGTTAGTTTTTCGTTTGGTATCTTATTATCACTCGATACCTCGTCTTTTGGTGTCTTATCAACTATGTGTTGATTTGATTCTTGAAAGCCTTGAGCTTGCATATTTACTATATATAGTCTCTTTTGTATGCTTTCTTTCTTTGACCCAATATATAGGGGAAACTCCACCTTGTCATAAATTGGCTAAAGTGTGCATGAAATTCAATTTCATATCTATATGCACATATTTATGTGGAGTTTGTCCTATGTATTGTTGGTTTCCTAACACTTTGGTCCCAATGAGTTTGGGCACCATTTTGTTTGTGTTGTTGTTCTAGGAACAATTGGAGATGCACTGGATGCTCGGATCACCTACAAGGAAGGTGTTGATACCATGGACTTATTGGAGCCAAGCTAGGATGATCGATGAACCATTTTCTACTACATCAATCCAATTCTATCTCGGTAACAAGTATCTACTGTATGCATACATTTCTTGCATTTAACCTTTCGTAGGTTGCATCATGGCATCCGAACGATGATGTCTTATTGCTAGTTGGGATGTCTTTGATGTTCATAAATTGGAAGTCATATTGTACAATAAGAAAATATTAGGCCATGTGCTATGCTTTCAAGCAAAGATCTTGTTGGTATATTTATGACTTCCTTTTGGATATCTTGTTTGTTCCTTCTTGTAACCATTTTGGGTGTACATCCTTCTTTGTGGATATATATCATTATGATTGTCTTCTACCTAGAATCTTTTACACACGAGAGAAGTTACATCTCTAGTTGATATCCTCTTCTCTTTCACCTCCACCGTTGCATTTCCTTTTTTAGTTTATGGTGGCTTCATGAAAGGATTTGTCTTGAGTGTGGATGTTTTATCCTTGCATCTTGATGCACTCGTTGGTGGTGAAGATTATTTTTCCTCATGCCTGTCTTGACGAGGGTGTTGACATTTTGGTTGGTATCCCTTCTCTTGACAAGGTTATTATTTCCTTTCTTCACCATGGGTTGTCACAAGCGTTGGTTCTCAATTTGTTTATTAGTAAGCTTGTGAACCCATTTACTAGTAGTTTGTGTGGGGGAAGGATATGTCTTGCACTTTGTTTCTCATTTCTTCAAGACTATGTTGATGAGTAATGCTCATCCTAATATTAGTCTTCTCAAGTGCCTTGGCATGACTCACACACATCAATTTGGTTGAGCATATTCTTAAATTGCCTCGTTTACATGTTGCTCAACCATATGGTTTGTGCAAGTGATATGCTTATTGTCTCATCTATTTCCTTGCACTTGTTGCGTGTTTTTATTAATTTTGGGGTGCAACGATCCTATTTTGTGCACTTGTATCAAATACAAAAAAAAATCTTATTAGTGCACAAATCATGGGGAGCTTCTCTAGTTTTGATAAAACACTCCTTTGCCCTTATCGTAATATCTTTTTTCATGTGATTCGTAGGACCATATGATTTCTTATTCCTATTGGTATCTTTTCATTACTTGCTTCTCTCTTTTGTGTGTCTTTGTGACATACGATCCTTCTTGCAATCTTTGGGTCCTCGATATAGTTCGTTTTCCTCCAACATTTATCATTGTATTTGTGTATTTCTCTGCACTATTGTTGAGAAGTACACACTCTTTGGAGGACCACCTACTATATTGGCTTTCTAAACTTTTTGTCCATTTTGGCAATCGATGCCAATGGGGAAGAAGTTTAGAGAGTTTAGTTTGGTGATGCTTAGAGGGTTTTGCTTTTATTGATTAAGCATTTACATCTTGTACGCATGCATTATTGCTTTATATGTGTGTGCTTGGTTATGCTTATTTCCTTATATAAACTCTGTTGTACTGATTGTCATCAATTACCAAAATGGGGGAGATTGTTAGAGCATATTTCTCCATATGTGGTTTTGGTAATTGATGACAATCCCTATGGACTAATGGTTGCCGTAAGTTATATTCGAAGGATTTGTCCATAGGCACTTCTTGAAGTCCATCTATTGGTTTCAAGCAGTTTATATGATGACCAATGTGGTATTCAAAGTATTATCCAAAGATTGGTCATAAAGACACAAGGTTGATCAAGACTAAGCAGAGAGTAAATCAAGATGATCAACACACAAAGTGTACAAGATGTACCGGGAGGGATCAAGTGATCCCATGGTATAGTAAGAATTGTCCATAATGCTTTTGTGTACTAACCCATGTTCTTCGTGAGAGTTCTATGTGGGGTTAGGTGTGGTTCCATGGGTTTGTGTCAAGAGAAATATCTCATTCAACCTATGAAGGATGACATCAAGTGGTGATCGTCATCAAGATTGCAGTGTGCAAGTTCAAGTGGAGCATCATGAAGATATCATGCTTGAAGCTTGTCGTCAATTGTGGTGGCAACGGACTTGTGAAGATGTGGCGGAGAGTGGCTCACCCATAGTGAGTATGGGGGAGTAATCAACTAGTATTCATCAAACTAACGCAATTTAGAAAGGTGGTCCATCTTAAGGAAGCCAAGATCATCGTCATCTAGCTCAAGAGGACTAGGTGCTAGGTACACGTTTGCCCTTGATAGGTTTCTCTATTATAGGATAGATTGATGTACTGTCAAGGGGGGCTCTCAAGTGAGTAGCTTGATCGTATCGTTCTTTGAGAACTCAAACCATTTGCATCTTGCATCATCTTTCTTGGTTCTTGTTTGGTGTTTCTCTTTGTGTGTTGTAGAGCTTATGGTCATCTTTATGACAAGCTTGAGTTCATCGAAAAGGGAGTCCATATGCATCTTCTATGATGTTTTCGATGTTGAAAGTTTTTGTCGGTTCTTCATTCATAGAAGTCTCACATCTCTATATCATTGGCATTTCACAACTGCATGTTCTTAAGATTCCCGACAAGCTTGAGTTTGCTCGATTTAGAGCTCGTATGCGAAAGTTATCGTAGTTTCAGTATCGAGCGGTAGTACCGCTCCTCGTGCGAGCGGTAGTACCGCTCCTGGAGCGGTAATAGTTTTTTACTACCTCTCTCGGGTGGTAGTACGGCTCCCTTGAAGTTTCTTCGCATCTACAGCCTCAACAGTGGTAGTCACGGTAGTAATTTCTTACTACCGTGCGTTAGTGAGTGGTAATACCGCTCCGCTCGAGCTGTGAGTGGGGGTAACAGTTGGATTCTTTCCCCCACTATATAAAGGGGTCTTCTACCCCATTGGATCTAATCCATATGTTGAGCTCATGTTCTTCCCCCATTGTTGACCTTCTTAGAGCTTGCTAATTCTCAATCCCTCCAATGATTCTTGCTAATTCTTGAGGGCAAAGAGAGAGGAGATCTAGATCCACATCTCCACCAATCACTTTCTCCTCTATGTGAGGGGAACCCTTTGGATCTTGATCTTGGAGTTCGTTGTGAGATCCTTGTTCTTCCTCTCATACTCTCCATAGCTTTTCGTGTTGTGGAGGGATTTGAGTATGAGGGACTTGACCACTTCGTGTGTTCTTGCCATTGCATTATTTGCATCGATTTGAGTTCTCCACGATGATACGTGCAAGTGAGAAGTTGAGAAACTTATTACCCTTGGATACATGGTACCCCTAGAGATTGTTCTTCGTAGATGCTTTTGCGTCCTAGAAGCTTGGTGGTGCTTCGGAGCTGAATCATTGTGGTGTAAAGCTCCGGGCAAGCATTGGGGTCTCCAATTAAGTTGTGGAGATTTCCCCGAGCATTTGTGGTCACCTCGAAGCCATATGCCATTGTGGTGAAGCTTCATGGTGTTGTTGGGTGCCTCCAATTAAGTTGTGGAGATTGCGCCAACCTTGTTTCTACGGGTTCGGTGACCTCCCTCAAGGGTTCCTCATTGGAATCACGACATCTTGCATTGTGTGAGGGTGTGAGGAGATTACAGTGGCCTTAGTGGCATCTTGGGGAGCATTATGCCTCCACACCGCTCGAAATGGAGATTAGCATCCGCAAGAGTGTGAAGTTTGGGATACATCATCGTCTCTGCGTGCCTCGGTTATCACTTTCCTAAACCCTTTACTTATGCACTTTACTTTGTGATAGCCATATTGTTTCTTGTTATATATCTTGCTATCACTTAGTTGTTTATCTTTCTTAGCATAAGTTGTTGGTGCACATAGGTGAGCCTAGCTGTTTTAGTTTTTGCGCTTGACAAATTAAACGTTAGTTTTATTCCGCATTTGTTCATGCCTAAAACGTAATTATTTTATAGCGCCTATTCACCCCCCTCTAGGCGACATCCACGTCCTTTCAATTGGTATCAAAGCTAGGTCTCTCATTATTAGGTTTAACCACCTAGAGAGTAAGTATGTCGACTCCACCTACAGGTGGATTTCCACAAGGTAATGATATGGTGAGTAATGTTGATCATTGCAATGATGATAGTGGGCTTATTGTTGATGATCCTTCAACACTATATTATTGTAATGCTTCATCTTTGGGTGTTAACACTTCGATCACTCTAAATGTTTTACATGCTTGTGTTGATAGTCCTTGCATATCATGTAAAAACTGCTTGACAAAATCTCATGATGATATGCTTTCGATATCTTGTTGCCATGATAAAAATGTATATATTTCCTCGAGTTGTTGTGATAACAATGCAGAGGAAATCCATCACTCCATGGAACATGATGTGGCCTAGAACAATGCTTCAAGGATCCTACATCATCATCTACTATTTCTCAAATTTGCCTTATGACTAAAGCTTCAAAGGTATCTCCTACCTTGAATCCCAATATATCTATTGATGATGATGGAGATGATGATGATGAGGAGGATGATAATGATGAAAGGAGTGATAATATTAAATCCTTAAAATTTAAGTGTGAAATGATTTTTAAATCTCTTTATAAGAATAAACTTGCTTGTTCCAACTTCATGGAAATCACGTATATTGCCACTGAGGGCAATAAATACATTGAGGAGTTGGAAGCTCATCTCGAGGAGCATGAGGCAACCATTGAGACAATGGAAGGTCATGAGCGTGATTACGCTAATGCGATAGGGGAGCAATCCCAAGCTCTTGAAAATGAACAAACCACCAAGGATTATCTTGAGGAGACCTTTGCTCTAGAATTATCTAGATTAAAGGAATCCCATGATAGAGCCCTCGAGGTGTCTAATGATTTTAGAACTAAAAATGATAAGCCTGAAGTTGCTCATGCTAAACTCCTTGAGGACTATGAGCACCTCGAAATTGGCTCAAGGGCTATTAAGAGTTTGCTCATCAAACTCACTGAGTCTCATGCCCAACTTGAAGATTCTTATGCTAAAGAGCTTGCCAAGTTGCCTTCTCCTCTTGTTGTTAACGATGATGCTTGTGCTACTAACTCTCTTTCTTGTGAAGCATCCATATTAAAGGAGAATGTTGAGCTAAGGGCTCAACTTGAGTTGCTATCAGGCAATTATGGGAAATTGGAAGAAAGTCATGTAATGCTCACAAGATCTCATGATGATCTTCTAGTATCCCATAATGTGCTAAAATTAGCACATGAGGCTATTACTTCCAAGGTAACATCAAGTGAGCTTGATGTGGACGTTAGCACTACTTCTAGTCAAAATGCTATATTGCCATGTGCTAGTCCTTGTAATTTATCTACTCATAATGTTGCTACATCTTGTGATGAATTACTTTCCATTCCTTGTTGCTCTAACAATGAAGCTTATACTTCCTCTAATACTTGTGTTGATACTAATCATGTAGAGGAAATCAAAGAGCTCAAGGCCCAAGTCATTTGTTTGAAGAAAGGCTTGGAAAAGAGTCATGAAGGAATGTCCACACTCAACACTGTCTTGTGTGGGCAAAAATCCCCAAATGACAAAGATGGAGTTGGATTCAACTCCAACAACAAGAAGAAGTCCAAAACCTTGAAGAAGAAGGACCAAAACCAAGTCAAGAATTCGACCAAGATTGTTTGCTTCAAGTACAAAATTTAAGGGCACCATGTTAGATCTTGCCCATTAAAGAAAAAGCCCCAAAGTCACAACCAATAAGGGAAGCGTCCACAAGTTATACTCAACTACAAGTTGAAGAAAGGCATCTTCCAAAGAAGACCCAAGCCAACACTCCTCAAGTTGAGAAATCAATTGGGAAGAAAGTCAAGGGTAGATGTTGCTACTTATGTCGTGAGAAGGGTCACTTCGCTTCTTCTTGCACGAGAGGTAATTTATCCAACCCTATCATTATTGATGATATCTATTCTCTTGGGAAGGATAAGGTTGGCAATGTTTTTGCCAAGTTTGTTGGTACTCAAGTTGGTGTCAATAAAAAACCATTTGGGTCTTCAAGCCTATTTTTTTGTTAGCTCTTGTCGTCCTCAAGCCAACAAGCTCGAGTTTGCTCGATTCGGAGCTCGTATGCGAAAGTTATGGCAGTTTCAGTATCCAGCGCTAGTACCGCTCCTGTAGCGGTAGTAGTTTTGTACTACCGCTCTCGGGCGGTAGTAGCGCTCCCTCGGACTTTCCTCGCATCTACAACCTCAGCGGTGGTAGTCACGGTAGTAATTTTTTACTACCATGCGGTAGTACCGCTCCTGGCAGCGGTAGTACCGCTCCTCATAGCGGTAGTACTGCTCCGCTCGGGCTGTGAGTGGGGGTAACGGTTGGATGCTTTCCCCCACTATATAAAGTGGGTCTTCTTACCCATTGGATCTAATCTATCCCTTGATCTCTTGTTCTACCCCCGTTGTTGACCTTCTTAGAGCTTGCTAATTCTCAATCCCTCCAATGATTCTTGCTAGTTCTTGAGGGAAAAGAGAGAGGAGATCTAGATCCACATCTCCACCAATCAATTTGTCCTCTATGTGTGTAACGACCAAACCTCGAAGGATTTGAGTCTCTGTGCTTTACTGTGCTAGTCCCTGGATCGACTCGCTAGCACACACAGTATAGATGAAAACCAGATATAGCAAGTGCATCATTTATAATAACGTATGATCCAAAATTTATAAAATATAACAATCTGCATAGCACTTAGCTAGCTTTATTCTAATAAACAGCGGAAAAGTAGCAGAATAATAACGATGAGTCCCATCATAGCCCACTGGCGATGTTGAGTGAAGACTCGCGACCCTAACGGTACCTTACTCCTCGTCTGAATATCCTGCAACATGATACGTTGCAGCCATATAGGTAAATACTTTGAATGTATTGGCAAGTTACACAGGAAAAGTAATATAACAGACCTACATGTATATGCATAGTATAACAAGAGAAAGGCTGATGGTTATTTTGCAGAAAGCTGATTTTATCCTCATAGCTACCTAATAGTCAAGGTTTAATTTGTTTGCTACAATAACTCACATATGGTTGAATTGGCATCTCCAACTCCAACCTATTACCATTATTAAGTTTCCCACCAAGTTTTATTAAGTGTGTCATCTGTCAAGATCATCCAACAACTGTAATGGCCTAGCTGCTCAAAATTGTCCATAACCGGGGACACGGCTAATCATGATTAGTTTATACACTCTGCAGAGGTTAGTACGATGTACCCACTGGACCCAACCCGAAGATTGAGACGAAGTCTTTCAGAAGCAGTCACCTAGTCCCACAGGAGGCCCATCCCACCTATCATAGCTACATCAGCTGGCACATCCGGGTAAGGTTTCCACGACTGATCAACTAAGCCAGAGCCCATAATAGCCAGTGGTCGCACAAGGAAGCTACTAGTCACTAAGTCTGTTTGATCTTTTTGAACCTGGGCGGCATTCCACTTACATTCAGAGGGTAGAAACCATGATGTTCTTGAAACCACCCAGCAATACCATATCCGCCCAGAGGTGTATTATATCCTGAATTACTACTCAATTTATTTTGTAGTAATCCTCACATAAACTCAATGAATACAAAAATCAATCCCCGTCTACATAGCATAGCAAAATTACAAATACCACGATCTTCAATGACGAGGGATATAGCTCAATAGCATAGCAATAATAATATTCCTATACATGCATAATTTTCATAGGGTGATATAATACTACATGCATAGAAAAATAATAGGTAAAGGATGATCAACATGTAACTTGCCTTGATTCTGGTTCAAAAAGTCACACTCCTCACAATAGTTTGCGTCGCACTCCGCACAATCTACATGTTGCAAACAATCACACCAATCAATCACCACAATCACATAACATCAAATGAAACCATCGGCAATAAAACAACTTGTTTAAAACCAAAGCATAAATACCATGGCAGCAGGTATAAAATCATCTACATGCTGATACGATGACAACGCAAAAAGAATCAACTAAACCGGATGATCGGTTTGCAAAATATGGCCTCCGGTAGGTTTAAAATAATCTGTTTTAACAGAAAAATTAATTTTCGTAAAACTGAAAACTACTGGTTCTAACACGTTCTACTCATCAATACGAGATCACAGGAAAAAGAATTTCCTGAATCGGAGTTACGAGTAAAAAGATAAACGCGTTTCAAAATTATACCGAGAATCTGACAAAGCTAAAAACAGACTAAAAACAGATTAAATTTCGTCCTGAAGCTGTTCATCGGGGTTTGATGAATCCGCTCGTGCATGCGTTCTCACCACGAACAGCGGGGAAAAACGGAACCGTCTCGGTGTGGTGCCTCCGATGGTGCTTCTCCGGTGGCGGTCGGACAAACTCCGGTGACGTGCGCAAACTCCGATGAACGGCTTCGCGAACTCCGGTGGATGGTGAGGTGCTCCGGCGATGGCGGCTCCGGCGTCGGCGCGGTGAGGGGCGGCTCCTCTGCGGTCTAGGCGAGATGGGGTCTAGCTCAGATCGAAGTCAGCACAAGAATCGGGTCCTGGGACTTTTCTACTCGCGAGGAGTAAAGGAGTCGTGGTCGAACATGAGCTCGTTTCCTGGGTGAAACCGGCTCGGTGCAGGGGCTGTGGCATGCTGGCGCTGGGCACGTGGGCAAGTGGCCTCGTGGCCTGGGGCTCCTAGGGCCAGGAGCGTGGGGCTCGGTCCCTGGCTCGATGGAAACAAGGAGCTGGGGCTCATGGGTGTGCCACCAGCGCTGGATGGTGCTGGGCACATGCCGTGCTGGCTGGGCTGAGCCTTTGGCTCGGCCTGGCCAGCTAGTCCAGTTTTTTTTAAATAAAAAAATATCAAATATTTTTTTAAATAACAGAAATATATATATATATATAGATACAATATATATATATAAATATAATATATACGCATATAGTAATATATATATACCATATATATATAGAGATATATACGCATATAGTAATATATATATATATATATATATATATATATATATTAAAATGCTAATATAGACATAAATAAATATAAAATTAATCCACCTAATAAATAATAAAGGAACCCTAGTTCCTCCTAATGAAATTTTTTAAAATAAGTTTTATGCAATAGGCCACACAAAAAGCATTTGAAAACTTCACTAAAATAATTTGAAAGATTATAAAGTTTCCAAAACCAAATAAGATAACTCCAAATAATATTCGAAACATTATGCACTTTAATTCGACAGGGGAGAAGTCATATTATCTCCACTCCAATAAATTGCCCGCAGTCACATAATGAATAAAATTTTCAAAAGAACAAAATAATGCATAAAAATATGAGATGCATATGAATGATCTATTAACATCCGAATTTAAGAAAATCGGGATGTTACAATGTGAGGGGAACCCCTTGGATCTTGGTCTTGGAGTTCTTTGTGAGCTCCTTTTTCTTCCTCTCATAATCTCCATAGCTTTTGTTTTTGTGGACGGATTTGAGTGTGAGGGACTTGACCACTTCGTGTGTTCTTGCCATTGCATTATTTGCATCGGTTTGGGTTCTCCACGATGATACATGGAAGTGAGAAGTTGAGAAGCTTATTACCCTTTGGTACTTGGTACCTCTAGAGATTATTCTTCGTGGATGCTTTGGCGTCCTAGAAGCTTGGTGGTGCCTCGGAGCTCAATCATTGTGGTGTAAAGCTCCGGGCAAGCATCGGGGTCTCCAATTAAGTTGTGGAGATTGCCTCGAGCATTTGTGGTCACCTTGAAGGCATATGCCATTGTGGTGAAGATTCGTGGTGTTGTTGGAAGCCTCCAATTAAGTTGTGGAGATTTCCCCAACCTTGTTTGTACGGGTTGGGTGACCGCCCTCAAGGGTCCCTTAGTGGAATCACGACATCTTGCATTGTGCGAGGGCGTGAGGAGATTACGGTGGCCTTAGTGGCATCTTGGGGAGCATTGTGCCTCCACACCGCTCCAAACGGAGATTAGCATCTGCAAGGGTGTGAACTTAGGGATACATCATCGTCTCCGCATGCCTCGGTTATCACTTACCCGAACCATTTACTTATGCACTTTACTTTGTGATAGCCATATTGTTTCTTTCTATATATCTTGCTATCACCTAGTTGTTTATCTTTCTTAGCATAACTTGCTGGTGCACATAGTTGAGCCTAGTTGTTTTTGGTTTTGTGCTTGACAAATTAACGTTAGTTTTATTCCGCATTTGTTCAAGCCTAAACTGTAATTATTTTAAAGCGCCTATTGACCCCCCCTAGGCGACATCTACGTCCTTTCAGAGGTATTGAAGTTGATAAAGTTGAAGTTGATGCTATTGAAAAAATGTCGTGTCCAACAGATATCAAAGGTATAAGAAGTTTCCTTGGTCATGATGGTTTCTATAGGAGGTTTATTAAAGACTACTCTAAGATTTCTAAACCTCTCACTAATCTTTTGCAAAAGGATGTACCATTCGTTTATTATGATGATTGTGTAGAAGCATTTGAAAATCTTAAGAGAGACTGGATCACATCACATGTTGTTCAACCACCTTATTGGAACCTACCCTTTGAAATCATGTGTGATGCTATTGATTATGGTGTTGATGTTATTCTAGAACAAAGAGTTGATAAGAAATGAAATGTTATCCATTATGCTAGTAAAACTCTAGAGAGTGCTCCAAGAAAAAACGCTACCACTGAAAAGGAATTTTTAGCAGTTGTGTTTGCTTATGATAAGTTTAGACCTTATATTGTTGATTCCAAGGTAACTGTTCACACCGATCACGCTGCTATTAAATACCTTATGGAAAAGAAAGATGCTAAACCTAGACTTATTAGATGGGTTCTTCTGCGGCAAGAATTTGATCTGCATATTATTGATAGAAAGGGTGCTGATAACCCTGTAGCAAATAATTTGTCTATATTAGAGAATGTTTTTGATGACCCACTATATATTGATGATAGCTTTCCTGATGAACAATTAGGTGTCATAAATGCTTCATGTAGTGCTCCTTAGTATGTTGATTATGCTAACTACATTGTTGCTAAATTTATACCGCCTAGTTTCACATACCAACAAAAGAAAAAGTTCTTCTATGATTTAAGACATTACTATTGGGACGATCCAGACCTTTATAAAGAAGGAGTAGATGGTATTATTAGATGTTGTGTACCTGAGCATGAATAGGGATAGATCCTACACAAGTGTCACTCTGAGGCCTACGGAGGACACCACGCTGGAGATAGAACTGCACACAAGGTATTACAATCTAGTTTTTATTGGCCTACTCTTTTTAGGAATGCTCATAAGGTTGTCTTGTCTTATGACGAATGTCAAAGAATTGGTAATATTAGTAGACGACAGAAAATGCCTATGAATTATTCTCTTGTTATAGAACCATTTGATGTTTGGGGTTTTGATTATATGGGACCTTTTCCAAAGTCCAATGGGTATACTCATATTCTAGTTGCTCTTGATTATGTTACTAAGTGGGTAGAAGCTATTCCAACTAGTAATGCCGATCATAACACTTCTATTAAAATGCTGAAAGAAGTTATTTTCCCTTGAAAGCACAGTTGCTCCCTAGGGTGGTTTTGATAATTGATCACAACATATGCATCATTGGACTAATGTGTTTTCCAAGTATATTTCCAAAACGTTCGAAAGATGTTATGACTTAAGGTTTATGTGGAGATACCCGTGGAAGCAAGAAAGGAATAATATTGGCTCAAGCTTCAAGCTAGAAGACTCTTATTTTGTATTTGTGAGAAATTGCTTTTGAGTCCATAGGAAAGCCAATACTATTAAAAGGGGGTGAGGTAGTAAAATGAACCGATTGCTCAAAGGCTCAAAGTTAGCCACCAAAACACTCAGTCATTTTCCCACATTTCCACTCTGTCAAGTTCCACATACACAAATTCGGTGTAACCAACATTGCCATATCAGACCCACCGAGTTTGAACCTACGAGAGAACCCTAGCCATTGTTGGGGAACGTAGCAAATTCAAAATTTTCCTACGCCATACAAGGATCTATCTATGGAGAGACCAGCAACGAGAGAGGTTGTAGAGCATCTTCATACCTTTGAAGATCGCTAAGCAGAAGCGTTACTATGAATGCGGTGGATGGAGTCGTACTCGCGGCGATTCAGATAGCGGTCGGTTTCGATCTATGTGCCGAATCACGGCACCTTCGCGTTCAACACACGTACAACCCAATGACGTATCCCACGCCTTGATCCAGCAAGGAGGAGGGAGGGGTTGAGAGAGAGCTTCGGCATCACGACGGCGTGGTGGCGATGGAGCTATGAGGTCTCCCGGCAGGGCTTCGCCAAGCACCGTGAGAGAGGAGAAAGAGGAGAAGCAGGGCTGCGCCGAGAGAGAGATTTCGTGTGTCTCAAATCAGCCAAAAGCTCCACTATATATAGGGGGAGAGGGAAGGGGGCGCCCCCTTTAAGGTTCCCACCCCCAAAGGGTGCGGCAGCCTGTAAGTGCATCTAGTGCCCCTTAGTGATTTTGGTGGTTTGGAGACTTATAGGTTAAGTATCTAATGTGTTCATGAGTGTACACACGATCTATAAGTCATGAGGAGTTTGAAATATTCGATGAATATCGACCCCTAAAAATGTATATCTTCGGCTAAAGAAATTGGTCTGAAGGTGAAGAATTGAATCGCGAAGGAGTTGCGATGAAATTGACATTCCTCATGAAGAAATTGAAAATGAGGAATCGGTGTGTCGTGAAGAAAAACAATCTGAAGATTTTGAAGCATGAAGATTTATTTCTGTCTGTTTTATTTTCTTCACTTTTGAGTCATAGGAACACCGTACTGTTAAAGGGGGTCAAAGTATCACGTCGGAATGAATTTCCTCATGATGCTCAACCCAAACCTAATCCTACCAAAAGCCTCAAGTGAGGAATATGAGAGACATGAGGACTCTCACAGTTGAGGGTCCCGACCGTTACCGCAAGTCACGCCACATTACTGATCTTATCCACACCAACGGTCATATTATTTAAGGGCATTAATGTCAAATCACGTCGGGATGCTCCCAGGCTATAAATAGCCGCCCTCACAACCATTAGCTGGTTGGCTGCTCCATTGGAAACTGACACTTGTCATAAGAGCAACCCAAATTCCTGAGAGTCTTCGAGAGTAATTCATTAGTGAGGAAATACCCCAAACACCAAACCACAAACCGAAAACCAAGTGATTGAGCATCACTGAAGAAGTTGTTCCTGTGTGGGACTGAAGCCTTTTACCTTTGAGGATTTTGCATCCTCCAGACGGTTAGGCGTCATGGTCTAGAGCAATCCAGCAGTCAATTGTGGATTGCCAGGTGACCAAGTTTGTGAGGATTTGGAAGTCTGCCCTGAAGACTTACCACGAGTGTTGGGTGAGGACTTTGTGTTCTTAGACCAAGGAGAATACGGTAGGGACTATGTGTCCCGAGACTGTGTGTATTTTGGTTTCAATACCAAGCCTCTCCAAACCAGATGTACAACTATCACAACAGTTGGAACTGGGTCATCAACCACTGTCTTCACTGTGAAACAGGTTCTATTTCTTCAACTCTTTAAATTCCTCATATTGTATGTTGATGATTTTCATTGTCTCTATTTGAAGAACTTGCTGAAGACTTTCCCTGAAATTCCTCAACCCCAAATTCTTCACGCGAGTTAATCCTCATCTGTTTTCTCCGTGCGTGCATACTGTGCAAACTGTTTTGCATAATCTTCATCTTGAAAACTGCTGTAGTGATACTTTGGACTCCTCAGCCTTTGCTGTTTCCGATGCAAGTTAGTCATCAGTGAGGAATTTCCTCGAAAGGAATTTCCTCGGTGATGAAATTCTAAAAATCTCCTATTCACCCCCCTCTAGTCGATATGACGCACTTTCAATTGGTATCAAAGCAAGGTACTCCCTTGTTCTGTGTGATTGTGGTTTAACCACCTGGAGTTTTAGTTATGTCGACTGCACGAATGATCAAGGTTACTGCAGGATGTCCTACTTTCGAAGGAAAGGACTTTCCCTTCTGGAAGACCAAGATGCAGAAGCATCTACAAGCTATTGACAACGATCTCTGGTATATTGTGGAACATGGCGTCCCTATCGTCACTGCTACTGTCTCTGCCGCTGATGTGAAGAAATTCAAGCAACTTGATTATCAAGCGAAGAATATCATCTGTGGCCATCTGAGCAAGGGCCATTATGGCAGAGGGAGTGCTTTGGGCTCAGCAAAACTTATTTGGGAAAGGCTGTCCAAAGTTAATGAAGGAGTATCAACCCAGCGTGATTCTCGTGTTGATGTTCTTCGCAATCTCTTCAATCGCTTCAAGAGGCTTGACAATGAAAGCTGCCAAGATACCTTTGATCGCCTCACTGACATATCAAATGAACTGCAAGCACTGGGAGCTCGAGACATTACTGATCACGAAGTTGTGAAGAAACTGCTAAGATCTTTGGACTCTTCATTTGATACTTTAGTTCTGATGATTCAAGAGAGACCAGACTACAAGATGCTTGATCCAGCTGATATACTCGAAAGACTCAATACTCATGAATTCCAACAAGAAGAAAAGAGAGATCTATATGGACCAAGCTATTCTAGACCACGTGCACTGAAGGCCAAAGAAATTTCCTCATCTGAAGAAGAAGACTCGGATGGTAGCATTGGTGATCCTGAAGAATTTGGACAGGAGGTTGCAATGCTCGTGAGGAAATTCCAGAAGTTTACACGACGTGGCTAGTTTGGTAAATCTTCAAGAAGAGATATGAGGAAATCAGAATCTTCATCTGAGGACTACAAGAAAAGAACCTGCCACAAATGCAAGAAATCAGGTCACTACATTGCTGATTGTCCTTGTTGGGGAAAGGAATCAAAGAATAAGAAATACAAGGATGAAAGTTCTGATGACTCGAAGAAAAAGCAGAAATGTTCAAAATCCTCATCTTCAAAGTCCTCATCGCAAAAGAAGACTAGTTTCAGAAAGGCTCGGGCACTTATTGGCAAGGAAATGGATTCCGAGGCAGAATCTGAGGAATCTGATGAAGAGGAGGGTTCTGATGAAGACTCAGAATCTGGACAGGCTAGCCTTGCACTTGCAACCACATTCATCAGCAAGTCAATCTTCAACCTTGAAGAAAACAATAACACCATCCACACTGATGACTATGCTGATGACTTCGCTCCAACCTATTGCTTCATGGCAAAAGGTTCAAAGGTACCGAATGATGCTTCCCCCTCTGATTCAAGTGACTGTGAACCTGATGATTATAAAAAACCCAGTTACAATAAACTTGCTATCATTGCCACTAAACAACAAACTGCCCTGGAAAAGCTTCAGAAACTGCTAGACAGAAGTGATGATCTGTTAAATGATGAAATGAATCTTACCCAAATCCTCACTGAAGATATGAAAAGTATTCATTCCAGATTTGATAATCTTCAAGATCGTCATGTTACACTCCCCGCTGATCATAAGAAACTTTCCTATGAATTTCTTCGAAGGAAGCTTGATCTTGAGAAGCTGAGGATTGCTCATGCCGATCTTTGTATGGAAAATGATTCATTACTAGCTCAATAGATGAGTGCTGCTCAAGCTGAATTCATTCCTCCATGTCTTAAATGCATCAAACGTGAAACTGCTAATTCTTCACCAGAATCATCAAATGCTTCTATTGCTACAAATTCTTCAACTGCTCCTGTAGTGTCAAATTCCTCACTTGAGGAAACCATAAATGTCACTGATGAAAATGCAGGGCTGAAGGAATTGTATGTGACAGGCATATACAAAAGTCTCAAAGGACACCAAACCCTTTGTGATGTGCACAAAAAGCAGATCTTGAACAAGAACCCGAGGAAAGAAGGAATTGCCTTTGAGAGGAAATTGAATGCTGATGGATCTTATTGGAAACCTGAACAGTATACCAAAACCTCATGGGTTGCTGCTACTGGGCCTCCTTTTGATCCATCCAATCTAACGGGCTTTTCATGTGAATTATCCTATTCCTCAGATGAGTCATTTGACTCCAACTATATACTGTTCAAAAATCAATCTGGTGAAGTATTTGCTCGATATGTTGGAACTAACTGCAGGAACGGGCCTCCCCTGAGGAAGATCTGGGTTCCCAAAAGTTGCCTTGAAAATCTTCAGGTGAATGTCCTCATGACACCACCTATGAAGAATTTGAACCCCAGATCAAATTCCTCAGGAGGAGCAAAGTCTTCAAGAGGATCAAAATCCTCAACTGGTCAAAACTATGCTCGTACCCGTGCTAATGCTTCTAACATGCAGGGAAATTACAAGGAATATGAATATGAGCGTTATTCTTCAAATCATTATGTTCATAAATCCTCAAATAAGTTCTCTGCATATTCATTTGAGTACTTTAACCCTCCTACTATTAAGAGAAGTGCATTAGCTTCAATGCCCCCTTTCTCATATGGTGCTCGCAGGATGATGAATGCTTTACCACCCCTTCAGATGTGGGTGGTGAAGAAATTGAACTAATCACTTCTGCAGGTCAGGTCTCCAGATGAAAATCGTCATATGAAGAATTTGCTGGAGACTAGAGGAAAACGCTTGATGGGAAGCAAGCTAATATTGATGAAATAGAAATATTTCACACGTCCTTATAATTCTGTTTATGATGAAATTCCTATCTGATGAAATTGATATCATATTCTTCAAGTGTGAAGCATATGAGATGGTAAGCTGTACTAATTCATCTGCAGGATGAGAAACCCAAGAGTACTGAGTGGGTTCTTGATAGTGGCTGCACTCACCACATGACTGGTGACAAAAGCTTGCTGATGAATATGCCACTAACTCCATCACCCCTCAAGCAAATCACATTGCTGACAAAGGTAAAAGCAATGTATTGAGACTTGGCAAAGTGGCTATTTCCAAGGATAGGCACATGGATAAAGTAATGCTTGTTGAATCCCTTGGATTTAACCTCATGTCAGTCTCAATGCTTTGTGATCTTGATATGATTGTTATCTTTGGAATATATAGATGTGTTGTCATCATGGAATCTGACAGATCCAAAGTCTTCGAAGGTGTTAGAAGAGGGGATTTGTACATTGTTGATTTCTCTACAGGTCCTCAACCAGCCACTTGCTTACTAGCAAAAACCTCAGAAGGGTGGCTTTGGCATCGAAGACTTGGTCATGCATGCATGAGGAATTTGCACACGCTCGCGAAGAAGAAGCATGTCATCGGCATCGAATCAGTCAAATTCCTGAAGGACCACCTCCGTGGTGCTTGTGAGTCTGGGAAAATGACCAGATCCCAAGCATCCCTTGAAGACTGTCATGACCACTACTCGTCCATTTGAATTGCTTCACATGGATCTATTTGGACCTACTCATTGTGCCACTCTAACAAATGCAACATCTTTATATGGCTTTGTCATAGTTGATGATTATTCCAGATACACATGGGTGCATATCAATTTATATAAAACTGAAGTTCAGGATGTCTTCAAACGATTTTCTTCAAGGGCCTCGACGAACTTCGGCGTCAAGATCAAAAACATCAGGAGTGATAATGGAACAGAGTTCAAAAACACTGGTCTTGATAATTATCTTGATGAACTTGGTATTACTCACGAATTGTGTGCTCCTTATACTCCTTAATAGAATGGTGTCGTCGAAAGGAAGAACATGACTCTGGTTGAGATGGCAAGAACCATGCTTGACAAATATCAGACTCCTCGTCGCTTTTGGCCTGAAGCAATTAACATTGCATGCCATATCATCAACATGGTATATCTTCACAAATTCCTCAAGAAAACCTCATATGAACTCCTCACAGACAAGAAACCCAATGTAAGTTATTTCAAAGTCTTCGGTGCAAAATGCTGGATTAGAGATCCTCACCATAGCTCAAAGTTTGCACCTAAGGCACATGACAGTTTTGTGCTCGGTTATGGAAAGGACTCGCACACCTACAGAGTCTTCAACAACTATCACAACAAGGTTGTTGAGACTGTAGATGTGCGGTTCGATGAAACTAATGGCTCACAAAGAGAGCAATTGCTTCCTGATCTAGATAAGCTGTCTCCTGAGGAAGCAATAAAGCTCAAAGCTACTGAAGATATATTTCCCACTCAGGAAATTGATGAAGAGATCATTCCCAGCACTGATGAAAATCAAGAAGATGCTCATGAGGAAATTGCTCCAGAACCAATTCCTCAGCCCAGACGAAGTCCTCAACCAGATCATCCGAGGATTGCAAATGAAGTAGAACTTGACAAAATCCTCGATGACATCAACGCGCCAGGTCCTCTCACTAGCCCAAAAGCTTCACACTTAGTTAAATTTTATGGGCATTTCTCCTTTGTGTCTATCACAGAACCTTCAAAAGTTGCTGAGGCTTTCATGGAACCGGAGTGGATCCAAGCCATGCAAGACGAACTTCTTCAATTCAAGATGAATGACGTATGGGAGCTCGTCAAACGACGAGATCCTCGCAAGCACAATATCATCGGCACCAAGTGGATTTTCCGAAACAAGCAAGATGAGGATGGTCAAGTGGTGAGGACTAAGGCACGACTTGTAGCCCAAGGCTACACACAGGTTGAAGGAATAGATTTTGATGAAACTTTTGCACTTGTTGCTAGAATTGAAGCTATTCGAATACTACTTGCTTATGCTAATCATCATAACATCATCTTATATCAAATGGATGTGAAAAGTGCATTCCTCAATGGTAAGCTTGAGGAAGAAGTATATGTTGCTCAGCCCCCAGGTTTTGAGGATCCAAAGAATCCAGACAAAGTCTTCAGACTCAAAAAGGCGCTCTATGGTCTCAAGCAAGCCCCTCGGGCGTGGTATGATACATTGAAGGAATTCCTCATGAAGAAAGGCTTCAAACCTGGTTCACTCGATCCAACTCTTTTCAGTAAATCCTATGATAATGAACTATTTGTGTGCCAGATATATGTTGATGACATCATATTTGGGTGTACTGACAAACGTTACATTGATGAATTTGCTTACGTGATGAGTGAAGAATATCAGATATCTATGATGGGGGAGCTGAAATTCTTCTTAGGTCTTCAAATTCATCAACAACGCAATGGAATCTTTATATCACAGGAGAAATACCTCAAGGATTTTCTGAGGAAATTCGACATGCATGAATGCAAAGGTGCCAACACTCCAATGCCTACCAATGGCCACCTCTGCAATGATGAAAATGGTAAAGAATTTGATCAGCAGGTATATCGCTCCATGATTGGCTCTCTATTGTATTTGTGTGCATCTAGGCCAGATATAATGCTTAGTGTTTGCATGTGTGCACGTTTTCAAGCAAAACCTAAGGAATCACACAATAAGGTTGTGAAGCATATTCTTCGATACTTAGCTCACACACCAACACTAGGATTATGGCACCCCAAGGGCTCAAATCTTCATCTTGTGGGATATTCTGATTCTGACTATGCTGGTGACCGTGTGGATCGCAAGTCAACCTCCGACACATGTCATTTCCTCATAAGATCACTAGTCTGATGGTCCTCAAAGAAACAGAATTGCGTTTCACTCTCCACTGCCGAAGCTGAGTACATTGCTGCTGGTTCATGCTGTGCTCAATTGCTATGGATGAAGCAAACCCTCAAGGACTACGACATCAACATGAAGAATGTGCCTCTCTACTACGACAATGAGAGTGCAATCAAGATAGCATACAACCCAGTACATCATTCGAAGACTAAGCACATCCAGATACGTCACCATTTTCTTCGGGACCATGTCCTCAAGGGCAACATCCTCATCGACCATGTGAAGACTGATGATCAACTAGCAAATATCTTCACTAAGCCCTTGGATGAGAAAAGGTTTTGCAAGTTGCGGTGTGAGCTAGATACCTTAGAATCTTCAAATGTTTTGTAAAAACATGCACACATCCTAACACTTATGCAAAATTGATGACTTAGATGTGGCACACACGAAGAATCGGTTTTCTTCAACCAATGAAGAATATCACTCTTAGTGTGTGGAAATCAACAAAGAAATTGATTCTCAGGGCCCTACGACAATTGTACGTGGCGTCTGAAATCAACATTCTTATATGGTGGGTCACGCCACCACCCAACTTGAAATTCCTCAAGTTGAATTTCTTCAAAGTTGATTTTCTTCAAAACAATTGTTCTTCAAACTTGTCTTTCTTCAAAACTCAAATTCATCATCATGACGCTTTGTCACAAAATCCTCAAGTTAATCAAAATCTTCAAAAACACTTGATGATTTTCATTTGCTTGGATATATATATATATATATATATATATATATATATATATATATATAGACTGTGATTTCAAAGTCCTCAACAGCATTCACTTATAGCTATTTCTTCAATTTAATATTTCATCTAAGTGAATGTGATCGGACCCTACTTTCCTTCTATGCTACTCTCACCCAGTCTATTCAATTCTTCATATGCGTTCTACTTGAAACTTTGTTCAAAATCCTCACTGCGTCCTTGTCAGTTGATGATTTTGTAACAAAATCCTCAAATCTGCAAAAATGATTTTTATATTGTTACACAGTAACTGAACCCCATTTCTCACAATCAGATAAGCACGATCTCCACCGCTTTAAATGGTTGCTACACGTGTCCTGCGGAGATGAAAGGACAGGGGTAGTTCGGTCCGAAAGAATCGGCCAGACAATTTTCAGCTCGGCTATAAATATGTCCTTACCCCCCCTCCGGTTGAAACTCTTCGTTCTCTCTCTCGACCTCCTCTCCGCTACAACAAAGCCCTAGCGCCACTACTAGAAGTCTCGTCGCCAGCGAGGAAAAGCTTGACTGTCTCGACCTCTCCGTCCCCGAAATCACGTCGGAAACGGATCATCTTCGTCCGCCGCCGCCGTAGCTGTCCTCTGTTGCCGACTTAGGGCGCAGTGGACTCGCACCGAAGAGCATCTACTGCTGCTGTCTTCTGTGTTCTTCATGCACGCTATATAGGGTAAATAAAAACCCTATTTTTACAGCTCTTTCGATCTACTATTTTACCGTAGATTTGTGAAATCTGTTTTTGCTCAAGTGTCTATCAGTCTCTATTCCTCAAACACTGCTTATTCCTCAACTGTTGATGAATTTCACTAAGCATCTAAAGTCTTCAAGAGATTCCTCAGTTGTGCAAATTTTCGAATCTGTACAACTCTGGAACCCAAGATCAGAGTGCTTAGACAAATTCCTCAACTCACTGGTCAAATTCCTAAACTTTTAAAAAAATTATTTCATCAAATTTGAGAACGCATATGACCTCTTTAAATTCCTCGCAACTATACTCTCTTCACACGTACAAAAATGTGAGCTTATGAATCTCTAGGTTCTCATCAACTTAAGTCATCTGCAGTGTTTCTTGAAGAAAATCTACAAGTTTCATCAGAATCGTCAAGAGTTCATTTTTCTCAGCAAAAGCCTCAGCTGAAGAAAATGGAAGATGAAAGGAAGCAAAAGGGTGGCAAGAAGCTTGAACAGAACACAACCATCGATATTCCTGAGGACATATACCTGGAATACTGCACACCTGATGAGCAAGAGACAATGCACAAGAGGAAGATAAGGCTTCAGAAAATAGAACGCCGGTGGGCTAAGGAGTGGAAAGAACACAGTCTCGTCACTCCCAAGTACGCGAAGAAATTCGCTCTCAAGCCTCCTGGCAAACGGCCTCCTCTTGAGGATTATCAGGATGCACACCCCTCAAGCCTCAAGACAATTGATGACTATCGTGAGGAAAAGACAAAACATTTGTCAAAGCTTCAGAAGCAAGCAGAAGCCCGCCGTGAGGAAATTTAATGAAGAATCTGCTGCTGCTACGACTGCCGCTACCTCCCGTGCAGCTGAAACTTCTGGCACGACCATTCCTCAAGTGAAGTCTGTGCCACCGAAACCAAAGGTTTCAAAGCCTCAGGAGAAAATGCCTTAGAAAGCTGCACCAGCATGCGCACCAAAACGCTC
Organism: Hordeum vulgare subsp. vulgare; assembly: GCF_904849725.1. Taxonomy (NCBI): domain Eukaryota; kingdom Viridiplantae; phylum Streptophyta; class Magnoliopsida; order Poales; family Poaceae; genus Hordeum; species Hordeum vulgare. The sequence continues at coordinate 261,728,962 of NC_058523.1, read as the reverse complement.
AACACCACCAAAGGCTTCAAAGCGTGAACACAAGCAGATTGTGAAGCAACTGTCTACTGTCTCTAGCTCCTCTGTTCCTTCTGCAACAAGCTCTGAGACAAAGTCTTCACGAACTCCAATGAAGACTAAGGTGACTGCTGGGAGAGGAACCATACCAAGCCCTGGCAAAACCATCAAAGTCCCATCTGCATTAGAAGGCAGTGATTAATATGATGATGAGACTCTGGAAGCCATCATCAGAAACAAGTAGGAGAGGGTAGCACAAGCTTCAGGCAGCACCATTCCTCTGGCCATGGACCCAAAAGTCCTCTTGGATTACATCAATATATGGTATGAGGACCCCAACACACCTATTGATGATTTGAAGCTTCCTCCAGACATCAGCCACATGGTGGCCACTTTCATCAACGAGGCCAAGTGGAAGGAGACGCAAGCCAAACAAGCTAAGGCTGCGAATCTTAAAAAGGAGAAATTCCTCAGACAGAATCTCCTCAGCTTGATGCCGGATGCACTTGTGTCCACTCAGGCATAATTGAAGACTTTGACTGACAAGTACACCAAGCTCTCTGATCGTCAAAGTCTCAAGAACAATTTCATCAAATTTTCTACTGATGCAGTCGATGATTACAACAAGAAGGCTGCCCCTCCAGCAACAACACAGCAACCTGAGATTGAGGAACCACAGACTACCCCTGCTGAGGAAATCCCTCAAGAAAGCCGTGCTGATGAACCGGCTATTGAGCAAATAACGAAGGAAACTCCAGCTGATGACTCTGCTCCAGCTGATGAAACTGCTCCACCTGATGCATCTAAGCCAGCTGATAACTCTGTTCCAACTGAGGAAACTGCCAGGACGGAGGTGTCTCCGCCTCCTAAAGAGAAAACTTCTTCACCAGAATCTTCAAAGGTGAAGAAAATGACTCCGTCCGCATCAGACGTGAAGAAGACCAGAGCTGCTGAAAAGGAAGCCAAGAAGAGAAAAGCTTCCTCAATAGAAGAATCAACTGAGGCCAAGCGCTTCAAATCTCTTGATGAAAATGCACCTCTGGATCCTGAGCCTCTCAACATTGCTCCATCTTATGAGATGACTCCCTTCGAAAGAAAAGACAAGGAGCACTTGAGTGATGAGGAAATGAAGAATGCTGCGTCTGAGGAAGACACTGATGAGGTAATTCAGATTGATGACATTCCTCAAACCTTTATTCCTCCTGAAGAACCTGCTCAAGGATCAGCTGAACCAGCTGATGAATTTGGCTCCTCCACCAAGCAAACCCCTCAAGCTGAGGAAAATCAAGGAGAAAACCCTCAGCCTGAAGAAAATCCAAATACTTAGCAATACCCTCAACTTGAGGCTCAGGATGAAGAGATTCCTCCTCCTGAGCAAAATCCTCAACCAGAGGCTCATGTTGATGACATTCCTCAGCCAGAGCAAGATCCTCAGCCTGAAGCACAAGCAGATGAAATTCCTCATGCCGAGGAACATGCTGAAGAAAATGCCCCTGCACCAAATCCAGAGAATGCTCTAGTCGTCATCAATCCAGAAACTGCGATGATTGTCTCCCCTCAAGGGATGAAGCAAAACCTTCAGCCGATGCAGCGTCAGCCGTTCTCCAAGAGGCCAAAGTTTCAGAAGGAATCCTTCTTTGAGGAATGCATGTACTTCATCGGAGAAAATCCCTATGACAAGCCTCGCATCAGGAACCTGAAGTTTTGGACCAGGACTCAGCTCAACTACTATGCCTCTGTGCTGTGTGGAAGAAACAAGATTTTCCAGCACAGGCATATTCCTCATGTTGAGCTTGAAGAAATTCCGTGCTTTGGTCCAGTCCTCAACGTTCTTCATGAAGTAGGACTGCTCCCTATGTGCTCTGATATCTGCGGTTGGAACATCGACATTGTTCTTCAATTATATGCAACTCTGCACATCACTGGAGATCCATCAGATATCAACACTTGGGTGCTGGACTGGATGACACAGCACACACACTTCAAGGCCCCTGCAAATGAGCTGTTGCGAGAACTTCCTGTGTCAATTCCCTCAGAGCAGGCCATGAAGTTGTATGATGAACGGGAGCTGCAGAATAAGCTGATGGAAGTCCTCATGAAGCCTTTGGCCAGGGGGCAACCACCAAGAACAATCTTCCTGGTCCATGAGCTGAAGTATGAACCCATGACTGTTTACAGAATCCTGTGTAGTGTTCTTGCGCCAATCAAGGGTCATGATGATGAAGAAGACGTCGTAGGCATCATGAAGAATATCCTCTTCAACATCATCCATGGCATTCCCATCAACATTCATGATTTCTTCTTGAGGACTCTGGCGGAAAATGCTATGTCCCCTTTTGACCTCAAGATTTACGCTCCATGGATCACGAGATTCATCAGACGAAGGTCAGCATCAACTATCATGTTGTTTCAATAATCACCAAGGACATATGCCTCCACTAAGGGTCAACAAGAAGACTTTTGAGCCTGTTGAAGGAAAAGGCAAGTCTGTTATTGATGAAGGCAGTTGGCCCCTTGATGGCCAGTTTCGAGAGCCAGATGCATATTCCTCATGGGATGACACTGAAACCCATCCACCAAGTCATGTTGCTACAAGGGTGATGAATACCAGATAGCTTCTTCTCAGTCTTCACCAAAAGGTTGATCGAAATCACAAGTGGGTCAAACGCCAGTTCGACGCCATTGTGAAAACCCTTAATGAGACTCAGAATGCCGTGAAGCTTAATCATCATTATCTTCATGAGGTTTCTGATCGCACCTGGGCCACACTGGCTCATTTGAAGACTCCAGCAGAACTTGAAGAATTGGAGTTTGCATAGGACTTCGACTGGTCGTGGCCACCAAAGAAGAAATTCAGGCCAATTCCAGTTCCAGACCTTGAGGACAGTTCGTTTTCTCATTCCGCACTGCTGAATCAGATGAAGACCAACAAGATACTGCCACTGGTCCAAGGAGGAAGTCTGCTCCCAAGAATCCTCACACATCTTCCTCAACTGCCAAGAAGTGAAAGTCTTCACGGGGCGTTAGTCCTCGGTTTGTCCCTTTTTGTCACTTGATTATAAAGGGGGAGAAATCTGAGAGTTAGTCTTCTCGCGGGATATATTTTGGGGCTTATGAACTTTATTTAAGTTACAAACTCTTGGCTGTTCTGAAGTGTTTTATGTAATGAGTTGTAACTTAAGCCCGATGGTACTCTGACGCTTTTGAACATTTTTATTCGCATGCTTATTCCTCAAAATATTAATGCACGCATGCTGGAATTCGAGATACCATTTGTCATCATGCATCCTCAATTTCTTCATACTATATGTCGTATGTATGCATGATTTACAAGACTCAGGGGGAGATCTCCATGACATAAATCATCAATGTGCATTTGCTGTGAAAAGCAAAATCCTCAAGATATGCACATATTCAGGGGAGTCTCTCTGAATCTTGATTTCAAATTCCTCAAATGAGTATTTACACGTCATATTTTTATCCCCGTTGAAGACTTAACCTAATTGTCATCAACCACCAAAAAGGGGGAGATTGTAAGTGCATGTAGTGCCCTTTAGTGATTTTGGTGGTTCGAAGACTTATAGGTTAAGTATCTAATGTGTTCATGAGTGTACACAGGATCTATAAGTCGTTGAGGAGTTTGAAATATTCAATGAATATCGACCCCTAAAAATGTATATCTTCGGCTGAAGAAATTGGTCTGAAGCTGAAGAATTGAATCGCGAAGGAATTGCGATGAAATTGATATTCCTCATGAAGAAATTGAAAATGAGGAATTCGGTGCATCCTGAAGAAAAACAATCTGAAGATTTTGAAGCATGAAGATTTATTTCTGTCTGTTTTATTTTCTTCACTTTTGAGTCATAGGAACACCGTACTATTAAGGGGGGGTCAAAGTAACACGTCAGAATGAATTTCCTCATGATGCTCAACCCAAAGCTAATCCTACCAAAAGCCTCAAGTGAGGAATATGAGAGACATGAGGACTCTCATAGTTGAGGGTCCCGACCGTTACCGCAAGTCACGCCACATCACTGATCTTATCCACACCAACGGTCATATTATTTAAGGGCATTAATGTCAAATCATGTCGGGATGCTCCCACACTATAAATAGCCGCCCCCCACAACCATTAGCTGGTTGGCTGCTCCGTTGGAAACTGACACTTGTCATAAGAGCAACCCAAATTCCTCAGAGTTTTCGAGAGTAATTCATTAGTGAGGAAATACCCCAAACACTAAACCACAAACCGAAAACCAAGTGATTGAGCATCACTGAAGAAGTTGTTCATGTGTGGGACTGAAGCCTTTTACCTTTGAGGACTGTGCATCCTTCAGACTGTTAGGCGTCATGGTCTAGAGCAATCCAACAGTCAATTGTGGATCGCCAGGTGACCAAGTTTGTGAGGGTTTGGAAGTTTGCCCTGAAGACTTACCACGAGTGTTGGGCGAGGACTGTGTGTTCTTAGCCCAAGGAGAATACGGTAGGGACTGTGTGTCCCGAGACTGTGTGTCTTTTGGTTTCAATACCAAGACACTCCAAACCAGATGTACAATTGTCACATCAGTTGGAACTGGGTCATCAACCACTGTCTTCACTGTGAAACGGGTTCTATTTCTTCAACTCTTTAAATTCCTCATATTGTATGTTGATGATTTTCATTGTCACTGTTTGAAGAACTTGCTGAAGACTTTCCCTGAAATTCCTCAACCCCAAATTCTTCAAGCGAGTTAATCCTCATCTGTTTTCTCCGTGCCTGCATACTATGCAAACTGTTTTTCATATTCTTCACCTTGAAAACTGATGTAGTGATACTTTGCACTCCTGATCCTTTGCTGTTTCCGCTGCAAGTTAGTCATCAGTGAGGAATTTCCTCAAAAGAAATTTCCTGAGTGATGAAATTCTAAAAATCTCCTATTCACCCCCCTCTAGTCGATATAACGCACTTTCACAGCCCCATATAGGGCGGGTGGTGGCGGCCAAGGCAAGGGAGAGGAGGCTGGCGCACCCGAGATGGGCCTTAGGCCCATCTACACTAGGGTTTCCCCCCTTCCGTCTCTTGTGGCGCCTTGGGCCTAGGTGGGAGGTGCACCAGCCCACTCTAGGCTGGTTCCCTTCCACCTTTTGGCCCATGCTACCCTTTGGGGCTGGTGGCCCCTCCCGGTGGACCCCCGAAACCCTTTCGGTGGTCCCGGTACATTACCGGTGTCGCCCGAAACAATTCCGGCGACCAAATCCTCACTTCCTATATATAATTATTTACCTCCGGACTATTTCGGAGCTCCTCGTGACGTCCGAGATCTCATTCGGGACTCTGAACAACCTTCGGTAACCTCGTATAACAATTCCCTATAACCCTAGCGTCATCGAACCTTAAGTGTGTAGACCCTACAGGTTCGGGAGGCATGCAGACATGACCGAGACACCTCTCCGGCCAATAACCATCAGCGGGATCTGGATACCCATGGTGGCTCCCGCATGTTCCACGATGATCTCATCGGATGAACCACGATGTCAAGGATTCAATCAATCCCGTATACAATTCCCTTTGTCTACCGGTATAGAACTTGCCCGAGATTCGATCGTTGGTATCCCCATACCTTGTTCAATCTCGTTGCCGACATTTCTCTTTACTCATTCCATAGCACATCATCCCGTGACTACCTCCTTAGTCACATTGAGCTCATTATAATGATGTTCTATCGAGTGGGCCCAGAGATACCTCCCCGTCACACGGAGTGACAAATCCCGATCTCGATTCATACCAACCCAACAGATACTTTCGGAGATACCCGTAGTGCACCTTTATAGTCACCCAGTTACGTTGTGACGTTTGATACACCCAAAGCAGTCCTACGGTATCCAGGAGTTGCACAATCTCACGGTCAAAGGAAAAGATACTTGACATTAGAAAAACTTTAGCATACGAACAACACGATCTAGTGCTATGATTAGGATTGGGTCTTGTCCACCACATCATTCTCCTAATGATGTGATCCCATTATCAATGACATCCAATGTCCATGATCAGGAAACCATGATCATCTATTGATCAACGAGCTAGCCAACTAGAGGCTTGCTAGGGACACATTGTGATCTATTTATCCACACATGTATTACTGTTTCCTGTTAATACAATTATAGCATGAACAATAGACGATTATCATGAACAAGGAAATATGATAATAACCATTTTATTATTGTCTCTAGGGCATATTTCCAACAGCCATTCCCACCAAACCGGTGCAACCGAAACTGCATCGGTGCTACCGAGTACAGTGTGACCAACATTCTGTTGCCAAAATACACAAAATCGGAATTCCCGAGTTTGAGTATCGGTGCCACCAAGTTTGGCCATCTGACCTTTAGTCACCTTTTTGGTGCCACCGAGTTCTATATATCAGTCTCATCGAGATTCAAAAGTTCACCACTTTAGTGCTAATCGATACCATCGAGTTGTCCACTTCGGTGTCACCGAGATTGCTCTTTTGTGTGTAACGATTGGATTTTGGCTATTGCCTATATATACCCCTTCACCCACCTCTCACTCGTGGGAGAAGCACTCAGAACACACACTTCATTTCAGATCCATTTTCTGAGACAGAACCACCTACTCATGTGTTAAGACCAAGATATTCCAATCCAATCATTTGAATCTTGATCTCTAGCCTCCCCTAACTACTTTTCACCAAATTAGCCTCTCCTACCCATGCATATTCTGTGTGAGAGAGATTTGTGTTGAGGAGACTATCTTTAGAAGCACAAGAGCAAGGAGTTAATTGATCTACCCCATCTATTACCTTTTGGAGGGTGGTGCCTCCTAGATTGGTTAGGTGTCGCTTGGAAGCCTCCTACTTCGTGTTGTGGAGTTGCACCAAGACGTTTGTAAGGGCAAGGAGATCGCCTACTTCGTGAATATCTACCGTGAGTAAGGCTAGTCCTCCGTGGATGGAAGCCGTGGTGGGATAGACAAGGCCGCTTCTTTGTGGACCCTCCATGGGTGGAGCCCTCCGTGGACTCCCGCAGTCGTTACCCTCCGTGGGTTGAAGTTTCCACTAACATGGACGTACGATAGCGCCACCTATCGGAACCATGCCAAAAATCGCCGTGTCTACCTTATGTGTTTGATGTTCCTACCTTACTGCTCTACTTTACACTTGCAAGTTTTACTTTCCGCTGCTATACTATTAGAACTACATGTGTTGGGTGTGCTTGACATGTTATAACTACTGTAGCTGCCTCTCAAGTAAAATTGGGAAAAGGCAAAAAATTTAGCTTGTCAAGTAGTCTAATCACCCTCTCTAGACATACTTTCGATCCTACAAGTGGTATCAGAGCTTTGGTCTCCATTACATTGGTTTAGCAACCTAGAACAGTACGGCATCTAGTGAGGGATATTATCATCGTAGAGGTCCTTACTTCGATGGCACTAATTTTGCTAGTTGGAAGCATAAAATGAAGATGCACATTTTTGGCTTTAATCCTCATGGTTGGGCTGTTATTCGTGTTGGTGTGCAAGGTAACTTCTTTGGAGAAGGGCATGAACCAAATCATGATGCGACAGTTGATGAACTAAAGATGTTGCAACTTAATGCTCAAGCCTGCGATATCATCTTCAACTGCCTTTGCCCCAAAGAATTCAACAAAATCAGTCGTCTTGAGAATGCAAAAGAGACTTGGGATACTTCGGTTGATATGCATGAAGGTACTGATTCTGTCAGAGAATCTAAGTTGGATGTGCTTCAAAGTCAGCTTGACAAGTTCAAGATGAAGGATGGTGAAGGAGTCGTTGAAATGTACTCTAGGCTAGCACTCATCACCAATGAGATTGCCAGCTTAGGAAGCGAAGAGATGACCGACAAATTCATCATCAAGAAGATACTTAGAGCTCTTTATGGCAAGTATGACACAGTGTGCACGTTATTCCAAATGATGCCAAATTACAAAGATCTCAAGCCAACTAAAGTCATTGGTAGGATTGTTGCTCATGGGATGCTACTCAAAGACAAAGATGAGCTACACAACAAGTCAAGTGGTGCTTATAAAGCTTCATGCGATGCTCCCTGATACGTCTCCAACGTATCTATAATTTTTGATGGTTCCACGCTATTATCTTGTCAACTTTGGATGTTTTGTATGCATTTTATATCTTTTTTGGGACTAACCTATTAACTCAGTGCCAAGTGCCAGTTCCTGTTTTTTTCGTGTTTTTGACCTTTCACAGAGGAGAATATTAAACGGAGTGCAAACGGAATAAAACCTGTGGAATGATTTTTTCCATAACAGAAGACAGGCAGGAAACTTGAGAACCAAGGCAGGGGACCTCGGAGGAGGTCACAAGCCACCCAGGCACGGCCTAGGGGGGGGCCTGGCAGGCTTGTGGGCCCCCTGTGGCTCCCCTGCCCTAGTTCTTCCGCCTATAAATTCTCCAAAAATATAAAAACGCCAGAGGGAGCCACAGAAATACTTTTCCGCTGCCGCAAGCTTCTGTCTCCGCAAGATCCCATCTGGGGCACGTTCTGGTGCCCTGCCAGAGGGGGGATTCGGACATGGAGGGCTTCTTCATCAACACCATTGCCTCTCCGATGATGCGTGAGTAGTTCACCATAGACCTTCGGATCCATAGCTAATGGCTAGATGGCTTCTTCTCTCTCTTGGATCTTCAATACAAAGTTCTCCAAGATCTTCATGGAGATCTATCCGATGTAATCTTCTTTTGCAGTGTCTTTGTCGAGATCCGATGAATTGTGGATTTATGATCAGATTATCTATGAATGTTATTTGAGTTTCTTCTGGTCTCTTATATGCATGATTTCATATCCTTGTAATTCTCTTCGAGTTGTGGGTTTCGTTTGGCCAACTTGATCTATAATTCTTGCAATGGGAGAAGTGCTTGGTTTTGGGTTCATACCGTGCGGTGACCTCACCGAGTGACAGAAGGGGTAGCGAGGCATGTATCGTGTTGTTGCCATCAAGGGTAAAAAGATGGGGTTTATATTTATTGCATGAATTTATGCCTCTACATCATGTCATCTTGCTTAAGGCGTTACTCCGTTTGTCATGAACTTAATACACTAGATGCATGGTGGGTAGCGGTCGATGTGTGGAGTAATAGTAGTAGATGCAGAAAGTATCGGTCTACTTGTCTTGGACGTGATGCCTATATGTATGATCATTGCCTTAGATATCGTCATGACTTTGCGCGGTTCTATAAATTGCTCGACAGTAATTCGTTCACCCACCGTAATATTTGCTTTCATGAGAGAAGCCTCTAGTGAACACTATGGCCCCGGGGTCTACTTCACATCATATTTTCAGCTGTACACTTTCACTTTGTCACACTTTCCGCCTTCAGATCTCACTTTGCAATCAATCTTGAAGGGATTGAAAACCCCTTTATAGCGTTGGGTGCAAGTTTGCTGATTTTGTGCAGGTACTTTGGACAATTGCCTTGATACTCCTACTGGATTGATACCTTGGTTCTCGAACAGAGGGAAATACTTACTGCTACTGTGCTACATCACCCTTTCCTCTTCAAGGGAAAAACCAACGCAAGCTCAAGAGGTAGCAAGAAGGATTTCTGGCGCCGTTGCCGGGGAGTATCAAGTCAAGAATAGTCTTCCTTCAATGTATCAATTTCTGGCACCAGGGACTATTCTCAGTGAAGCTTATCCAAGTAACTGTCGCAAACTCATCTCTTGCATTTACTTTTTTGCCTCTCGTTTTCCTCTCCCCCACTTCTGAAAAACAAAAATGTACAAAAATATTTTCCCTTTTCGTTTGCCTTTCCTTTGCTTGTGTGCTATGTGCCTTCAATATGCTTGCATCTTCGCTTGCTGAAAATCTATTGATATGGATCCCCATCCACTTGCTAATCTCTTTAAGAGATCCAATTATGTTGATCAAATTGCTAGTGAGTTGAGTGCACTTGACTATCTTTATGGAGTTTTGCTTGAGATGCGTGAATCTGAAAATCGTGATGAAAAAAATTTATGAAGTGATTCACGAGGGCTCCTTGAATGAAAAGCATGATTGCAATGGTTTCACCATAAATCCTATTAGTGTCAATCATGCTAAAAATATGCAAAACCCTAAGCTTGGGGATGCTAGTTTTGCTATGTCCACTACTTGTTGCAATGATCATGATTGGGGTAATGATTTTTCTGATGATCTTGAAAATTTGTTTAAGCCTCATGATGATTACGATATTTGCAACAATATTGAAAGTGGGATTGGAGAAGTCATGACTTTAGTTGATGATAATCCCACTATTTTTGAAGAGCGTCAACTTTGCATGAATGTGGATCATGAAAAGAATATCCTTTGTGATAGCTATATTGTTGAATTTGAATATGATGCCACATGTAATTGTTATGAGAGAGGAAAATATTGTGGTAGAAACTTTCATATCACTATTTCACCTCTCGTTATGTTGAGATTGATATTGTCTCTTTCTTCTTCCTTGCATATGGTAGCTATTGGTTGTCTTGATAATTTGTTTTCCTATAAAATGCCTATGCATAGGAAGTATGTTAGACTTAGATGTGATTTTCACATGCTTTATGAAGCTCTCATTGTGCTTCAATTCTTGTCTTCTGTGTGAGCATCATTGAATTATCAATGCCTAGTTAAGGGCGTTAAACAATAACGCTTGTTGGGAGGCAACCCAATGAATTTATCTTTGCTTTTTGATTTCTATTTTTTTGTGTCCACACCATCATAATTATGTTATGATTGTGTTTTTTTGTGTTTCTTTTTGTGTTTGTGCCAAGTAAAACCTTTATGACTAGTTTTGGTGATGGTTGTTTGATCTTGCTCAAAAAGACAGAAACTTTGCACTCACGAAATTATTTTTAATTCCCATCAAGAAAGAGCTTTTGAGTTGATTCTTTTTTATGCTGGTTTATATGCCAATTTCCCTAATTGTCATAATGTTTCAGAATTTGTGAGATACCAGAAGTATACGAAGTATACATATTGCTACAGAATGGTCCGTTTTTGACAGATTCAATTTTCGTTGTGTTGATTTCTTATTTTGATGAAACTATGGTTAGTATGCTGGTTGATATTTTATTCAGAAAGAGATTTTGAGTTGATTGTTTTTTATGCTGGTTGATATGCTTTGTTCCCAGGCCGTCGTAATTTTTCAGATTTTTTGAGGTACTAGAAGTATACGAAGTATACAGATTGCTACAGACTGGTCTGTTTTTGACAGATTCTGTTTTTGTTGAGTTGGTTGCTTGTTTTGATGAAACTATGGTTAGTATCGGGGGGTACTAGCCATGGAAAAGTGAGAATACAGTAATCTAACACCAATATAAATATAAATCAAGTTTGCTACAGTACCTAAAGAGGTGGTGGTTTGTTTTCTTATGCTAATGATATCACGAGTTTTTGTTTAAGTTTTGTGTTGTGAAGTTTTCAAGTTTTGGGTGATGTTCTCATGGACAATGGGATAAAGAGTGGAAAGAGCTCAAGCTTGGGGATTCCCAAGGCATCCCAAGCCAAATTTAAGGACACCAAAAATCCTAAGCTTGGGGATGCCCCAGGAAGGCATCCCCTCTTTCGTCTTCAATCCATCGGTAACGTTACTTGTGCTATGTTTTTATTCACCACATGATATGTGTTTTGCTTGGAGCGTCGTGTATTATAGGAGTATTTTCTTTTTTGTTGTGTCACAATCATCCTTGCTGCACACTTTTTGAGAGAGACATGCACTCGTCGTGATTTTGCTAGAATACTCCTTGAGCTTCGCTTATATCTTTTGAGTTAGGCAATTTAGCTCGCATGTGGTTCACTTATACCTTTTGAGCTAGATAACTTTGCTCTAGTGCTTCACTTAGATATTTTTAGAGCACGACGGTGTCATATTTTGGAGAAATAAGAACTCTCGATATTCACTTATATTTTTTTGAGAGTGCTCTCTCTGAGTAACTTGGTAGTTGGCTTGTGCTATGAAAGTAGTCCTAAAGATGATATGCATACAAATAGGATACAATAAAAACTTCCATATTCTTGTGCATCGATTAGTAAAGAGAAGTTTGATTCCTCTCAATTAGTTTTGAGACATGGATACGGTAATATTAGAGTTATGTTAGCAGGGTGTCGTTGTTGGAATTATGCCCTGGAGGCAATGATAAATATAGTTATTATTATAATTCCTGTATCAAGATAATCGTTTATTATCCATGCTTTAATTGTATTGAGTAAGACTCAGTGCCCAGCAACTGATGAGGATAGAGAGCATATGCGCTCCGTCCCCTATGCTTCAGCCATAGGCTCTATCATGTATGCAATGCTGTGCACTAGACCGGACGTTAGCCTGGCCATAAGTATGGCAGGTAGGTTCGAGAGTAATCCAGGAGTGGATCACTGGACAGCGGTCAAGAATATCCTGAAGTACCTGAAAAGGACTAAGGAGATGTTTCTCGTGTATGGAGGTGACGAAGAGCTCGCCGTAAAAGGTTACGTCGATGCAAGCTTTGACACAGATCCGGACGACTCTAAGTCTCAAACCGGATACGTATTTATTCTTAATGGGGGTGCGGTAAGCTGGTGCAGTTCCAAGCAAAGCGTCGTAGCAGATTCTACATGTGAAGCGGAGTACATGGCTGCCTCGGAGCTGGCTAAGGAGGGTGTCTGGATGAAGCAGTTCATGACGGATCTTGGAGTGGTGCCAGGCGCACTGAATCCAATAACCTTGTTCTGTGACAACACGGGTGACATTGCCTTAGCAAAGGAACCACGGTTTCACAAAAAGTCCAGACACATCAAACGACGCTTCAACCTCATCCGCGACTACGTCGAAGGGGAGGACGTAAATATATGCAAAGTGCACACGGATCTGAATGTAGCAGACCCGCTGACTAAACCTCTTCCACGGCCAAAGCATGATCAACACCAGAACTGTATGGGTGTTAGATTTATTACAATGTAATTCGCATGATGATGTGAGGGCTAGATTATTGACTCTAGTGCAAGTGGGAGACTGTTGGAATTATGCCTTAGAGGCAATGATAAATATAGTTATTATTATAATTCCTGTATCAAGATAATCGTTTATTATCCATGCTTTAATTGTATTGAATGAAGACTCATTTACATGTGTGGATACATAGACAAAACACTGTCCCTAGCAAGCCTCTAGTTGGCTAGCCAGTTGATCAAAGATAGTCAGTGTCTTCTGATTATGAACAAGGTGTTGTTGCTTGATAACTGGATCACGTCATTAGGAGAATCACGTGATGGACTAGACCCAAACTAATAGACGTAGCATGTTGATCGTGTCATTTTGTTGCTACTGTTTTCTGCGTGTCAAGTATTTGTTCCTATGACCATGAGATCATATAACTCACTAACACCGGAGGAATACTTTGTGTGTATCAAACGTCACAACGTAACTGGGTGACTATAAAGATGCTCTACGGGTATCTCCGAAGGTGTTCGTTGAGTTAGTATGGATCAAGACCGGGATTTGTCACTCCGTGTGACGGAGAGGTATCTCGGGGCCCACTCGGTAATACAACATCACACACAAGCCTTGCAAGCAATGTAACTTAGTATAAGTTGCGGGATCTTGTATTACGGAACGAGTAAAGAGACTTGCCGGTAAACAAGATTGAAATAGGTATGCGGATACTGACAATCGAATCTCGGGCAAGTAACATACCGAAGGACAAAGGGAATGACATACGGGATTATATGAATCCTTGGCACTGAGGTTCAAACGATAAGATCTTCGTAGAATATGTAGGATCCAATATCGGCATCCAGGTCCCGCTATTGGATATTGACCGAGGAGTCTCTCGGGTCATGTCTACATAGTTCTCGAACCCGCAGGGTCTGCACACTTAAGGTTCGTCGTTGTTTTATGCGTATTTGAGTTATATGGTTGGTTACCGAATGTTGTTCGGAGTCCCGGATGAGATCACAGACGTCACGAGGGTTTCCAGAATGGTCCGGAAATGAAGATTGATATATAGGATGACCTCATTTGATTACCGGAAGGTTTTCGGAGTTACCGGGAATGCACCGGGAATGACGAATGGGTTCCGGGAGTTCACCGGGGGGGGGGGCAACCCACCCCGGGGAAGCCCATAGGCCTTGAGGGTGGCGCACCATCCCTTAGTGTGCTGGTGGGACATCCCAAAAGGGCCCTATGTGCATTGGAAGAAAAATCAAAGACAAAAGGAAAAAAAGGAGGAGGTGGGAAAGGAAAGAAGGACTCCACCCACCAAACCAAGTAGGACTCGGTTTGGGGGGGAGTCCTTCCCCCCTTTGGCTCGGCCGACCCCCTTGGGGCTCCTTGATCCCCAAGGCAAGGTCCCCCCTCCCCCACCTATATATACGGAGGTTTTAGGGCTGATTTGAGACGACTTTTCCACGGCAGCCCGACCACATACCTCCACGGTTTTTCCTCTAGATCGCGTTTCTGCGGAGCTCGGGCGGAGCCCTGCTGAGACAAGGTCATCACCAACCTCCAGAGCGCCGTCACGCTGCCGGCGAACTCTTCTACCTCTCCGTCTCTCTTGCTAGATCAAGAAGGCCGAGATCATCGTCGAGCTGTACGTGTGCTGAACGCGGAGGTGCCGTCCGTTCGGCACTAGATCGTGGGACTGATCGCGGGATAGTTCGCGGGGCGGATCGAGGGACGTGAGGACGTTCCACTACATCAACCGCGTTCACTAACGCTTTTGCTGTACGGTCTACAAGGGTACGTAGATCACTCATCCCCTCTCGTAGATGGACATCACCATGATAGGTCTTCGTGCGCGTAGGAAATTGTTTGTTTCCCATGCGACGTTCCCCAACAGTGGCATCATGAGCTAGGTTCATGCGTAGATGTCTTCTCGAGTAGAACACAATAGTTTTTGTGGGCAGTGATGTGCGTTTTGCTGCCCTCCTTAATCTTTTCTTGATTCCGCGGTATTGTTGGATTGAAGCGGCTTGGACCGACATTACTCGTACGCTTACGAGAGACTGGTTTCATCGCTACGAGTAACCCCGTTGCTCAAAGATGACTGGCAAGTGTCGGTTTCTCCAACTTTAGTTGAATCGGATTTGACCGAGGAGGTCCTTGGATGAGGTTAAATAGCAACTCATATATCTCCGTTGTGGTGTTTGCGTAAGTAAGATGCGATCCTACTAGATACCCATGGTCACCACGTAAAACATGCAACAACAAAATTAGAGGACGTCTAACTTGTTTTTGCAGGGTATGCTTGTGATGTGATATGGCCAACGATGTGATGTGATATATTGGATGTATGAGATGATCATGTTGTAATAGATAATATCGACTTGCACGTCGATGGTACGACAATCGGCAGGAGCCATAGGGTTGTCTTTATACTAATGTTTGTGCTTGCAGATGCGTTTACTATTTTGCTAGGATGTAGCTTTAGTAGTAATAGCATGAGTAGCAGGACAACCCCGATGGCGACACGTTGATGAAGATCATGGTGTGGCGCCGGTGACAAGAAGATCGTGCCGGTGCTTTGGTGATGGAGATCAAGGAGCACGTGATGACGGCCATATCATGTCACTTATGAATTGCATGTGATGTTAATCCTTTTATGCACCTTATTTTGCTTAGAACGACGGTAGCATTATGAGGTGATCTCTCACTAAAATTTCAAGACGAAATTGTGTTCTCCCCGACTGTGCACCGTTGCTACAGTTCGTCGTTTCGAGACACCACGTGATGATCTGGTGTGATAGACTCAACGTTCACATACAACGGGTGCAAAACAGTTGCGCACGCGGAACACTCGGGTTAAGCTTGACGAGCCTAGCATGTGCAGACATGGCCTCGGAACACATGAGACCGAAAGGTCGATCATGAATAATATAGATGATATGATTAGCATAGGGATGCTTACCACTGAAACTATGCTCAACTCACGTGATGATCGGACTTGAGCTAGTGTAAGTGGATCATGAACCACTCAAATGACCAGAGAGATGTACTTTTTGAGTGGGAGTTTAGCGAATAATTTGATTAAGTTAAACTCTAATTATCTTGAACATAGTCTAAGTCCACTTTGAATATATTTGTGTTGTAGATCATGGCTCACGCGACAGTCACCCTGAATTTTAATACGTTCCTAGAGAAAGCTAAGTTGAAAGATGATGGAAGCAACTTTGTAGACTGGGCTCGTAATCTTAAGCTAATCTTACAAGCTGGGAAGAAGGATTATGTCCTTAATGCTGCGCTAGGAGATGAACCACCCGCTATGGCTGATCAAGATGTTAAGAACGCTTGGTTAGCACGTAAGGAGGACTACTCAGTAGTTCAATGTGCAGTCTTGTATGGCTTAGAACCGGGACTTCAACGTTGCTTTGAGCGTCATGGAGCATTTGAGATGTTCCAGGAGTTGAAGTTTATCTTTCAGAAGAACGCGCGGATCGAGAGGTATGAGACCTCCGATAAATTCTATGCTTGCAAGATGGAGGAGAACTCGTTTGTCAGTGAACATGTGCTCAAAATGTCTTGGTACTCAAACCGTTTAGCTGAGCTAGGGATTGAACTCCCGCAAGAGTCTGTCACTGATAGAATCCTTCAATCACTTCCGCCAAGCTATAAAGGCTTTGTGTTGAACTACAACATGCAAGGGATGAACAAGTCACCCGGCAAGTTGTTTGCGATGCTGAAAGTCGCAGAGTCTGAACTCCGTAAAGAACATCAAGTGTTGATGGTGAATAAGACCACTAGTTTCAAGAGAAACGGCAAAGTCAAGAAGGGTAATTCAAAGAAGAGCGGCAAGCCTGTTGCCAATCCGACGAAGAAACCCAAAGCTGGACCTAAGCCTGAAACAGAGTGTTACTATTGCAAGGGTATGGGTCACTGGAAGCGCAATTGCCCAAAGTATCTGGCAGATAAGAAGGCGGCCAAAGAAAAATCAGGTATATTTGATATACATGTTATTGATGTTTACTTAACCGGCTCTCGTAGTAGTTCCTGGGTATTCGATACCGGTTCTGTTGCTCATATTTGCAACTCGAAACAGGAACTGCGGAATAGACGAAGGCTGGCGAAAGATGAAGTGACGATGCGCGTAGGAAATGGTTCCAAGGTTGATGCGATCGCCGTCGGCACAGTTTCACTTCAGTTACCATCAGGATTAGTTATGAACTTGAATGATTGTTATTTAGTGCCTGCGTTGAGCATGAACATTATATCTGGATCTTGTTTATTGCGAGACGGTTACTCTTTTAAGTCAGAGAATAATGGTTGTTCTATTTCTATGAGTAACATCTTTTATGGTCATGCACCCAATGTGAGAGGATTGTTCATATTGAATCTTGATAGCGATACACACATACATAACATTGAGACCAAAAGAGTTAGTGTTAACAATGATAGCGCCATATTTTTGTGGCACTGCCGCTTAGGTCATATTGGTGTAAAGAGCATGAAGAAACTCCATGCCGATGGACTTTTGGAGTCACTTGACTTTGATTCACTTGACACGTGCGAACCATGCCTCATGGGCAAGATGACTAAAACTCCGTTCTCCAGAACAATGGAGCGTGCAAGTGACTTGTTGGAAATCATACATACCAATGTGTGTGGTCCGATGAGCGTAGAGGCACGCGGCGGATATCGTTATTTTCTCACCTTCACTGACGATTTGAGTAGATATGGTTATGTCTACTTAATGAAGCACAAGTCTGAAACATTTGAAAAGTTCAAGGAATTTTAGAGTGAAGTTGAAAATCATCGTAACAAGAAGATCAAGTTCCTACGGTCTGATCGTGGGGGTGAATATCTGAGTTTCGAGTTTGGTGCTCACTTAAGACAGTGTGGAATTGTTTCACAGTTAACACCGCCTGGAACACCACAGCGTAATGGTGTCCGAACGTCGTAATCATACTTTATTAGAGATGGTGCGATCTATGATGTCTCTTACCGATTTGCCGTTATCGTTTTGGGGTTATGCATTAGAAACAGCTGCATTCACTTTAAATAGGGCACCATCAAAATCCGTGGAGATGACACCATACGAACTGTGGTATGGCAAAAGGCCAAAGTTGTCGTTTCTTAAAGTTTGGGGATGTGATGCTTATGTCAAAAAGCTTCAGCCTGAAAAGCTGGAACCCAAAGCGGAAAAGTGCGTCTTCATAACCCAAAAGAGACAGTTGGGTACACCTTCTATCTCAAATCCGAGGGCAAAGTGTTTGTTGCTAAAAACGGAGCTTTTCTCGAGAAGGAGTTTCTCTCGAGAGAATTGAGTGGGAGGAAGATAGAACTTGACGAGGTTGTCGAACCTCTCATCCCTCTGGATGGTGGCGCAGGGCAAGGGGAAACCTCTGTCGTTGCGACGCTGGTTGAGGAGGAAGTTAATGATGATGATCATGAAACTCCGGTTCAAGTTTCTGTCGAACCACGCAGGTCGACGAGACCACGTGCTGCTCCAGAGTGGTACAGTAATCCCGTCTTATCAATCATGTTGTTGGACAACAATGAACCTACAAATTATGAAGAAGCAATGGTGGGCCCAGATTCCAACAAATGGCTAGAAGCCATGAAGTCCGAGATAGGATCCATGTATGAGAACAAAGTGTGGACTTTGGAGGTACTGCCTGAGGGCCACAAGGCCATTCAGAACAAATGGATCTTTAAGAGGAAGACGGACGCTGACGACAATGTGACCGTTTATAAAGCTCGACTTGTGGCAAAGGGTTTTTCACAAGTTCAAGGAGTTGACTACGATGAGACATTCTCACCCGTAGCGATGCTTAAGTACGTCAGAATCATGTTAGCAATAGCTGCATTTTTCGATTATGAAATCTGGCAGATGGATGTCAAAACGGCGTTCCTTAACGGTTTCCTTAAGGAAGAATTGTATATGATGCAACCTGAAGGTTTTGTCGATCCTAAGAATGCTAACAAGGTGTGCAAGCTCCAGCGATCCATTTATGGAATGGTGCAAGCATCTCGGAGTTGGAACAAACGCTTTGATGAGGTGATCAAAGCATTTGGGTTTATACAAGTGGTTGGAGAATCTTGTATTTACAAGAAAGTGAGTGGGAGCTCTGTGGCGTTTCTAATATTATATGTGGATGACATATTGTTGATTGGAAACAACGTAGAGTTTTTGGAGAGCATAAAGGATTACTTGAATAAAAGTTTCTCTATGAAGGACCTAGGAGAAGCTGCTTACATTCTAGGCATTAAGATCTATAGGGATAGATCAAAACGCCTGATAGGACTTTCACAAAGCACATACCTTGATAAAGTTTTGAAGAGGTTCAAAATGGAACAGTCCAAGAAGGGGTTCTTGCCAGTTTTACAAGGTACGAGATTGAGTAAGACTCAGTGCCCAGCAACTGATGAGGATAGAGAGCATATGCGCTCCGTCCCCTATGCTTCAGCCATAGGCTCTATCATGTATGTAATGCTGTGCACTAGACCGGATGTTAGCCTGGCCATAAGTATGGCAGGTAGGTTCCAAAGTAATCCAAGAGTGGGTCACTGGACAGCGGTCAAGAATATCCTGAAGTACCTGAAAAGGACTAAGGAGATGTTTCTCATGTATGGAGGTGACGAAGAGCTCGCCGTAAAAGGTTACGTCGATGCAAGCTTTGACACAGATCCGGACGACTCTAAGTCGCAAACCGGATACGTATTTATTCTTAATGGGGGTGCAGTAAGATGGTGCAGTTCCAAGCAAAGCGTCGTAGCAGATTCTACATGTGAAGCGGAGTACATGGCTGCCTCGGAGGCGGCTAAGGAGGGTGTCTGGATGAAGCAGTTCATGACGGATCTTGGAGTGGTGCCAAGCGCACTGAATCCAATAACCTTGTTCTGTGACAACACGGGTGCCATTGCCTTAGCAAAGGAACCACGGTTTCACAAGAAGTCTAGACACATCAAACGACGCTTCAACCTCATCCGCGACTACGTCGAAGGGGAGGACGTAAATATATGCAAAGTGCACACGGATCTGAATGTAGCAGACCCGCTGACTAAACCTCTTCCACGGCCAAAGCATGATCAACACCAGAACTGTATGGGTGTTAGATTATTACAATGTAATTCGCATGATGATGTGAGGGCTAGATTATTGACTCTAGTGCAAGTGGGAGACTGTTGGAATTATGCCTTAGAGGCAATGATAAATATATTTATTATTATAATTCCTGTATCAAGATAATCGTTTATTATCCATGCTTTAATTGTATTGAATGAAGACTCATTTACATGTGTGGATACATAGACAAAACACTGTCCCTAGCAAGCCTCTAGTTGGCTAGCCAGTTGATCAAAGATAGTCAGTGTCTTCTGATTATGAACAAGGTGTTGTTGCTTGATAACTGGATCACGTCATTAGGAGAATCACGTGATGGACTAGACCCAAACTAATAGACGTAGCATGTTGATCGTGTCATTTTGTTGCTACTGTTTTCTGCGTGTCAAGTATTTGTTCCTATGACCATGAGATCATATAACTCACTAACACCGGAGGAATACTTTGTGTGTATCAAACGTCACAACGTAACTGGGTGACTATAAAGATGCTCTACGGGTATCTCCGAAGGTGTTCGTTGAGTTAGTATGGATCAAGACCGAGATTTGTCACTCCGTGTGACGGAGAGGTATCTCGGGGCCCACTCGGTAATACAACATCACACACAAGCCTTGCAAGCAATGTAACTTAGTATAAGTTGCGGGATCTTGTATTACGGAACGAGTAAAGAGACTTGCCGGTAAACGAGATTGAAATAGGTATTCGGATACTGACGATCGAATCTCGGGCAAGTAACATACCGAAGGACAAAGGGAATGACATACGGTATTATATGAATCCTGGGCACTGAGGTTCAAACGATAAGATCTTCGTAGAATATGTAGGATCCAATATGGGCATCCAGGTCCCGCTATTGGATATTGACCGAGGAGTCTCTCGGGTCATGTCTACATAGTTCTCGAACCCGCAGGGTCTGCACACTTAAGGTTCGACGTTGTTTATGCGTATTTGAGTTATATGGTTGGTTACCGAATGTTGTTCGGAGTCCCGGATGAGATCACGGACGTCACGAGGGTTTCCGGAATGGTCCGGAAATGAAGATTGATATATAGGATGACCTCATTTGATTACCGGAAGGTTTTCGGAGTTACCCGGAATGCACCGGGAATGACGAATGGGTTCCGGGAGTTCACCGGGGGGGGGGCAACCCACCCCTGGGAAGCCCATAGGCCTTGAGGGTGGCGCACCATCCCTTAGTGTGCTGGTGGGACATCCCAAAAGGGCCCTATGTGCATTGGAAGAAAAATTAAAGAGAAAAGGAAAAAAAAGGAGGAGGTGATAAAGGAAAGAAGGACTCCACCCACCAAACCAAGTAGGACTCGGTTTGGGGGGGAGTCCTTCCCCCCTTTGGCTCGGCCGACCCCCTTGGGGCTCCTTGAGCCCCAAGGCAAGGTCCCCCCTCTCCCACCTATATATACGGAGGTTTTAGGGCTGATTTGAGACGATTTTTCCACGGCAGCCCGGCCACATACCTCCACGGTTTTTCCTCTAGATCGCGTTTCTGCGGAGCTCGGGCGGAGCCCTGCTAAGACAAGGTCATCACCAACCTCCGGAGCGCCGTCACGCTGCCGGAGAACTCTTCTACCTCTCCGTCTCTCTTGCTGGATCAAGAAGGCCGAGATCATCGTCGAGCTGTACGTGTGCTGAACGCGGAGGTGCCGTCCGTTCGGCACTAGATCGTGGGACTAATCGCCGGATAGTTCGCGGGGCGGATCGAGGGACGTGAGGACGTTCCACTACATCAACCACGTTCACTAACGCTTCTGCTGTACGGTCTACAAGGGTACGTAGATCACTCATCCCCTCTCGTAGATGGACATCACCATGATAGGTCTTCGTGCGCGTAGGAAATTTTTTGTTTCCCATGCGACGTTCCCCAACAGTCGTGAATCTAGAAATACTTGTGTTGAAGTTAGTGATTCCCATAGCATGCACGTATGGTGAACCGCTATGCTAGGAAGTCAGAGCATAATTGATTTATTGATTGTCATACTTTGTGTGGTGTTCGGGATCGCGCGATGGTTAACACGTACCAACCCTTCCCCTAGGAGTATGCGTTTAGCACTTTGTTTCGATTACTAATAAAACTTTCGCAATAAGTATATGAGTTCTTCATGACTAATGTGAGTCCATGGTATATATGCACTTTCACCTTCCACCATTTCTAGCCTCTCTAGTGCCGCGCAACTTTTGCCGGTGCACAAACCCACCATATACCTTCCTCAAAACATCCACGATACCTACCTATTATGGCATTTTCATAGCCATTCCGAGATATATTGCAATGCAACTCCCACCGTTCCGTCTCTTGACTTGTGCCGTCACTTTCATATTGCCTTTGCATGATCGTAAGATAGCTAGCGAGATGTTTCAACATCATACGCTAAGCTAGATCGTTGCACATCCCGGTACACTTCCGGAGGCATTTCCTATAGAGTCATCATTGCTCTAAGTATTGAGTTGTGAGTAAATAAAAGTGTGATGATCATCATTATTATAGCATTGTCCCATGTGAGGAAATAAAAAAAAGGCCAAAGTTTCCCACCAAAAAAAATGAAAAGAGTCCAAAGAGACCAAAAAAAGGGAGAAGGGACAATGTTACTATCTTTTTCCACACTTGTGCTTCAAAATAGCACCATGTTCTTCATGATAGAGAGTCTCTTGTTTTGACACTTCCATATACTAGTGGGAATCTTCATTATATAACTTGGCTTGTATATTCCAATGATGGGTTTCCTCAGAATTGCCCTAGGTCTTCGTGAGCAAGCAAGTTGGGTGCACACCCACTAGTTCTCCTTTTGAGCTTTCACACACTTATGGCTCTCGCGCATCTGTTGTATGGTAATCCCTACTCATTCACATTGATATTTATTGATGGGCATCTCCATAGCCCTTTGATACTCCGAGTCGATGTGACCATCTCCTCCTTTTTGCCTCACAACCTCCACCACACCCTATTCCACCTATAGTGTTATATCCATGGCTCACGCTCATGTATAGCGTGAGAGTTGAAAAAGTTTGAGAAAGTAAGAGTGTGAAAACAATTACTTGGACAATACCGGGGTTGTGCGTGATTTAAATTCGTTGTGTGGGGATGATGGAGCATAGCCAGACTATATGATTTTCTAGGGATAACTTTCTTTGGCCTTGTTATTTCGAAAGTTCATGATTACTTTGCTAGTTTGCTTGAAGTATTACTGTTTTCATGTCAATAGTAAACTATTGTTTTGAATCTTACGGATCTGAACATGCATGCCACAAGAAAGAAGTTACAAAGGACAAAAATGTTAGGTCGGATTCCACATCAAAAATTCGGTCTTTATCACTTCCCTACTCGAGGACGAGCAGGAGTTAAGCTTGGGGATGCTTGATACGTCTCCAACGTATCTATAATTTTTTATGGTTCCATGCTATTACTTGCCAACTTTGGATGTTTTGTATGCATTTTATATCTTTTTTGGGACTAACCTATTAACTCAGTGCCAAGTGCCAGTTCTTGTTTTTTCCGTGTTTTTGACCTTTTTCAGAGGAGAATGTTAAACGGAGTCCAAACGGAATAAAACCTGCGGAATGATTTTTTCCATAACAGAAGACACGCAGGAAACTTGAGAACCAAGGTAGGGGACCTCGGAGGAGGTCACAAGCCACCCAGGCCCGGCCTAGGGGGGGGGGGCGGGCCTGGCTGGCTTGTGGGCCCCCTGTGGCTCCCCTGCCCTAGTTCTTTCGCCTATAAATTCTCCAAAAATCTAAAAACGTCAGAGGGAGCCATGAAAATACTTTTCCGCCGCCGCAAGCTTCTGTCTCCGCAAGATACCATCTAGGGCACGTTCTGGTGCCCTGTCGGAGGGGGGATTCGGACATGGAGGGCTTCTTCATCAACACCATTGCCTCTCCGATGATGCGTGAGTAGTTCACCATAGACCTTCGGGTCCATAGCTAGTAGCTAGATGGCTTCTTCTCTCTCTTGGATCTTCAATACAAAGTTCTCCATGATCTTCATGGAGATCTATCCGATGTAATCTTCTTTTGCGGTGTGTTTGTCAAGATCCGATGAATTGTGGATTTATGATGAGATTATCTATGAATCTTATTTGAGTTTCTTCTGATCTCTTATATGCATGATTTTATATCCTTGTAATTCTCTTTGAGTTGTGGGTTTTGTTTGTCCAACTTGATCTATAATTCTTGCAATGGGAGAAGTGCTTGGTTTTGGGTTCATACTGTGCGGTGACCTCACCCAGTGAATGAAGGGGTAGCGAGGCACATATCGTGTTTTTGCCATCAAGGGTAAAAAGACGGGGTTTATATCTATTGCATGAATTTATCCCTCTACATCATGTCATCTTGCTTAAGGCGTTACTCCGTTTGTCATGAACTTAATACACTAGATGCATGCTGGATAGCGGTCGATGTGTGGAGTAATAGTAGTAGATGCACAAAGTATCGGTCTACTTGTCTCGGACGTGATGCCTATATGTATGATCATTGCCTTAGATATCGTCATGACTTTGCGCGGTTCTATCAATTGCTCGACAGTAATTGTTCACCCACCGTAATATTTGCTTTCATGAGAGAAGCCTCTAGTGAACACTATGGCCCCCGGGTCTACTTCACATCATATTTTCAGCTTTACACTCTTACTTTGTTTCACTTTCCGCCTTCAGATCTCACTTTGCAATTAATCTTGAAGGGATTGACAACTACTTTATAGCGTTGGGTGCAAGTTTGCTATTTTTGTGCATGTACTCTGGACACTTGCCTTGATACTCCTACCGGATTGATACCTTGGTTCTCAAACTGAGGGAAATACTTACTGCTACTGTGTTGCATCACCCTTTCCTCTTCAAGGGAAAAACTAACGCAAGCTCAATAGGTAGCACTCCCGCTACTTCAAAAGACAATTTTGTCACTCATGAATAGATAAGCCTCATGGTCAGAAAATTGAACAAGTTCTACAAGAGTAGAGGCAGAGATAGAAGCTTAAGTTCAAGACATGACGGGAAGCGTTCGTCCAGTCGTGACCGAAATTGCTACAATTGTGGGAAACCTGGACACTACTCAAATGAGTGCTTGGCTCCCTACAAAAGAAGAGAAGAGTCACCTCGAAGACGAAGCTCAAGAGATGAGTCACCTCACAGAGAGAGAAGGAATAGAGAAGATCATTATGAACGAAGACACTCACGGAGAGGCAAGGAATCAGAGAAGAAGGACAAATAGACCAAGAGCTGTTCAAGAAGAAGACATAAAGCTCATGTTGGTGAATCAGTTTCTGGCTCCGAATCCGATCACCACTCCGAGAGAAGCTATCACTCCAACTCCGACTATAGTCAAGATGAAGGTGTTCTTGGCATTGCACTTGTTTCCTCCAACTCGTACGACTTATTTGATTCACCAAATGAGGGAGTCGAAAAATGCTTCATGGCTAAAGGCCCCAAGGTATCACACCCCAAGTATCTTGATTTCAATAGTGATGAGGATGACTTGTTAGGAGAAGATGACTTGCTTCTAGATAAAACTAGTGATTGCATTGAAAATGAACTTGCTAATTATCATGCTAGTCAAGAGAAATCGAATGATGACGATAAGAAAGAGATTGAATGATTAACTCTAGAATTAAAAACTCTTAAGTTAGCTCATGAGACTACTCTAGAAGATCACAGAGAGCTCGCAAGAACCCATGAGAAGCTACGCTTCGAGAAGCTCAACTTGGAGCAAGAGCATGAGTTCTTAAAAGCAATCAATGATGACCTTCAAAAAAGAGTTATTCTTATCTAGACAAACGATTACTCTTGTCAAATTTTGTTCCACGAGTTAAGCCTAAGAACACTAGTAACAATGGTAAGAAGGTTTCTTCATCTACTAACAACAATGCTAAAGCTAAATCCAATAATGTTGTTGCTAGTAACTCTATTGATTACCCTAACGATTCTCTTATCCAAGTTACACTTGATCAAGAAAATGATCTATTGAAAGGGATTATAGAGGGAGGTGTCTTCGAGAACTTGCCCGAAGTAAGCAACTCGAGGAAACTGTGTGCAATCAAGGAGGACATCAGAAGAAACAAGGTGTTGTGTATTTCAACGTCAATGGATATGTTTGGGAAGAAGGTCCATATCCCACTCCCAAGTTTGTTCCCCAAGAGGAGAAGTCCACTCCTTCCGAAGGAACAAGCTCACAAGATGGCCTTCCACCATAAGACCACAAAGGCAAGGGAAAGCTTCAAGATCACATTAACCTATTTGAAGAAGAACCCCAAGCCAAGGTCAAGTGGGTTCCCAGGGATACTACTAGCTCTACCTCAACAAGTGCTACAACAACTCCAAGGATTCCCATCAATTTGGTGTGGATTTCCAAGAGGAAGAAGTAGAAGTTCTTGAGGGGTGACTCTCCCAATGAAATTCACTCTTATTCATTTTGGCAAGAACTATATGTTGGAAATATGCCGTAGAGGCAATAATAAATTGATTATTATCATATTTCCTTGTTCGTAATAATCGCTTATTATCCATGCTAGAATTGTATTGATTGGAAACTCAAATACATGTGTGGATACATAGACAACACATTGTCCTTAGTGAGCCTCTAGTTGACTAGCTCGTTGATCAAAGATGCCAATTTATTGTTTCCAGGCCATAGGAAAGTGTTGTCACTTGATAAAGGGAACAAATCATTGGGAGAATGATATGATGGACAAGACCCAAACTATAAACGTAGCATATGATCGTGTCAGTTTATTGTTACTGTTTTCTGCATGTCAATGTATCTATTCCTGTGACCATGAGATTATGCAACTCCCGAACACCGGAGGAAAACCTTATGGGTTATCAAACGTCGCAACGTAATTGGGTGACTATAAAGGTGCTCTACAGGTAACTCCAAAGGTGTCTGTTGGGTTGGCATGGATCAAGACTAGGATTTGTCACTCCGTGTGACGGAAAGGTATCTCGGGGCCCACTCGATAATACAACATCACAACAAGCCTTGCAAGAAACGTGACTAAAGAGTTAGTTACGGGATCTTGTATTATGGAACGAGTAAAGAGACTTGCTGGTAACGAGATTGAACTAGGTATAGAGATACCGACGATCGAATCTCGGGCAAGTAACATACCAAAGGACAAAGGGAATAGTATACGGGATTATATGAATCCTTGACATAGAGGTTCAACCGATAGAAATCTTCGTAGAATATGTAGGAGCCAATATGGACATCCAGGTCCGGCTGTTGGTTATTGACCGGAGAGTGTCGCAGGTCATGTCTGCATACTTCTCGAACCCACAGGGTCTGCACACTTAAGGTTCGGTGACGTTTCAGTATAGTTGAGTTATATGTGTTGGTGACTGAAGTTTTGTTCGGACTCCCGGATGAGATCTCGGACGTCCCGAGGAGTTCGAGAATGGTCCGAAAAGGAAGATTGGTATATAGGAAGTTGGTATTTGGATTCCGGAAGGTTTTCGGGCATTGCCGGCAGTGTACCTGGAGTGACGAATGGGTTCCGGGGGCCCACTCTGTGGGCCCACCACGCACCAAGGGGTCCACATGGGTTTATTGGATATGAAATAAGGCATAATGGGCTGATAAATTTATCCAAGGAAATCCCATGAGGAAAAAGTGGAAAATCCAAAAGAAGTGGGAAAATAAGGAAGGAGTCCTAATCTAAGCGGGATTGGAGGAGGACTCCTCCCTCCTCCACTTCGGCCGGCCCAAGGGAGATTCCCTTGTGGCGCCAAGGCTGACTCCTCCCTCCTCCTATATATACTAGAGGTTTAGGGCTTTTTGAGACACAACTTTTCCACGTGTTGCCCTCTCCTCTAGATCGTAGTTCTTCCTCTAGATCGGTTTTCTACGGAGCTCACGCGGATCCCTACAGGAATAGATCACCACCACCACCGGAACACCGTCGCGCTGCCGGGGAACTCATCTATATCCTCGTGTCTCTTGCTAGATCAAGAAAGCGGAGATCGTCATCGAGCTGTACGTGTGCGGAACGCGGAGGTGCCGTCCGTTCGGCACTTGATCGGGACGGATCACGAGACGGTTCGTGGGACAGATCGTGGGACGGTTCGTGGGACGGATCGTGAAGACGTACCACTACATCAACCGCATTTATTAACGCTTACGCTTAGCGATCTACAAAGTTATGTGGATCCGATGTCCCTCTCGTAGATGATCATCACCATGATAGGTCTTCGTGTGTGTAGGAAATTTTTTGTTTCCCATGCAACATTCCCAACAGTGGCATCATGAGCTAGGTTCATGCGTAGATGTAGTCTCGAGTGGAAGACAAAAGTTTTTGTGGGTGTTGATGTTCGATTTGCTTCCCTCCTTAGTCTTTTCTCGATTCGGCGGTATTGTTGGATTGAAGCGGCCCGGACCAACCTTACTCGTACGCTTACGGGAGACCGGTTTCATCGACTAACATGCAACTTGTTGCATAAAGATGACTGGCCGGTGTTTGTTTCTTCTACTTTAGTTGAGTCGGATTTGACCGAGGCAGTCCTTGGAGAGAGGTTAAATAGCAATTTGCACATCACCATTGTGGTTTTGCGTAAGTAAGATGTGATCATACTAGATACCCATAGCAGCCACGTAAAACATGCAACAACAAATGAGAGGACGTCTAACTAGTTTTTGCAAGGTATGCATAGTTTTTGCAGGGTATGCATGTGATGTGATATGGCCAAAGACATGATGTGATATATTGGATTTATGAGCTGATCATGTTGTAATAGTTAAATATCGACTTGCACGTCGATGCTATGGCAACCGGCAGGAGCCATAGGGTTGTCTTTAAACTAACGTTTGTGTTTGCAGATGCGTTTACTATATTGCTAGGTTGTAGCTTTAGTAGTAATAGCATAGATAGCTCGACAACCTCGATGGCGTCACGATGATGGAGATCATGATGATGGAGATCATGGTGTGGCGCTAGTGACGATGAAGATCATGTCGGTGCTTTGGTGATGGAGGTCAAGAAGCACAAGATCATGGCCATATCATGTCACTTATGAATTGCATCTGATGTTAATCCTTTTTATGCACCTTATCTTGCTTATAACGACGGTAGCATTATAAGGTGATCCGTCACTAAAATCTCAAGATAAATTTGTGTTTTCCCCGACTGTGCACCATTGCGACAATTCCTCGTTTCGAGACACCACATGATGATCAGGTGTGATAGACTCAACGTTCACATACAACGGTTGCAAAACAGTTGCACACGCGGAACACTCAGGTTAAACTTGACGAGCCTAGCATGTACAGACATGGCCTCGGAACACAAGAGACCGAAAGGTCAAGCAGGAATCATATAGTTGATATGATCAACATGGAGATGTTCACCACTGAAACTATACTGTACTCATGTGATGATCGGACTTGAGTTAATGGATTTGTATCATGCGCCACTCAAATGACTAGAGGGATGTCTAATTTAGTGGGAATTATTAGTAATATGATTACCTAAGCTCAATTATCATGAACATAGTCAAAAAGGTCTTTGCAAATTATGTTGTAGCTTGCGTTGTAGCTCTACTGTTTTTATATGTTCCTAGAGAAAATTTAGTTGAAAGATGATAGTAGCAATTTTGCGGACTGAGTCCATAAACTGAGGATTGTCCTCATTGCTGCACAGAAGGCTTATGTCCTTAATGCACCTCTCGGTGTGCTGAACCTCGAGCATCGTGTGTGAATGTTGCAAACATGTGACATACACGTTTTTGATGACTACATGATAGTTCAGTGCGTAATGCTTAATGACTTTGAATTGGGGCGCCAAAGACATTTTGAAATTTCACGGAACATATGAGATGTTCCAAGAGATGAAATTGGGATTTCATGCCCGTGCCCTTGTTAAGAGGTATGAGAACTCCGACAAGATTCTTTGTTTACAAAGTAAGGGAGAAAAGCTCAATCGTTGAGCATGTTCTCAGACTGTCTGAGTGCTATAATCGCTTGAATCGAGTGGGAGTTCATCTTCCAGATGAGATAGTGATGGTTCTCCAAAGTCACTGCCACCAAGCTACAAGAGCTTCGTGATGAACTATAACATATCAAGGATACATATGATGATCCTTGATCTATTCGCAATGTTTGACACTATGAAAGTAGAAATCAAGTAGGAGCATCAATTGTTGATGGTTAGTAAAACCACTAGTTTCAAGAAAGGGCAACGCTAAGAAGGGATACTTTATGAAACGGCAAAACAGTTGCTACTCTAATGAAGAAACCCAGGGTTGAACCCAAACCCGAGACTAAGTGCTTCTGTTATGAGGGAAACGGTCACTGAGGCGGAACTACCCTAGATACTTGGTAGATGAGAAGGCTGGCAAAGTCGACAAAAGTATATTGGATATACCTAATATCGATGTGTACCTTACTAGTATTCCTAGTAGCACCAGGGTATTAGATACCACTTCAGTTGCTAAGTGTTAGTAGCTCGAAGTTATAGCTACAAATTAAAAGGATACTAGCAAGGGTGAGGTGATGATGTGTGTTGGAAGTAATTCTAAGGTTGATGTGATCAAACATCGCACGCTCCCTCTACCATCGAGATTGGTGTTAAATGTAAATAATTGTTATTTGGTGTTTGCGTTGAGCATGAACATGATTGGATTGTGTTTATTGAAATACGATTATTCATTTAAAGAGAATAATGGTTATTCTATTTGCTTGAATAATTACCTTCAATAGTTTATTGAATCTCGATCGTAGTGCTACACATGTTCATAATATTGATGCCAAAAGATACAAAGTAGTAATGATAATACCACTTACTTATGGCACTGCCACTTGAGTCATGTTGGTATAAAATGCATGAAGAAGCTCCATGCTAATGGATCTTTGTACACACTCATTTTTGAAACGTTTAAGACATGCAAACCATACCTATTGGTATAAATACATGAAGAAACTCCATGCAGATGGATCGTTTGGACACTCACTTGAGAGATGCAAATCATATATACCACATGGGCAAGATGACTAAAGGCCTTGTTTCCAAGTGAGATGGAACAGGAAAGTAACTTGTTGGAAGTAATACATTTTTGATGTGTGCAGTCCAATGAGTGCTAAGGCACATAGTGGATATCATTATGTTCTTACTTCACTGAAGATTTGAGTAGATACAGGAGTATTTACTTGATGAATCACAAGTCTTAAATATTGAAAAGTTCAAAGCTATTTCAGAGTGAAGATCGTCGTGACAAGAGGATAAACTGTCTACGATATGATCATATAGATGAATATCTGAGTTGCGAGTTTTAGTACAAAGTTAAGACAATGTGGAAATTGTTTCGCAATTCATGCCACCTAGAACACTATAACGTGATGGTGTGTCCGAACGTCATAGCCGCGCCCTATTGGATATAGCCCATACTATGATGTCTCTTATCAAAATACCACTATCGTTTTGGGTTAGGCATTAGAGACAACCACATTCATTTTAAATAGGGCACCACGTAATTCTGTTGAGATGACATCGTATGAACTATGGTTTGGGGAAACCTAAGCTGTCGTTTCTTGAAAGTTTGGGGCTACGACGCTTATGTGAAAAAGTTTCAGTCTGAAAATCTCGAACCCAAAGCGGATAAATGCATCTTCATAGTTTATCCAAAACAGTTGGGTACATCTCCTATCTCAGATCCGAAAGCAAAGTGCTTGTTTCTAGAAATGGGTCCTTTCTCGAGGAAAGGTTTCTCTCAAAAGAATTGAGTGGGAGGGTGGTGGAACTTGATGAGGTTATTGAACCGTCACTTCAACCAATGTGTAGCAAGGCGCAGGAAGTTGTTCCTCTGGCGCCTACGCCAATTGAAGTGGGAACTGATGATAGTGATCATTAAGCTTCAGATCAAGTTACTACAAACCTCGTAAGTCGACAAGGTCGCGTACTGCTATAGAGTAGTACGGTAACCCTGTCTTGGAGGTCATCTTGTTAAACAACAATGAACCAACGAGCTATGGAGAAGCGATGGTGGGCCCGGATTTCGGCAAATGGCTGGAGGCCATGAAATCCGAGAGAGGATCCGTGTATAAAAAAAGTATAGACTTTGGAAGAAATACTTGATGGACATAAGATAATTAAGTACATATGGATATTTAAAAAGAAGTCAGACGATGATGGTGAAAAGTCACTATTAAGAAAAGCTTGACTTGTCGCAAACATGTTTCCGACAAGTTCAAAGAGTTGACTATGATGAGACTTTCTCACTCGTAGCAATGCTAAAAGACTGTTGGAATTATGTTAGCAGTTGCTACATTATTTATGAAATATTGCACATAGGATATCAAAACATTGTTTCCTCGAAGGTTTCCTTGAGGAAAGGTTGTATGTGATACAACAAGAAGGTTTTGTGGATCCTAAGGATGCTAACAAGTATGCAAGCTCCAGCGATCCTTCTATGGACTGGTGCAAGCATCTTGGAGTTGTAATATACGCTTTGATGAGATGATCAAAGCTTTTGGGTTTGTACAAGGTTTATGAGAAACTTGTATTTCCCAAGAAGTGAGTTGGAGCACTATAGAATTTCTGATAAATATATGTGGTTGACATATTGTTGATCGGAAGTAATGTAGAATTTTTGGAAAGCATAAAGGGTTGTTTGAAAGGAGTTTTTCAAAGGGAAACCTGGATTAAGCTACTTGAATATTGAGCATCAAGATCTATAGAGATAGATCAAAACGCTAAGTAGAACTTTCAATGAACTGCATGCCTTGACAAGTTTTCGAAGGAGTTCAAAATAGATCAGCAAAGCAGGAGTTCTTGGTTGTGTTGTAAGGTGTGAATTTAAGTAAGACTCAAAGCCTGACCACGGTAGAAGAAAGAGAAAGGATGAAGGTCATCCCCTATGCCTTAGCCGTAGGCTCTAAAGTATGACATGCTGTGTACCGCACGTGATGTGTGCCTTGCCATAAGTCTGTCAAGGGGTACAAAGAGTGATCCAGGATTGAATCACTGAACAGCGGTCAAATTTATCCTTAGTAACTCATGGACTAAGGAATTTTTCTCGATTATGGAGGTGATCCAAGAATTCGTCATAAATGGTTACGTCGATGCAAGCTTTGACACTAATCCGAATAACTCAACGGAGTAAAGCAGATTCGTATATTGGAGCAGTCATTTGGAATATTTCCAAATAGCACGTAGTACCAGCATTTATAGGATTACATAAAGATTTGTAGAGCACACACATATCTGAAAGATTCAGATCCATTGACTAAAAACCTCTCTCACAAGCAAGACATGATCAAACCCCAGAACTATATGGGTGTTAGATTCATTACAATCACATAGTGATGTGAACTAGATTATTGACTCTAGTGCAAGTGGGAGACTGTTGGAAATATGCCCTAAAGGAAATAATAAATTGGTTATTATTATATTTCCTTGTTCATAATAATTGTTTATTATCCATGCAAGAATTGTATTGATTGGAAACTCAAATACATGTGTGGATACATAGACAACACACTGTCCCTAGTGAGCCTCTAGTTGACTAGCTCGTTGATCAAAGATGGTCAAGGTTTCTAGGCCATAGGCAAGTGTTGTCACTTGATAACGGGATCACATCATTGGGAGAATGATGTGATGGACAAGACCCGAACTATAAAGGTAGCATATGATCGTGTCAGTTTATTGTTACTGTTTTCTTCATGTCAATGTATCTATTCCTATGACCATGAGATCATGCAACTCCCGGATACCGGAGGAATACCTTGTGGGTTATCAAATGTCGCAATGTAACTGGGTGACTATAAAGGTGCTCTATAGGTATCTCCAAAGGTGTCTGTTGGGTTCGCATGGATCAAGACTAGGATTTGTCACTCCGTGTGACGGAAAGGTATCTCGGGGCCCACTCGGTAATACAACATCACAACAAGCCTTGTAAGAAATGTGACTAAGGAGTTAGTTACGAGATCTTGTATTACAGAACGAGTAAAGAGACTTGCTGGTAACGAGATTGAACTAGGTATAGAGATACCGACGATCGAATCTCGGGCAAGTAACATACCGAAGGACAAAGGGAATAGTATACGAGATTATATGAATCCTTCACATAGAGGTTCAACCGATAGAGATCTTCGTAGAATATGTAGGATCCAATATGGACATCCAGGTTCAGTTGTTGGTTATTGACCGGAGAGTGTCGCAGGTCATGTCTGTATACTTCTTGAACCCACAGGGTCTGCACACTTAAGGTTCGGTGACGTTTCAGTATAGTTGAGTTATATGTGTTGGTGACTGAAGTTTTGTTCGGAGTCCCGGATGAGATCTCGGACGTCACGAGGAGTTCCAGAATGGTCCGAACAGGAAGACTGATATATAGGAAGTTGGTATTTGGATTTCGGAAGGTTTTCGGGCATTGCCGGCAGTGTACCTGGAGTGACGAATGGGTTCCGGGGGCCCACTGGGTGGGCCCACCATGCCCCAAGGGGTCCACATGGGTTTATTGGATATGCAATAAGGCATAATGGGCTGATAAATTCATCCAAGGAAATCCCATGAGGAAAAAGTGGAAAATCCAAAAGAAGTGGGAAAATGAGGAAGGAGTCCTAATCTAAGCGGGATTAGAGGAGGACTCCTCCCTCCTCCACTTCGGCCGGCCCAAGGGAGACTCCCTTGTTGCGCCAAGGCTGACTCCTCCCTCCTCCTATATATACTAGAGGTTTAGGGCTTTTTGAGACACAACTTTGCCACGTGCTGCCCTCTCCTCTAGATCGTAGTTCTTCCTCTAGATCGGTTTTCTGCGGAGCTCACGCGGAGCCCTACAGGAATAGATCACCACCACCACCGGAACACCGTTGCGCTGCCGGGGAACTCATCTACATCCTCGTGTCTCTTGCTGGATCAAGAAAGCGGAGATCGTCATCGAGCTGTACGTGTGCGGAACGCGGAGGTGCCGTCCATTCGACACTTGATCGGGACGGATCACGAGACGGTTCGTGGGACAGATCGTGGGACGGTTCGTGGGACGGATCGTGAAGATGTACCACTACATCAACCGCGTTTATTAACGCTTACGCTTAGCGATCTACAAGGGTATGTGGATCCGATGTCCCTCTCGTAGATGATCATCACCATGATAGGTCTTCGTGTGTGTAGGAAATTTTTTGTTTCCCATGCAACATTCCCAATAGTGGCATCATGAGATAGGTTCATGCGTAGATGTAGTCTCGAGTGGAACACAAAAGTTTTTGTGGGTGTTGATGTTCGATTTGCTTCCCTCCTTAGTCTTTTCTCGATTCGGCGGTATTGTTGGATTGAAGCGGCCCGGACCAACCTTACTCGTACGCTTACGAGAGACCGGTTTCATCGACTAACATGCAACTTGTTGCATAAAGATGACTGGCCGGTGTCTGTTTCTTCTACTTTAGTTGAGTCGGATTTGACCGAGGCGGTCCTTGGAGAGAGGTTAAATAGCAATTTGCACATCACCATTGTGGTTTTGCGTAAGTAAGATGCGATCATACTAGATACCCATACTAGCCACGTAAAACATGCAACAACAAATGAGAGGATGTCTAACTTTTTTTCGCAGGGTATGCATGTGATGTGATATGGCCAAAGACATGATGTGATATATTGGATGTATGAGCTGATCATGTTGTAATAGTTAAATATCGACTTGCACGTCGATGCTATGGCAACCGGCAGGAGCCATAGGGTTGTCTTTAAACTAACATTTGTGTTTGCAGATGCGTTTACAATATGGACATCCAGGTCCTGCTATTGTTTATTGACCGGAGAGTGTCTCAGGTCATGTCTGCATAATTCTCGAACCCGCAGGGTCTGCACACTTAAGGTTCGGTGACGTTTCAGTGTAGTTGAGTTATATGTGTTGGTGACCGAAGTTTTTTTTGGGAGTCTCGGATGAGATCCCGGACGTCCCAAGGAGTTCCGGAATGGTCCAGAAACGAAGATTGATATATAGGAAGTTGGTATTTGGATTGCAGAAGGTTTTCGGGCATTGCTGGTAGTGTACCAGGAGTGACGAATGGGTTCCGGGGGCCCACTGGGTGGGCCCACCACACCCCAAGGGGTCCACATGGGTTTATTGGATATGAAATAAGGCATAATGGGCTGACAAATTCATCCAAGGAAAGCCATGAGGAAAAAGTAGAAAATACAAAAGAGGTGGGAAAATAAGGAAGGAGTCCTAATCCAAGTGGGATTGGAGGAGGACTCCTCCCTCCTCCACTTCGGCCGACCCAAGGGAGATTCCCTTGTGGCGCCAAGGCTGCCTCCTCCCTCCTCCTATATATACTAGAGGTTTAGGGCTTTTTGAGACACAACTTTGCCACGTGCTGCCCTCTCCTCTAGATCGTAGTTCTTCCTCTAGATCGGTTTTTTGCAGAGCTCGGGCGGAGCCCTGCAGGTATAGATCACCACCACCATCGGAACATCGTCGCGCTGCCGGGGAATCCCCATCTCTCTTGTTGGACCAAGAAGGCGAAGATCGTCATCGAGCTGTGCGTGTGCGGAATGCGGAGGTGTCGTCCGTTCGGCACTTGATCAGGACGGATGACGAGAAGGTTCGTGGGACGGATCGTGGGACGGTTTGTGGGACGGATCATGAAGACGTACCACTACATAAACCGCGTTTATTAACGCTTTTGCTTAGCGATCTACAAGGGTATGTGGATCCGTTCTCCCTCTCGTAGATGATCATCACCATGATAGGTCTTCGGTGTGTAGGAAATTTTTTGTTTCCCATGCAACGTTCCCCAACACTATATGCAATCAACCTCAACCTTATGCATTAGTTCAAGGAGTCACACATTCCGTGAAAGGAAAGGAAGGAACTAGGTAATCAATGCATCTTTGGACATCGTCCCATTTGTGCTTCACTCCATGTCCATAGATATACTTGCATATGTTCCTTTAGCTTTGGGACTAACCCATGTAGGTGAGAAGGGTATGAAAACAACAAGGATTGCTCCCAACTCAAGATGATCTTCATCAACTTTGAGCATCCACCACTACTTCACCTACTTGAAGTCTCCCATGACAAAACCCAAGGTTAGTTGATCCCTCTTTGTGGGGATATCATATCAAGGGGGAGCTTTACTCTAATACTAGAGTATAAGCATCTCCTAAGGATATGAACACATTAATGCTTATGTAAAAGTGGTAACCCCACTTGTGCGTAAAGATTAGTATGACCTATGGTCAAGTATTCTTGCTTGGCTCATATGTCAATATACTCATATATAGATGACCTTGTCATCGCCCAAGTGCTTGATAGCTGCTTGGATGTTCATGCATGTTTATCATGTTTGTATCATCATTCTTATTGTGTGAGCATGTTGGTGTGCATGAACTTAATTATTCGAGGACATCCAATTGTTGTTATATGGCTTTTGTTTTATCTTTTGCCGATTGGATGGACAAAAATGCCTAGGACCCTTCTCTAGCTATCTATGCTATATCATCTGAAGTTCTATTCATTCTTCATCACAAAACTTGAACAAGCACGTGTCGATCCTTCTGTGTGAAGGAGCACTCGAAGCTCATTATCGTCAAAGGCTGCCTTTTAAAACCTCTTTGAAAAACTCGGTGCGACCAACTCCACAAACTCGGAGACACCGATTATCCAAAGTTGATCAGGTTTTCCCATCTCGGTACCATCGGAATTGCCAACTCGGTTACACCGAGTTTCCCTGTCTACTGACAGTTGAGGAACTCTGTGACACCGATTTTGCCATCTCGGTGACACCGACGGCGCACGAGTATATATACCTACGGATCGGACCTTTTGTTTTCACTTCGTCAAAACAGTTCGTTCGCCAAACCCTCGGTGCCCCCCGAGACCCCAGGTCATCGCCTTGACTCCCCGAGTGCCGGCGCCACTGGGACTCGCCGTCGTTGATGAAATCTGCTCCTTCGTCATCGCCGTAGCCGAACCGCCACCGAGCTAGGGTACTGTTCGATCCCCTTTGTGTTCCCTGTCTATCTCTCATGCATTGGATCTTTTAATTCTTCTTTCCACTTTGTGCAAACCTCCTATCCACCAGATAAAATGAGTAGATTAGGAGAAGTAGGAAATTTCGGATCTGATCTGCCGCAGAATGCAACTCGGTGAGACCGAGTTTGTAAAATCGGTTCCACCGATTCCTGTTTTAGGGTTCCTCACAAGCAACTCGGTGAGACCAAGCACCTATTTTCAGTGCCACCAAAAATGACTGCCAAGGTTTTGTTAAGCGAATATGTTTTCTCGGTGAGTCCGAAAATGCCAACTCGGTGCCACCGATTTAAATCCTGCAGAAGATCATACCGTGAGTTTCAGACTTCAAAATTCAAAAAACATCTGAATTTTGTGATGCTCATCCATTCTGTCTTTCCTACATCCACTTCACAAGATCTGTTGTTTGCTGGTGAGTGTGTCTGTCAGTATGTCAGGTTCAAATACTAGCCAGAATGACTAGAGAGAGCAGAGTGTCAAGATGGACTCAGGTACTAGTCCAGAGAGGATTGCTTCAGAACCTACTTCTCCCAGTTCCCATGGCTTGCCCAAAGCGGCCACCATGCAAAGGAGGAAGATAGTTTCTGACGAGGAAGAATCAGACTTTCTGCCAGAAGAAACTTCAACCAAGGAAAGTTATCAGGAAGATATATGCCAGTGCTGCTGAACAAAGAGCACCAGATTATGCCAAGAAGGGCAAAGCTATTGCCAAGGATGCACCTGCAAAGAAGGCTGGTGTGAAGAGGCCCATGAAGAGAACTATCCATCTTGTTGGCAGAAACACTTCTATGTTTGAAGACCCAAAAGAAACTAAGGAAGAAGCTCTTGAGGAGATCCCAGTTCCTCCCAAAAAGAAGAAGCTGATGGGTGATGCAATGAAGTCTGCTCCAAAGCCTACTGCAAAAGCAAATAAGGTTGTAGCTTCCAAGAAGACCACCAAAGATATACATGCAGCTGCGAAGAGCAAAGGCCCTGCATCTAGTGCCCATGCTGCACAAGAAGAAGAAGATGAGAATGTTCCAGTTCTTAGGAAGCTCAGACCATACATATCACTCACAATGATGCTCATCCTGTAGCACAAGACATGAAGAAGAGGAAGGATGTCGTATTAAGAAAGTGGAGAATTGTTGATCCATATGCTGTCAGAAGTAGAACTGTTGTTGATACAAGGTTACACACCATGGAACCACAAGATTTTTATTAGGCTGTTTTGTATGACAAGAGTCCTGCTGTCAGTGATATGAGGTATGTCGACTGGGCATACATCAAGGAGAATGAGGATTTCTTTCGACATGTTTAAGAGAATTTCAGGCTAGTTGAGATAGAAGATTTTGTTGGGAAGGAGATGACCCCACGGAATGACGAGATGATCATGCAGTTCTATGCAACAGTTCATTTCTATGAAGACTCTCTAGTCTCGATGACCGATGGTCATAGGTACGACGCTACAATTATTGAATGGGCTGCTATCATTGGTGTTCCCAAGCAGGAAGAAGAAGATGTAGATGTGTATGTAGATGCTAAGAAGAATCACAACTACATGGCCAACATGTACAAGACCATTCCACATCAGTACTTGGCCAGTCACAAGTTTGGCTCAGTATATTTTCTGCAAGCTCGTATTCCCATGACAAACACTATACTCCGATACACTCTCATGTCTAAGTCAGGAGATGAGAAGATGATCAATGGATATTCAATCAACCTGCTGCACCTACTTGGTTCCCATACAAGATTTAGAGTGATGGACTTGATAGTTGACACTATCTGAAGGACTTCTGCGGATCAGAAGAGAAACTGTGGGAATGCACCTTATATTCACATGCTCATCAATGACAAGCTAGGCAAGCATGCATATCAACTTGATCGTTCCCATCTACCTCTTCACCCTGAGTTTGAAGATAATGAGGTTGTGATGGATGACAATGATCCCAACTCAGCTGCAGCAAGAATGGCAGCAGAGGCTGAAGCTACTAGAAACATGCCACCTTCAGTTCCACAGCTCAGAACTCAAGCTGAGCAAATTGCATTTCTAGTAAGCACGGTCAAAGGCATGGAGCAGAACATTCAGGAGATCATGCAAAAATCAGAAGAGCCTTGAGAGAGTTGTGGAGACAAAATTCCACAACATGGATATGAAGGTAACTGAGTTGACCACCATTGTCAGGAAGGTTCGACATGAAGTTGAATCTGTGGAGATTCCGCTCTCAGAGGATGAAGATGAAGATGAAGAAGATGATGATGATGAGTCTCCTCCTCCCACTACTACATAGTACAGCACCATGCCCCAGTCAGCTGTTGTTTGTGCTCCGGAGACAGGACACACGTCTTCAGCACAAGCTTCAGCACCTTCAGCACCAGCTCCAACTCAAGCTCCTTCAGTATCAACTCCTCTAGCTCCACGGACGTCAGCAGAAGTCTTCGCACACACTATTCTATCCACTCCATCATCAGGTGTCCACAGAGACGAGTAGTTCTATACTTTTGAACTTTTACACACTTTTACACACCACCAAGATGTATGTGACATGGAAGAGTAACCCATGATCCTAATCGATTGTGCATTTACATTCAAACACAAAATATAAATAATGCACAAATTTAGGGGGAGCTCTTGCTTTTCACATACTTCTCAAAGCGTCGATGCTAATCATTGATTATATCTTTTGTCGAAGCTTTCATCTATATGTTGTCATCAATTACCAAAAAGTGGGAGATTGAAAGCACAATTTCTCCCTAGGGTGGTTTTCATAATTGATCACAACATATGCATCATTGGACTAATGTGTTTTCCAAGTATATTTCAAAATAGTTCAAAATATGCTATGGCTTAAGGTTTATGTGGAGATGCCCCTGGATGCAAGAAATGAATAATATTGGCTCAAGATTCAAGTTAGAATACTCTTTATTTTATATTTGTGAGAAATCACTTTTAAGTCCATAGGAAAGCCAATACTATTAAAAGGGGGTGAGGTAGTAAAATGAACTGATTGCTCAAGTTAGCCACCAAAAGACTCAGTCATTTTCCCCACATATCCACTCTTTCAAGTTCCACATACATAAATTCGGTGTAACCAACATTGCCACATCGGACAACTGAGTTTGAACATAAGATAGAACCCTAGCCATTCCCACCAAATCGGTGCAACTGAAACTGCATCGGTGCTATCGAGTTCAGTGTGACCAACATTCTATTGCCAAGATACACAAAATCAGAATTCCCGAGTTTGAGTCTTGGTGCTACCGAGTTTGGCCATGTGGCTGTTAGTCACCTTTTCGGTGCCACCGAGTTCTATATATAGGTCTCACCGAGATTCAAAAGTTCACCACTTTAGTGCTAATCGGTACCACTGAGTTGTCCACTTCGGTGTCACCGAGTTTGCTTTATTGTGTGTAATAGTTGGATTTTGGCTGCTGCCTATATATACCACTTCACCCACCTCTAATTCGTGGAAGAAGCACTCAGAACACACACTTCATTTCAGATCCATTTTTTGAGAGAGAACCACCTACTCATGTGTTGAGACCAAGATATTCGAATCCAATCATTTGAATCTTGATCTCTAGCCTCTCCAAACTACTTTCCACCAAATCAGCCTCTCCTACCCATGCATATTCTGTGTGAGAGAGATTTGTGTTGAGGAGACTATCTTTAGAAGCACAAGAGCAAGGAGTTCATTGATCTACCCCATCTATTACCTTTTGGAGGGTGGTGCCTCCTAGATTTGTTAGGTGTCGCTTGGAAGCCTCCTACTTCGTGTTGTGGAGTTGAACCAAGATGTTTGTAAGGGCAAGGAGATCGCCTACTTCGTGAAGATCTACCGTGAGTAAGGCTAGTCTTCCGTGGACGGAAGCCGTGGTGGGATAGACAAGGCCGCTTCTTTGTGAACCTTCCGTGGGTGGAGCCCTCCGTGGACTCTCACAACCGTTACCCTCCGTGGGTCGAAGTCTCCACTAACATGGACATACGATAGCGCCACCTATTAGAACCATGTCAAAAATCGCCGTGTCGACCTTGGGTATGTCATGGTTTATGGTAGAGCATGTTATTTACCTCTAGAGCTAGAACATAAACCTTATTAGGCAATTAAAGAGCTTAACTATGATTTCAAACTTGCTGGTGAGAAGAGGTTATTTGACATTAGCTCGCTTGATGAATGGAGAACTGAGGCCTATGAGAATGCGAAGTTGTTTAAAGAAAAGGTTAAGAGATGGCATGATAGAAGGATACAAAAGCATGATGTGACAACCCGAGACCGACGCTCCAGAAGATTCCCCTTTTATTCCATTTTCGTCGTATGATTATTTTTGTTTGTCGCATTCATCATCGCATCATGCACATCATCTGCATTGCATCGACACTCCGTTGCCGTCAGTTTTCAAAATTTGCATCCGTTCGTAGTTGTCAGTTCTCTCCGTTCGTGTCGTTGACCGTTTAGAGTCCAACCACACAAGCACGCGGCCGCGGCATCATTAATATTTTGTTTTTAAAAGGTGCGTATAAAATATTATGAGATTGGGTTTAAACTTGGCACGTGGTCGTTTTAATGTCGGTAGGTGGCCTGCCAATTTTCGTCGCAATCGGAGTCCGTTTGATACGCAAACGGTCGACCGTAGCGGCACCGTCGTCGGTTTATTATCGGACGTTTTTCGATGTTTTAAAATGCGTGTCACCGGCCACAATTTCCCTCTCATCTTAGCCAAACACCCCCTCTACACAACCACTAGCCCACCTAACCCTACCGTGCGACCGGGGCCGTCCGATCGCGATCGCGTGGTCGAAACCGCAGCTAAAAACCCCTAACCCTGGCCCCTTGTCTATAAATAGACAACCCCTCCCTAATTTAGACCTAAACCTAACCCTCCTCAAAATACGTGCCCGCAGCTCTCTCCCACCTCCCTCTCTCCTCTGAGACGCCAAGCCCGCTCACACCTGGATCTGGCCCGCTCGAGCCCATCCGTAGCCCGAGCCAGGCAGCCGCGCCGTCGCCCGAGCTCCCGAGCCCATGCCTCGTTCCTCCACCGCATGCACCCCACAACCCCAACGCCGGACCGCCGTGCCGCCCTTGCTGGTCGCCGAAGCAGCTCGTCGGACCTTCTCCTTACCTCTCCTTCCTTTCTCTTCCGTCTCTCTCTCCCTAACCTCCGTGTTGCTCTCTCCTTCACAGGGTCAAGTAGGAGCTGCCCGAGCTCCATGGCGAGCACCTATACCAAAGCCAGCCCCAGCCCCCCCGGATACGGCCGAATCCGAGGCCGCCCCCGCCGGATCCGCCGCCACCAAGTTCCGTCGTGGCACCCAGCGCCTCCGCACCGGTCGGCCGCCGCCTGGCCATCGCCTCACCTCTTCTGCTTCGACCAGAGGTAGAGGACGAGACGCTCGCTGGCGTGACCGCCCAGGTGGGCCAGCACCTCGCCTCGCTGCGACCCAACAAGGCCGACCCATTGTGGAGCCCGGCTCCCCCGCGTTGACTAGGCTCAGGCCAAGGCTCAGCCGCCACTCCTCGCGAAGTGAGCCCAGTTCGCTCAGCCGGCCATCCTCCTTCTTCCGTTTTGGCCCGAGCCCGCGAGGTGAGCCCCCCTTGTGTCTATCCCCGCGTCCGGCGTTGTTTAGTTTTCTTGCGCGCTTGCCCTGTTGGGCCAGTTCAGCCAGATTCGGCCCATAGCCTTTTATTTTTTATTTTTCGTGATTTAGCTAATTGCAAATTAGTTATGTATATTAAAACGCCCGCAGTTTTTAAACCGT
The DNA here is from genome assembly GCF_904849725.1 of Hordeum vulgare subsp. vulgare. Lineage (NCBI taxonomy): Eukaryota > Viridiplantae > Streptophyta > Magnoliopsida > Poales > Poaceae > Hordeum > Hordeum vulgare. Next base: position 261,685,220 of record NC_058523.1, on the reverse strand, counting down.
GCGTCGGATCGAAACAAGTTATTTATGTAACTTGACCATATTTTTGCGTGGGTTAATATTTTTCAAATCTCATGCATGTTTAAGGCTGTTAGCTGTGCTCATTGCATTTGTTTGCGTGTTGATGCGATTGAAACGGCTTAGGTCATAGTTAATTAACCGTAGCTCCGTTGAGATGAGCCATATATATAAATGGACTACAACAACGAGTAGAATCACGTGAACCACTTTGTTTTGCCGTTTAGCAAACATAATATGTGATTAGGACAAATCTAGACAGATCTCAAAGTTAACATGTGGGGTCCAGTTCGGAGATGCTATATGTCGTTTCCGGCCTCATTTAAAATGCCTAGATAGGTACATTATTTGTGCTTCACTCCTTCCCATGTTTAACAACATTTAATATTGTCGTGTACCTAAACGAGGGTGAACTAAATATTGAATGTGGAGTTTCGTCAATATGCAACTCGTTGCATATTGAGCTTCACTTAATGTGTAGCGTTTGACTATTGTGGTTTGCCATGCCATGCCTTGAATATTTGAAACCGATCATGCATCATATGTGTTGTGCATCATGTTGTTCATCTTCCGTGGTGAATATCGTGTGTTGATTCTTGTTTTCGGTTTGCTTTGTCTCGATAGAGTTCCACAAGCGTGTCAGAATGTGAGGATCTGTTCGACTACGTCGGTCGTCTGCTTCTCAGAGTCATTCTTCTTCCAAAAGGGATGTCAAGCAAGATGATTATTTGCCTAGATGCCATTACTATCATTGCCATGCTAGTTGTTTCGTTTCTATCTCTATGTCTTGCTGCCTATCACCTGTTAAATATTAGCCTCCCAACATTGCCATGAAAACCTTGAACCTTTCTACAACCTTGCAAACCACTGATTGGCTATGTTACCGCTTGCTTAGCCCTTGGATAGCGTTACTACTTGCAGGTGTAGTTGCTTCCATGTGCAAACATGTGTTCCTTGTTATATCACCATATAATTGTTAATTAATTTAATGGACCTATATATTTGGTAAAAGGTGGAAGGCTCGGCTTTCTAGCCTGGGGTTTTGTTCCACCTTTGCCGCCCTAGTTTCGGCTACCGGTGTTATGTTCCATAAATGAGCACTCCTAACATGCTTGGGGTTGTTATGGGGACCCCCTAGATTCTCGTTTTGGGATAAAACTCGTCTAGCAAGGCCCAACATTGGTACTACATTTGCCTAATAACCTAATAAAATTGCATAGGGACCAGTCAACCCCCGTGGATAATTAATCATGCCCCCGGGCCAGTGCTCCGCATGAGTGTTGGTCCAACGTGTCAACCGCTGGTGGCTACCAGGGGTAAATCTGTGATTGGCCTACCGGAAGTTTGGACAATCCGTCGTGTCTTGAGAACGAGATACGCGGCTCCTATCGGGACCGTCGACACGTCGGGCGGCCTTGCTGGACTTGTTTTACCTTTCTCGAGCGTCTTGTGCGACGGATTCCGAGGATACTTTGGGCTATCCCGAGGTTGAGGTTTTTCAATACGAACCCGAGGAGATCACAGGTTTCCCTGACCAAGATCATTCCGGCGCAGTGTGTCGTAGTTTGTGATGGACTAGTTGGAGCACGCGTGCAGGGTTAAATCTTTTGAAAAGGTGTCCCGCGGTTATGTGGCAACGTGGATACTTTGTTTAACATCCGGTTCTATATAACCTAAAGTAAACTTAATTAAAATGTGCCAACTGAGTGCGTAACCGTGATGGTGTCTTTCGCAAGCTCCTTCTCCGATTGAGGACACGGTGGGGTTATGTTTGACGTAAGTAGGTGTTCAGGATCATTCATTTTATCATCAATAGTTCACGTCCATGAAAGTGCGTTATATCAACTAGAGGGGGTGAATAGGCGATTTTTATAATTTCATCGTTGAGGAAATTCCTTTTGAGGAAATTCCTCACTGATGAAAAACGTGTAGCGAAAATAGCGCGGGATCAGAGGTGCAAAATTGCAATAACAGTTTACTTGATGAAGATTATGAGAATCGGTTTGCACACTATGCAGGCACCGAATTAGCACGTGACGATTAACTAGTATGAAGAATTTGAGGTTGACGAAATTCAGAGAAAGTCTTCAGCAAATTCTTCAAACAATGACAATGAAAGTATTTAACATACAATATTGAGGAATTGAAAGAGTTGAAGAAATAGAACCCGTATCACAATGAAGACAATTGTTGATGACCGAGTTCCAACTGTTGTGACATTTGTACATCTGGTTTGGAGCGGCTTGGTATTGAAACCAAAGGACACACAGTCCCGGGACATACAGTCCCTACCATATTCCCCTTGAGCTAAGGACACACAATCCTTGCCCAACACTCGTGGTAAGTCTTCAGGGCAGACTTCCAAATCCTCACAAACTCGCTCACCCCGCGATCCACAATTGACTGCTGGATTCTCTAGACCATGACGCCTAACCGTCTCGAGAATGCACAGTCCTCAAAGGTAAAAGGCTTCAGTTCGACAGACAAAAACTTCTTCAGTGATGCTCAACCACTTGGTTTTTGGTTTGTGGTTTGGTGTTTGGGGTATTTCCTCACTTGATGATTTACTCTCGAAGACTCTAAGGAATTTGGGTTGCTCTAAATGACAAGTGTCAGTTTCTCGCGGAGCAGCCAACCAGCTAGTGGTACTGGGGCGGCTATTTATAGCCTAGGAGCATCCCGAGATGATTTGATATAAATGCCCTTAAATAATGTGACCGTTGGTGTGGATAATATCAGTGAGGTGGCGTGTATCGCGACAATGGTCGGAACTCTCAACTGTGAGAGTCCTCATGTCTCTCATATTCCTCACTTGAGTCTTTTGTAGGTTTAGGCTTGTGTTGAGCATCATGAGGAAATTCATTATGTAGTATTACCACGACCCCCTTTAACAACACGGTGTTCCTATGACTCAAGAGTAAAGAAAATGAAACAGAAAGAATAAATGTTCACGCTTCAAAGTCTTTGGACTGATTTTCTTCAGGACACACCGAATTCCTCATCTTCAATATATTCATGAGGAATATCAATTTCATTGCAATTTCTTCGCGATCAAAGTCTTCAAGCTTAGATCAATTTATTCAGCCGAAGACATACATTTTTAGGGGTCGATATTCATCGTATAACTCAAACTCCTCAACGACTTATAGAGCGTGTGTACATGTAACGACTAAGATGGGGCCCTTTCCTTATTTGGGGGTGAGGCCTCAAAAGGGAAAGGGGCGCATCTAAATGTTCTGCAAGCGAGATAATCATAACATTACATAACTGAACGAGTGACAAGTAGGGCATACACTTGCCATCTGATAAGAATATAGCATATATCTTACAGACACACATTATTCAAAGCATGGTTTAGTCCACGTATGGACAACATGAAAACAGATAAAGCTATGAAATCCCGCATGCTGGCCCCACGATCACGACCACATCCTCTAGTCCTCCGCGTAAGTCATGTACAGTCTGCCAGAGTCCTCATCGAACCCCCACTTTAGCTGGCTGTCATCAGTATCTCATGCGTTAGGTGCACCTCTACCTGTGTTTATTTGTAGTAAACCGTGAGCCACGAGGACTCAACAATCGAATGACCTTGGTATCGAATCTAGCCGAGTTGATGGGTGAGGAAGGTTAAGTGTATGGGTTTGCAACAACCTAAGCATATATGGTGGCTACCTTACGATGATCAGAGTAAATATACGGTGGTCTACGCAAGGCGGTCGAAGACTAGATTGATCACTAAGTGATCCTCAACACCTACTTACGTCAGACATAACCCCACCGTGTTCTCGATCAAAGAAAAATCTTCGAAAGAGACAGTCACGGTTATGCACTCAGTTGGCAGTTTTATTAGAATTACTTTAAGTTGTCTAGAACCGGATGTTAACAAAATATCCATATTTGCCACATACCCGCGGGCACGGCTTTCCGAAAGATTAAACCCTGCAGGGGTGCTCCAACTAGTCCATTACAAATTACCACAGGCCGCATATTAATCCTCTATCACGAAACTCGTGATCTCGTCGGATTCCTTGAAGGAAAACCTCAACTTTGAGGAGACCCAAAGTTTCACCGGAATTCCAATGCGCAGGATATATCGCTAAGGTAAGAAAAATTTGGCAAGACCTCCCGACGTGTCGACGATCCCGATAGCAGCCGCGTATCTCGTTCTCAGGACACGGCGGATGAGCACTACGTACAGTGGCCGGATAGACATTCCCCGAGTTGCCCCGGGTGGCCTCGCAAGTGGCTCTAGTTTGGACCAACAATCATGAGGAGCACTCGCCCGGTTGTTGATTAAATCCTCGGGGTAGCTATTCCATATGCATTTTTATATTAAGTTGCAGCAATTAAAACCAAAGTTGGGTCCTGCCAGACAAGCCTTAACACTACACAATTTATCAAGGGGGTCCCCATAACAACCCCGAACGTGTTAGGAGCGATCAGTTATGGAATAAAACACCGGTAGCCGAAACTAAGGCGACAACAATGGAACAAATCACTCGGCAAAAGGCTAGGCTTCCTTTATTTACCGAGTATATAGGTGCATTAATTAAATAGCAGTTTAAACATAATTATATCAAAATGCCCATGTTATCACATGGACCACCTGGCACCTGCAACTAGCAAGCTATCCATTAGAGGTTGAGCAAGCCTACTTAGCCAAACAATATTTGCTAGGACAGGGAAGTGTTTGGGGTTCATGGCAAAGACAGGTGGCATTTATATCATGTGGTAGGCAGCGAGCATGTAACGAAGGAAACTTATCTCTAAGCATAACAAAGCTAGAAATGGTGTCAAGGTCACGGTCATCTTGCCTGTGATTTCTTCAGCTTGGAACTGCTCTTGTTCTTCGTGCACGAACTCTCCAGAATCCACGTACTCGCTCTCCGTACCCGATGCTACCCAAGATAAGATAACAACAAATAAACACCGGCGAAACATGATGCAACAACCAATATGATGCATGTGTGAAGAAGGAAGCATGCACCACTATTCTAGTCACTTTCACATGCATTGGTTGAGTTGTTTATATTCTGGACAAAATCTCATGTTACTTTATCTTGACATGCATGAACATGGCATTAACATGTGAAACACGAGAAAACGATGCAAAAACATATAAAGCACGTTGTGAACGGAATCTCAGTTGAACTAGAAACTACAAAACAAGTTACAAAGGTCTACGGGTTCAAAATAGCCACAAACACAACTAAATGGGCACTCACTGGTGTAACCAGGATGCCAAGTGTCAAGCATCAAAATACAAGTGGAATGGTGCTTGAGAACACACCACACCATCAACCAATATTCACACAAACTCTAAAACCATATAAGCACACAATCTGTTTTTAACAGCAACATAGCAGTTGACTACAAGATCTATAGCAGCTACAGCCCTTTAAATAAATCAAACAAGATATGAAACTGAAGCCATCCAACTGCATTACAACCTCTAACAAAAAAGCTAAGGCAAAGGAATCACCCATGAGAAAATCTACAGCTTCTAACTTGGACAAAAATATCACAGATTGGGACTTGGTGAAAATAACAGATTTTCACCAGCTGCTTATGCTCTGAAGCATTTTGGCAGCCTCCAAAATGATACCTACAGGAGGTGTCTAAGCATGAAATTTGACAGGGAGGTAGACAAACATAACAGCAAACAAACACTAGTTTGTTGCTTGGGCTAACTCACAGCACATGAGCAAATAGGAACAACACAACAAGGGAAGAAAATAACCCCAGATTCCGAGACTTAGTGAAATTCATAGGTTTTCACAAATCTGTCATTTTCAGTCAAGTGCCCAATTTTACAGGGTGTAATAGGTACATGCAAAAACCTAAGAACAAAATGAATGCTCCATGATGTAGAGGGGTTCACCCACTACCATTCCATCAAGGAATCAACACAAATAGATCATAGCTCCACCTAATATGCAGCTCTAAACAGGGCATGAAAACATAAGTTGCAACACTTAGGAAAAAAGAAGATAAAAGGGCCAAGGACTCTAAAACCATATAAGCACATCCAACTACATTACAACCTCTAACAAAAAAGCTAAGGCAAAGGAATCACCCATGAGCAGATCTGCAGCCTCTAACTTGGACAAAAATATCACAGATTGGGACTTACTGAAAATAACAGATTTTCACCAGGTGCTTATGCTCCGAAGAATTTTGGTAGCCTCCAAAATGGTACCTACAGGAGGTGTCTAAGCATGAAATTTGACAGGGAGTTAGACAAACATAACAGCAAACAAACACTAGTTTGTTGCTTGGGCTAACTCCCAACACAGGAGCAAATAGGAACAACACAACAGGGGAAGAAAATAACCCTAGATTCCCAGACGTAGTGAAATTCACAGGTTTTCACAAATCTATCATTTTCAGTCAAGTGCCCACTTTGAGAGGGTGTAATAGGTACATGCAAAAACCTAAGAACAAAATGAATTCTCCATGATGTAGAGGGGTTCACCCACTACCATTCCATCAAGGAATCAACACCAATAGATCACAGCTCCACCTAATATGCAGCTCTAAACAGGGAATGAAAACATAAGTTGCAACACTTAGGAAACAAAAGATAAAAGGGCCAGGGGAGATTCAAACCCTGAACCCCTGCTTGCACACATGACACGACACCAGTGCGCTACAACCTCGAGTCTGACCACAAAGGGGAGGCTAACGAGCTAAGCTATCCGCACTGCTACTCGCAACACGTAGGAAAACAAGAAATAAAAAGGGGCGCCGATGGGAATCGAACCCACGACCTCTCTGGTCGGGTCGCGGCGCTGGAACCAGTCGGGCTACGAGGGGGGTTCTGAACTAGCTAAGCTACAATACACGGCAACTACACATCGTCTTCTACCTCCAGATTAGGGAAGGAGGCTCCGGCGATGATGCAGCAACGACGACTGCTCCTAGGGACCGACGGGGATGCGGGAACCCTAGGGGGTTCCATTCCCGTGCCTAGCTCTACAGGAGGGAGCCCGTAGCGGTGGCTCGACGCGGTCTCTGCTCCGGCCCGAACGGAGCTCGATCCAGCGAACTACGGCATACAGAGGTGAGATTCTACGCGCGGGAAAGAAGAGAGGGGGACGACGCTCACCCTGGGGCTGCTCGGAGGTGTGCTTGACGCTGAGAAGAAGGAAGAAGAGGCGGGGCGACGGCGACGTTCTCTTCCCCCTTCCGTCATGTAACGACTAAGATGCGGCCCTTTCCTATTTTGGGGGGCGAGGCCTCAAAAGGGAAAGGGGCGCATCTAAACATTTCGCAAGCGAGATAATCATAATATTACATAACTGAAAGAGTGACAAGTAGGGCATACACTTGCCATCTGATAAGAGTATAGCATTAAGCTTACATACACACATTATTCAGAGCATAGTTTAGTCCAGCTTCAGACAACATGAAACAAGTAAAACTATTAAATCCCGCATGTTGGCCCCACGATCACGATGCTACTTATTGAGATTGAGTTGGTTTTTCCCTTGAAGAGGAAAGGGTGATGCAGCAAAGTAGAAATAAGTATTTCCCTTAGTTTGAGAACCAAGGTATCAATCCAATAGGAGTATCAAGATGAGGCACCAATGAACCTGCGCAAAAACAAACAAACTTGCACCCAACGTATAAAGGGGTTGTCAATCCCTTCAAGATTACTTGCAAGGTGAGATCTGACAGAGATGAAAGGTAAATAGATAAAAGTGCAGCAAAGTATTTTTGGTATTTTTGTATGTATATCTGAATATATGATGTGTAAAATAGACCCGGGGGCCATAATGTTCACTAGAGGCTTCTCTCATGATAGCAAGTATTACGGTGGGTGAACGAATTAGTGTCGAGCAATTGATAGAATCGCGCAAATTCATGACGATATCTAAGACAATGATCATACATATAGGCATCACGTCCGAGACAAGTAGACCGATACTGTCTGCATCTACTACTATTACTCCACACGTCGACAGCTATCCAGCATGCATCTAGTGTATTAAGTTCATAACAAACGGAGTAACGCCTTAAGCAAGATGACATGATGTAGAGGGATAAATTCATGCAATATGACATAAACCCCATCTTTTTACCCTTGATGTCAACAACACGATGCGTGCCTCGCTACCCCTTCTGTCACTAGCTGAGGACACCGCACGGTATGAACCCAAAACCAAGCACTTCTCCACATTGCAAGAATTATAGATCAAGTTGGCCAAACAAAACCCATAACTCGAAGAGAGTTACAAGGATACGAAATCATGCATATAAGAAATCAGAGGAGACTCAAATAATTATCATAGATAATCTGATCATAAATCCAAAATTCATCGGATCTCGACAAACACACCGCAAAACAAAGTTACATCGGATAGATCTCCATGAAGATCATGGAGAACTTTGTATTGAAGATCCAAGAGAGAGAAGAAGCCATCTAGCTACTAGCTATGGACCCGAAGGTGTGTGGTGAAATACTCACGCATCATCGGAGAGGCAATGGTGTTGATGAATGATATGTCTCCGTCGTATCTACTTTTGTGAACTCTTTTGCCCTTGTTTTGTTCTCTAATTTGCATGATTTGAATGGAACAAACCCGGACTGACGTTGTTTTCAACAGAATTTTCATGGTGTTGTTTTTATGCAGAAATAAAAGTTCTCGGAACATCCTGAAAATTTACGGAGATTTTTTCTGGAATAAAAGAAAAATACATGCGCAAAGATCGACCGGAGGGGGCGTGCTAGTGGGCCACAAGCCCACAGGCCGCGGCCACCCCCTATGGTCGCGCCATGCAGGCTTGTGGGGCCCACGTGGCACCACCGCCCCCAATCTCATCTCTGAATCTTCCGTTTCGCCTAGAAAAAAAATCAGAGAGAAGGTTTCATCACGTTTTGTGATACGGAGGCGCCGCCACATCCTGTTCTTCATTTGGAGGGTAGATCTGGAGTCTGTTTCGGGCTCCGGAGAGGGGAAATCGTCGGCATCGTCATCATCAACCTTTCTCCACCGACAATTCCATGATGTTCTTCATCGTTCGTGAGTAATCTCATCGTAGGCTTGCTGGACGGTGATGAGTTGGATGAGATCTATCATGTAATCGAGTTAGTTCTTGACGGGGATTGATCCCTAGTATCCACTATGTTCTAGATTGATGTTGCTACTACTTGGCTATGCTTAATGCTTGCACTAGGGCCCGAGTGCCATGATTTCAGATCTGAACCTATTATGTTGTCGCCAATATATGTGTGTTTTAGATCCTATCTTGCAAGTTGTAGTCACCTACTATGTGTTATGACCCGGCAACCCCAGAGTGACAATAGCCGGAACCACTCCTGGAGATGACCATAGTATGAGGAGTTCATGTATTCACCGCGTGTAATGCGTTGGTCCGGTTCTTTATTAAAAGGAGAACCTTAATATCCCGTAGTTTCCATTAGGACCCCGCTGCCACGGGAGGGATGGACAATAGATGTCATGCAAGTTCTTTTCCCTAAGCACGTATGACTACATACGGAATACATGCCTACATTAGATTGACGAATGGGAGCTAGCCACATATCTCTCCGTGTTATAGCTATTACATGATGAAACACATCCGTCACACTCATCCATCACCGATCCACTTCCTACGAGTCTTTTACTACTGGTTCTTGCTATGTTACTTTGCCAAGGCTTGTCCCTTGCTACAAAAGGGATTGGGCCACTTTGCTGCTGCTGTCACTACTGCTGTTACTTGTTACTTTGCTGCTGCTACTACTACAGTTCCTTACTACGCCGCTATTACTTGTTGCAAGACTTTGTTGGCGCCGTTGCCGAGGCTAGGTAAGCGGTACTAACATCCCGTCAACCAAGGCTTTTTCTGGCACCGTTGCTATCATACTACCTTTCTACTATTACTTTGCTTGCAAACAGTAATCTTTCAGGTGTGGTTGAATCTGACACATTCAGCTGCTAATACTTGAGAATATTCTTGAGCTTCCCCTTGTGAGCGAATCACGAAATTTGGGTTGAATACTCTACCCTCGAAAACTGCTGCGATCCCATACGCTTGTGGGACATCAAGGCTTTTTTTGGCGCCGTTGCCGGGGAAGCACAGCTATATTCTGTGAGTCACTTGGGATTGACGTCTGCTAATCACTATGAGGAATCCGAAAGACCCAAGGACTAAAATCTTGCCTTCCAGTATGAGGAGAGGTAAGGAATTGCCATCTAGCTCTGCACTTGATTCAGCTTCAGTTTTGAGTAAGTTTGCGATTTCACCTCCTGCTAGAAATCTTGACATGTCGCGTGTGCTTGATGATGCTACTTCTGCTGTCCTTGATGCTTATGATGCTATGCTTGATACTATGCCTGATGATGCTATTCTTGATATTATGCCTGTTGATGCTATGCTTGATACTATGCCTGCTATGCCTGATACTGATTTGCCACTTGGTGCATTCCTTGATGCACATATTGCTAGAGTTGCTGCTAGATGTGATGATACTTCTGAAACTGCTGATACTATTGAAGTAGAACCTGCTACTATGCCTGAACTGCGTGATATGCATGATAAGTGCTATGTTATGGAGGGAGAGATAGCTGAGCACTTTCTTGCATGTAAGGATAGCTATGATGTTGACAAACTTCTCCGCAAGTCGAAAGAAAAATCTCTGAACGCTAGGATGAAATACGACCCGAAGTTTGCCACTTCGCCTATCTTTGTGACCGATAAGGATTATGACTCTGTCGACCCTTAGTTAATCACTCTGGTCAAATCTGATCCTTTTCACGGTTATGAGTCTGAAACAGTTGTAGCCCATCTTAGCAAACTGCACAATATAGCCACCCTATTCACTAGTGAGGAAAAGATCCACCATTACTACATGCTCAAGTTGTTTCCTTTCTCGCTAAAGGATGATGCTAAGACCTGGTTCACTTCTCTTGCTCCTGGATGTGTGCGTAGCCCCGAGGATATGGTCTACTACTTCTCTGAAAAATATTTCCCTGCCCATAAGAAGCAAGCTGCCTTGCAGGAAATATACAACTTTGCTCAAGCTGAAGAAGAGAGTCTCCCACAAGCTTGGGGGAGGCTCATCCAGCTACTGAATGCTTTGCCTGATCACCCTCTTGAGAAGAATGAGATACTTGATATCTTCTATAATTGACTTACCGATGCTTCTAGAGACCACCTAGGTAGTTGTGCCGGTAGTGTTTTTAGGGAACGAACTGTAGAACAAGCTGAGATTCTATTGAATAACATCTTGTGCAATGAGAATGCTTGGACTATTCCCAAACCACCTCCTAAGCCAACTCCGAGGAAAACAGGTATTCTATTCCTCAGTCCTAAAGATATGCAAGAAGCCAAGAAATCTATGCGAGAGAAAGGCATTAAATCTAAAGATGTCAAAAATCTACCACCTATCAAAGAGATCCATGGTCTCGATAACCCGATACAGGTAGTAGAAGTAAATTCTCCGCGTAGGTTTGATGAGAGTGATATTCCTTTGGATAAACCTGCTAGCTTATGCATGGATGAATTTGATAACTTTGTTGTCAAACAACAGAGTTTCAATGATTATGTTAGCAGACAATTGGAAAAGAATGCTCGTATGCTTAGTCATTTAAGTGCTTGTGTGGATAGAAATGTCAATGATCTTAAGCTTCTGAGTAAACATGCCTCTATGGTTACTACTCAAGTAGAACAAGTACTTAAAGATTAGAATGACTAGCTCAACGAGTTGAATGACAATTCTGTCAGAGCCGTCACTACAGGCGATAGAATGACCCAGGAACCTTTGTATCCTGAGGGCCATCCGAAGAGAGTAGAACAAGAGTCTCAAGGAGTTAGCATAGATGCACCTAGTCATCGTAGAAAGAAGATGAAAGATGATAGGAACTTGCACGCTAGCAACCCAGATGTTGCTACACCTGAGAGTCCAAACGATGCCTCTATCTCTGATGCTGAGACACAATTTGGTGATGAACATGAGCCTAATGATAATATCAATACTGATGTTCATGTTGATGCTCAACCTAGCAATGAAAAGGATGTGGAGATTGAACCTGTTGATCTTGATAACCCACAGCCTAAGACTAAGAGATACGATAAGAATGATTTCACTGCTAGGAAGAATGGTAAAGAAAGGGAGCCATGGGTTCAGAAACCTATGCCCTTTCCTCCCAAACCAGCAAGAAAAAGGATGATGAGGATTTTGAGCGATTCGTTGAAATGATGAGACCTGTCTTTCTGCAGATGCGTTTGACAGATATGCTCAAAATGTCTCCGTATGCCAAGTACATGAAAGATATTGTGACTAATAAGAGGAGGATAACTGATCTTGAGATCTCCGCCATGCTTGCTAACTATACCTTCAAGGGTGGAACTCCTATGAAACTAGGTGATCCCGGTGTGCCCACTATACCTTGCTCCATTAAAGGCAACTATGTTAGAACAGCGTTATGCGATCTTGGAGCCGGTGTTAGTGTTATGCCTCTCTCTCTTTATCGTAGACTTGAACTGGATAAGTTGACACCCACTGAAATCTCTCTGCTAATGGCCGACAAATCAACTGCTTTCCCTATCGGCATCTGCGAGGATGTGCCTGTTGTGGTTGCTAACACCACTATCTTAACAGACTTTGTTATCTTGGATATTCCCGAGGACAATGCCATGGCTGTCATCCTCGAAAGACCCTTTTAAAACACTGCAGGGTCTGTTGTAGATTGCAACAAAGGCAATGTCACTTTCCATGTCAACGGTAATGAGCATACGGTGCACTTTCCGAAGAAACAATATCGCATACATTGCATGAATGCTATCGAAAAAACTTCATCGATTCTTATTGGGAGCTTTGAATGCCCTATACCTCGTGTCAAGATGAAGTATGATTTGCTTGTTGGGGAGATACACATCCCCACTGAGGTGACCTAGTGACTTTTAAAAAATTCTCCATTTTCTTTTGCAATTCGAGAAAGTTTTGTCGAGGGATTTGATCAACCCCATTGATGGATTTCTTTCGATGACCATGAGATGGATGAATCGAGGAGTCACAAACCTGTGTTCCAAGCTTTCACTTTAGGTTGCTTAGAAGAAAAATGATAGATTTAGTTTAGTTTTCCCTGTTTTCTGTTTTAGCGTCTGGTGGAAAAGTACCCCGAAAATAAAAGATCTCCGAACGCTGTGAAAATCTAGTATGATTTTTTCTAGAATATTTGAAAAATACTGGGACAAAGAGTCTGTCTGGGGGCCACACCAGTGGGCCACAAGCCCTAGGGGCGCGGGCACCCCCCTGGCCGCGCCACCCAGGCTTGTGGGGCCCATAGGCACCCCCTCCACTCATTCTTGCTCTCATCCACTTCTCCTACCTCCAGAAAAAAATTGTTTCGCAGCTCAAACCCGCGTTCTTGCTGCTCTTGCTGGGATTTTCGATCTCATTGCTCAAATCACCGTTCTCCGAACTGTTTTGGGGAAATTACTCCTTGGTAAGTGACTCCTCCATTGGTCCAATTAGTTTTTACTCTAGTGCCTTATACTCCGCGTATTTTTGCTGCCTTGGTGACCATGTTCTTGAGCTTTGTATGCTGATTCTAGCTGGTCCCAAGTAGTTTTGATGCGTAATATGGTCTCTAGGCACTTGTGGGAGTAGTTGCTACGAGTTTCGTTGAGCCTTATTCACTTTTACTTAGAATCACTTACAATTTCAGAAATTTTTAGAGATAGAAAGGGAAAAGATGAGGAGGTTCTTGAGAGGCTCGTCCAGCCGTGAACCCAAGGATGCTAGGAGTGAGAAGAAGCCCAAGTATCCAGTCCCTCGAGTCGCGGAAGTTCGAGCGTGCGAGTGGCCAAGCGACGTGTTCTTACGCGCCGCTGGAATTTGTGAGGACTTTTATCACCTGGTGGAGAACGCAGGCCTTACCGCCTTCATTGAAGATAAGTGTTCGCAATACCTCCTCCTCACTAATATCTTTGTACAAAGCTTTAACTTCTATCCGAGGAAGAATCCTCCGATGGTTGAGTTTAAACTTTATGATATCCCCCAGCGCATGTCACTCCAGGATTTTTGCAATGTTTTCAAATTACCTTGCGTTGGGGATATTCATGAACCTCGTCCACGGGACTGGGAAGCTTCTATCGATACAATTGTTGTAGGAGAGGAGAGAGGAGTGTCTTGCGCTAATGCTGCTAGCATTCATTTTCCCATGCTCTGGTACTTCTCATTATTTGTGGGAAAATGTTTGATTTGCCGCAGGAAAGTTGGGTCACTTAGTTCCCCAGATCTTGCGGTATTGCGCGAAGCCCTTTATAATGATAAAACTTATAGCTTGGGCGCTATAGTAGCTCAACGATTGAACCTGAACCGTTCTAAAGGTGTCGTCTATGGAGGTATCTATGCTACCCGTCTCGCCAGACACTTTGAGATACCCATTAGACTGGAGGAAGAAGAAGAGGTTCTTCTTCCCGAGAGATATCTAGATTACGATAGCATGGTTCGCCATGACTTTCTTGATAGAGATATACGTAGAAGGATGATTTATAACCTGGTATTTAGTCAGGGTACTCGTGAGACTATTATTTTGCCTGCTCCTTCTTTGTTCAATCTTCATGCAGGCAGGTACACTGTTATGCCCTTGGACATCTACGCATATTGGGGCTTGGCCCAACCACACGTGCCCGTGCCCGAGCCGCCAGTCGAGTACCAGACGCCGGTTTATCGGTGGGAGCCGGAGGAGCTCACATAGCAGTGGCATCCTTAGTCCACTCCAGATTATCTCGGAGCTGGTTATTTCCCTCCTTGGTAGTAGACCAAGTTAGGCCAAAATCCTAAGCTTGGGGGAGTACGTGTTTCTCACCGACTTTACATTCTTGCTTATGCTTTCACTTTGTTAGCCGGTGTTCACACTTTGCCACTGTATCATCCATGCTAGTTTATTTTCTTTTTCTCGTTTTCTTTTCGTGTGTCTGTCTAGTTTGTGAAAACCCAAAAAGATTTTCTTTTCTTCTTTTTCTTGTTGGGAGCTTTCCCGTGTAGATAGTTTTCTTTTTCTTTGGGTCAAGGTAGAAGATAATGGTTACAATGTTTAGTGGCTGTTGCATGCATACCTGTTTAGCTTTCAAAGAGCCATGTTACTTTGTCTTCTCCTTTGTGTTGGCCTGCAAATTCCAGCATAGTCCAATGCACGAGCACTCTTATTATTGTTCACATCATTCGGTCGTGCAAGTGAAAGGAAACAATGACGATATATGATGAAGTGACTGAGCCTGGAAAAGCTGGTATGAACTTGATCTATTTTGTTTTTGTAAATATGACTAGCTCATCATGCCTGATTCAGCTTTGTTGTGAGAGAAACATGTTTGCAATGACAACTTAGAGATCATAGTTGCTTATGCCATGCTTACTTAGCTAGGAGCTTATAATGGTTTGTCTTGGATGCCCATATGAATGTTGAGATGACTGTGTTGTAGTATGATAGGATGGTATCCTCCTTTGAATTATTCAAGTGGCTTGACTTGGCGCATGTTCACGCATGTAGTTGAAACAAAATCAACATAGCCTCTATGATGTTCATGTTCATGGTGATTTATGTCCTACTCATGCTTGCACTCAATGTTGGTTAATCTCAATGCATTTTGATGACTGTTGTCGCTCTCTAGTTGGTCGCTTCCCAGTATTTTGCTAGCCTTCACTTGTACTAAGTAGGAATACTGCTTGTGCATCCACTTCCAGAAACCCAAAGTTGTGCCATATGAGTCCACCATACCTACCTATGTGCGGTATCTACCTGCCGTTCCAAGGAAATTTGCATGTGCCACTCTCTAAATCTTCAAGAAATAATCTGTTTTACATGCCTGAACCGCTCATGTGGTGACAGGGGGCTATTGGTATCTTCCATGCTAGGCGTGTTATCCTCGATTGGAATTCCCAGTTCCATGCTCAAATCGAAAAGATAATTGAAAACAAAACTTCCCCAGGATTGATGTTGGTATGGACGGTACCCGAGGATTCGGCTAGCCGTGGAGTGTGATTGATTGGTGGTGGGGGAGTCAAAACTTTACTTTTCTGTTTGGGAACCGCCTATAGCATGTGTAGCGTGGAAGATATTGAGAACTCTTAGTCATTGCGTTGACAATGAAAGCATGCCACCCAAAATTACTATCTCTGTTTTAAAAGTTTGAGCTCTGGCACCTCTGCAAATAAATGCTTCCCTCTGCAAAGGGCCTATCTATTTATGTTCCTGTTGAGTCATCCTCCTCTTACAAAAAGTACCAATTAGAGAGCACCTCTGTCATTTTTATGCTTTGCTTTTAACTATGTTGAGTGTGACTATGACTGGATCTTCATTGCCTTGAATTACAATGTTTAGTTAGCCCTTGGTCTTTGAAGGTGCTCTGCATTTATGTTTTGCGGTCTCAAAAAGAGCTAGCGAGATACCATCTATTTGTGCTGCTTCATGTTGTTTTGATTGAAGTGTTGACACTTGAGGCTTATTATTATTTTCTCGCTAGTTGATTATGCCATTGATATGAGTTTACCATGAGACCTAGATGTCATTTGCTTATGTGGTTTGCTTGTGATGTTGCTGAAATTCGGGTTATGAGTTAGACATAGTTGCAACAACAAGATCAAACAGAGTTCGTCAAAGATTTTCCTTTGTCTCTCTCAGTTTGTCAACTAAGTTGCTTGAGGACAAGCAAGGCTTTAAGCTTGGGGGAGTTGATACGTCTCCGTCGTATCTACTTTTCTGAACTCTTTTGCCCTTGTTTTGGACTCTACTTTGCATGATTTGAATGGAACTAACCCGGACTGATGCTATTTTCAGCAGAATTGCCATGGTGTTGTTTTTGTGCAGAAATAAAAGTTCTCGGAACGTCCTGAAAATTTACGGAGATTTTTTCTGGAATAAAAGAAAAATACATGCGCAAAGATCCACCGGAGGGGGCCTGGCAGTGGGCCACAAGCCCACAGGCCGCAGCCACCCCGTATGGCCGCGCCATGCAGGCTTGTGGGGCCCATGTGGCACCACCGCCCCCAATCTCAGCTCTATATCTTCCGTTTCGCCTGGAAAAAAATAAAAAAGAAGGTTTCATCGCGTTTTGCGATACGGAGGCGCCGCCACATCCTGTTCTTCATCTGGAGGGCAGATCTGGAGTTCGTTTCGGGCTCCGGAGAGGGGAAATCGTCTCCATCATCATCATCAACCTTTCTCCATCGACAATTCCATGATGCTCTTCATTGTTCGTGAGTAATCTCATCGTAAGCTTGGTGGACGGTGATGAGTTGGATGAGATCTATCATGTAATCGAGTTAGTTCTTGACGGGGATTGATCCCTAGTATCCACCATGTTCTAGATTGGTGTTGCTACTACTTGGCTATGCTTAATGCTTGTCACTAGGGCCCGAGTGCCATGATTTCAGATCTGAACCTATTATGTTGTCGCCAATATATGTGTGTTTTAGATCCTATCTTGCAAGTTTTAATCACCTACTATGTGTTATGACCCGGCAACCCCGGAGTGACAATAGCCGGAACCACTCCCGGAGATGACCATAGTATGATGAGTTCATGTATTCACCGTGTGTAATGCGTTTCTCCGGTTATTTATTAAAAGGAGAACCTTAATATCCCGTAGTTTCCATTAGGACCCCGCTGCCACGGGAGGGATGGACAATAGATGTCATGCAAGTTCTTTTCCCTAAGCACGTATGACTACATACGGAATACAAGCCTACATTAGATTGACGAACGGGAGCTAGCCACATATCTCTCTGTGTTATAGCTGTTACACGATGAATCACATCCGTCACACTCATCCATCACTGATCCACTGCCTACGAGTCTTTTACTATTGGTTCTCGCTACGTTACTTTGCCTAGGCTTGTCCCTTGCTACAAAAGGGATTGGGCCACTTTGCTGCTGCTGTCACTACTGCTGTTACTTGTTACTTTGCTGTTGTTGCTGCTACTACTGTTCCTTACTACTCCGCTATTACTTGTTGCAAGACTTTGTTGGCGCCGTTGCCGAGGCTAGGTAAGCGGTACTAACATGCCGTCAACCAAGGCTTTTTCTGGCACCGTTGCTATCATACTACCTTGCTACTGTTACTTTGCTTGCATCTAACACATTCAGCTGCTAATACTTGAGAATATTCTTTAGCTTCCCCTTGTGAGTGAATCAATAAATTTGGGTTGAATACTCTACCCTCGAAAACTGTTGTGATCCCATACGCTTGTGGGACATCAATGAAGAAGCCCTCTGTGTCCGAATCCCCCTCCGGCAGGGCACCAGAATGGTCCCCAGATGGGATCTCACGGAGACAGAAGCTTGCGGTGGCAGAAAAGTATTTTCATTGGTCCCCTCGGAGGTTTCGGGATTTTTGGGTATTTATAGGCGAAAGAGGTAGGGCAGAGGAGCCACGGGGGGTCCACGAGCCTACTAGGCGCCCCCCCTAGGGCGCGCCTAGGGGGCTCATGACCTCCCACGAGACCTCGTTACGTTCTTCATATGTTTTTGCATCGTTTTCGCGTGACACATCTGTTCATGTCATTCTCATGCATGTCGAGATAGCTTAGAGTGCAGTTCTGCCCAGTAGCTTGTATTTCTTTCTCATGCTTCTGCTAGTGACTAGAATAGAGATGCATGTTCATTTTCATCTCATGCTTTTACCTCCATCGGAGGGGCCGAACCTGGGTAAACTTGCGTCTCTCGGTTCCGACCAACCCCTTCAAGCCGCCACATGGTTGCGATGGCCTCACACCTAAGTTCTCTCACGAGGACATCTGCCGTGACAAAACCACGACAGTTGGCGCCCATCGTGGGCCCTATCTCACGGTGGTATTGTGTTCTTGGAGGGAGCCCAACCAGGGATCGAGAGGCTCGCAATTGGCCGGATAAAAAAGAGAGCCGACTCAGATCTACATCAACTCGAAGTTCATCACTTCAGATTGGAAGAAATTTCAACGATGGATTCGCCAAACCGGGCAGGACTTGGATTCGCCTCGTTCTACAGCCGCCGCGTGTGCCATGGTGATCAGCGAAATACGAAGATGAGGAGATCGGCAAGATCAGATGCGCCAGGGTTCCAACTAATCCGAGGTGGTTTGTGAAACACCTTCAATTTCCTGACCACATAAATATACTACTTGGACTTAGTAGTAATCCGCGTGCATCGCCGCGCGTCCCCTTGCCGAGCCGGTCGCCACGTCTCTCCACCTCGCCCCGTCGAGCCGGCTGCTGCCGCCTCGGGTCCAAGCCGCCAGCCTCCGCCGCCACAAGTCGCCTCCGGTGCGCTCTTCCAACGAGCATTATACATCTATTATTGCAGCCCAGGGATACCGGCTTCAAGAAGCAATCGATCCATCCACCGCTTGATTTCAGAGCCTGGCTGTCAACACGATAGAAACGGATCAAGTTCAGACTCAGGTCAAGCCTGACCTGAGTCGCCCTCGACTGCGCTTCGCCGCTGCAGCTGTTCTCGCACAAGCCGGCCCACCGCGTCACCCGCCTCGCTCCAACGCCGAAGCTGCCTGCCCTCGAGCCGATTTTCGCCTCTGCTGCCACCGCACCGTGGTCGGCTCGGCCTCCCTCCGTAGCTGCCTTGCCGACCCTACCGTGTCGATGCGCGCCATCTGAGTCACCTTCGCCGTAGCCGCCTCGCCGGCTTCCCGCGTCGATGCGCGCCATCCAAGTCGCCCTCATCGCAGCCGCCCAAGTCATGGCAGAGCCTCGCGCCACCTCCGGCCGATCCTCCGCGCGCGTCCGCACGTCGCCTGTGCCATCGCTCGCTTCTGCGCCACCGTGGGCTCCACCCCACCGCGCTTGATGCGCTGCGTCTGTGTCGCTCCATCTCGCTTTGAGCCGCCGCGCTTTTAGCCGTCGTGTAGCGATCATTGCCGCGTGTTCGAGTCGCCTCGCCTCTACATGCCAAGCTTTGCCTCGAGCTACTTTGTCGTCTCGCCTCCGCTGCGCCTCTGCCACTATGGAATACGTAGATGATGGATGGATCCTAGCATAGTGTAATACGCACCCATACTAAACTAGCCTGAACAAGCAGGCAGGGAGGTGGATGGTTTGCACGGAGACTAGCTTGCACGCACGCAGGGATGTCTGACATGCCGGTTTTCACCACGTCCGCCTCTCACCGCAGGGACGTCTTCCGCCACCGCTGTATACACGCCCAGTCGCTGTCTTGCAGCTGCCGTTTCCGCCTCTCTGGCCTCCTCGCGTCATAGCCCGCTTACCGTCGCCTCCACTGCGCCCGCACAAGCCACAGCCGCCTCGCCAAATCCATGAGGACTGCGTCAAATACAAGGGATCGTCATGTAGTACTCCACTAGTGCTACTTCACGGGAAGCCTAATTCCTACGCAGATACGAGGAGGCTATCAGGAGATTACTTCGAGAATAAAGGAAAGAAAAGTTACGAAGCAAGTCGTGAGCCGGAAAGATATGTGACAACGAATTAAGTCGCCGCCGTCGCGGCCCTGCGTGAAGCCGACTCACCTGACCCGCCGCCTACCGCCGCCATGACTCGCCTCGCCCGTGTCGCTTCACCTTGAGCCGGTTCGCCCCGTCGCGCCTGCTGCGGCTGTTGTAACTCACGTCATCACGCTCTGCCGCCGCCGTTGAGACTCGCCTCGTCACGCCTGCCGCCGCCGCTGTGGCTCGCCATGCCACCGCTGCCTTGCCTTGAGCCGGCTCACCCCGTCGCGCCTGCCGCCGCTGTCGTCGCTCACCTTGCCTTGAGCCGGCTGCGCACATAGTACTACACCAGACTGCGAAGGGCTGTTGTTGCTATGTTACATAGTACTCCTGCTAGTACTACTTCTCATGTGAAGGTGGAGCTCAAGAGGCGCATCATATTTTCTTCATCACATCAAGACAAAAGGAAGATAGGAAAATTACGACTCGTACATTTTATTCCGTCTACCACCAGAAGCAATTCAGGAAATACACAACGTCCCCTAATCCAGGTGATATCCATCCTGTCTGTTTTTCATACATGTCAATTCATTCAAAAACAATTACTTTTGGCTGGTAATATTTTACTATACAGGACAATTGTTCATTAAGAAACGGCGTGACATTACGAGTACGAAGCTCGTGTCAATCAACACCATGGGCGACTCAGTACTCGTGTCGTCCTACAGCGTCATGGGCGACTCACCAGCTGTGCCAATTTACAATATCGCGGCCAACTCTCATGTGTGCGTGATCAAAGGCGATTTACAATGACGCGGTCAACTCTCACATCCGCGCAAACAAAGCCGGCTTACAATGACGTGGCCAACTCTCACGTCCACGTGAACCAAGACGGCTTATAAAAGACGCGGCCAACTCTCATGTTCGCACGACCATGGCGGCTTACAATGCCGCGACCGATTCTCGAGTCCGTGCCAAATCACTTGACAGCTCTCACATTCAACTCAACTCGTCGGTGCAGCGCTGGCCTATGCAAGGCGCCCAATAGATGTGCGCAAGCCACCATCCCCGTGGTCCAGACGACATCAACATATCGGTGCAGTGCTCGCCTGTACGAGCCGCCCAAGAGACAGACGCAAGTCGCCGTCCTCACGGTCCGGATTACATCAACCTGCCGGTGCAATGCTCGCCTGTACGAGCCGCCTAACAGAAGGACGCAAGTCGCCACCCTCACGGTCCGGACAACATCAACTTGCCGGTGTAATGGATTTATATCTCGGAGATGGAGCAAGTACCAGTATCTTTCATCTGCCGGTTTATGCCACAATCAAGTATGGAGACTCTCAAGCCGCCTCCTTGAGTCGACTTAACACTCGGGGGCTACATGGACATGGCTCGGCAGGCTTAACTGGGATGAATAATTCAAGAACCCCGGGTCATTACAGAAAAATTAAGCCGGTCTAAATACTTGAGCTTTTGAGCCGATGAAATCATTCTTGGGTGGCGCTTGAGCTTTCTGACTCGCCCCATCCTGTCGCGACCTTATGAGCCGACGAAACCATCATTTAGGGTGCGCGCTTGAGCTTTCTGACTCGCCCCAACCTGTCGCGACCTTATGAGCCGACGAAACCATCATCTAGGGTGGAGTTTGAGCTTTCTGACTCGCCCTGTCCTGTCGCGACCTTATGAGCCGACGAAACCATCATTTAGGGTGTGCGCTTGAGCTTTCTGACTCGCCCCATCCTGTCGCGACCTTATGAGCCGACAAAACCATCATCTAGGGTGGCGCTTGAGCTTTCTGACTCGCCCCATCCTGTCGCGACCTTATGAGCCGACGAAACCATCATCTAGGGTGGCGTTTGAGCTTTCTGACTCGCCCCATCCTGTCACGACCTTATGAGCCGACGAAACCATCATTTAGGGTGCGCGCTTGAGCTTTCTGACTCGCCCCATCCTGTCGCGACCTTATGAGCCGACGAAACCATCATTTAGGGTGCGCGCTTGAGCTTTTTGACTCGCCCCATCCTCTCGCGACCTTATGAGCCGACGAAACCATCATTTTAGGGTGCGCGCTTGAGCTTTCTGACTCTGTCGCGACCTTATGAGCCGACGAAATCATCTAGGGTGCGCGCTTGAGCTTTGTGACTCGCCCTATCCTGTCGCGACTATGAGCCGACGAAACTGCTATCTTGGGTGGCGCTTGAGTTTTTTGACTCGCCCTATCCTGTCGCGACCTTATGAGCCGACGAAATTGCTATTTTTTACCTTCCTGGCACTGCAACAAAGTTTTTCAGGCTTTTTTTTCTGACTTGCCTCAAAATATCTTGGGCCGATTGCTATTTATTATCACCCATTACTCACTGAGGTGCTAGCCACCGTGACTCACTGAGCCGGCTTATTTAAAATAGCTTGATGCCATACTTATCATATCATATACATGCATCATCTTGCATTGCATCATGCATCATACATACATATCATGCCGGTCTTCAAATTGGGTCAAAGCATAAATTCTTGCAGGTGCAAATAAATCTTTGGATACCCAATTTGACTGGATTTTTATCATGGTTTATCATAACCAGTGTTAAATGATTGGGGTTTTTTTAAAGCCAGCTCGGAAGAATTGACTATTGTCAAAGAGCCGCCCTATCACATATAATGCGGAGTCATCTAATTTACCGGCCCTTGGATTTCGTTGTGTTCTGTAGTAAACTACAACACTTTTGGATTTCTCCGACGTATGGATTTATCAAGGATATATTTGCCGGGTTACGTTGCAACTACGGTCAAGGATTTCGTTTATCACAAAGGCATCATCAGCTCATAGACTGGATATGATTTTATTCTACAATGGAAGGAATAGCCCCGAGTCGCTGCAGACACACAACCCGACACTTGGGGGCTACATTATTCAAATCAAGATTACATCAAAGTATGAAAGTCCCATGTCGCTGCAAGCATACACCATGACACTTGGGGGCTGATGCAATCCGCTTTTCAAACCATCACATCATCAACAGACCCGGCTACCTCAAGGAGATAAGCCGGCCTTGGAAGGCTACATACCGCTCTTTATTCAAGAGAAGAACATGGAATTCCCGAGTCGCCGCAAGCAATCGACCCGTCACTTGGGGGTTACACTATTCAAATCATAATTTCTAAAGTCCCAGGTTGCTGTAGGCAAGACAACCCGGCCATTGGGGGCTACATCACTAAGTTGTTTCATAGATCATGAGGTTCGAATTGAAGACCCGACACATCACACACTGATGACCCGGCCCTTGGGGGCTACAGATAATATGGATATATCAAAAAATTGAAGAGCACATTTCATTCTGTCATGGAGGTGAAGTATTGGGAGACCGGTTCAGCATATTTTTATCTAGTTGAAGCACTGAAAGACCGGCTCAACATCACACGGATTTGTCAATTGGAGTTGAGTTGTTTGACGGGGCACTACTAATAATGATGACCCGCCATTGTCAATCATGACCCGCCATTGTCAATCATAACCCGCCGAAGCAAGAGAAGCTAGTTCAACATTGTGTGGATTTCTTATTTCCCAAATTTTCATCAAGCCAAAGCAATGGAGGCCGATTCAATGGCATGTGTATTTTATTACAAAGGACACGTACCAATAAGATGATTATGAAGACGGCTCATTATTATGAAGAAGAAACCCAGATTTTTCAAGGAGCCACTTCAGTAAATCAAGCCGGCCAGAGGAGCAAGCCGGTCCCTTAACTTATTTATTATTCTTATTCCAGGAGCTTACCATGAATAAATTCAAGCTAACCTTGGGGGCTAATGTCGGGGATATACCCCACAGTATAACCCGGCTTGGAGTATGACCCGCCAAAGGACTTGGCGACTCACCGGCGACTCGGCAGTGACCTGGCGGGCGACTCATACTTGTCCCCACATGCGACTTAGATAAATGACGAAGGCCCAAGGCCCAGCGTGCACCCTGGCATAAAGCGACTCATAGAGAGGCCAGGAGGGCCGACTCACAAGAGAAGGCCCAAGAAGAGGAAGGACTCCCACAAGAAGGAAATAAGACCCGGATTAGGATTCAAGAGAGACTAGTCCTATTCCTATTTCTAGTAGGACTCTACATGTAAACCTATCCCTTCCACCTATATAAGGAGGAGTAAGGCGCCCCAAGAGGGAGAAGAGGGACAACTTAGGTCTAAACAAGACAAATCATGAGATAGATAGATTAGACACCCACGAGATTAGAGGTGGCGAGTCTGCACCCTTGTAATTGAGATCATCATCTTCATCAATGAAGCACAAGCAGGACGTAGGCTTTTACCTCCATCGGAGGGGCCGAACCTGGGTAAACTTGCATCTCTCGGTTCCGACCAACCCCTTCAAGCCGCCACATGGTTGCGATGGCCTCACACCTAAGTTCTCTCACGAGGACATCTGCCGTGACAAAACCACGACAGTACCCGTGCTCCAGATGTGTCTGTCAAGATGGGCAGTTATTCTTTTTCTGGCGTCTCCTATTGTTCTCGGCAAGTCTGACATCAATTTGATCCTTGGTATGGACTGGTTGGCCATGAACAAGGCATCGATTGATTGTGAAGCTAAAGAAGTGAAGCTTACTCACTCTTCGGAGGACATGATTATATTCATAGCGCGCGATGATACAATCCGTCTGTTCTCTTTGAATGAGAAGGGTGAGATTAATCCTATTTCGCAAGTCCCAGTGGTCTGCGAATATGAAGATGTGTTTCCAGAAGAGCTGTCGGGTATGCCTCCGCACCAAGAAGTTCAATTTGTGATTGAGCTTGAACCAGGTACTGAGCCTGTGTGCAAACAGCCATACAAATTGGGTCCAGAAGAGTTGAAGGAACTTAAGAGACAACTCGATGAGCAGGAGCGTTTGGGTTTGATCAGACTGAGCTCGTCTCCGTGGGGCTGTGGAGTTCTGTTTGTCAAGAAGAAGGATGGCACGGACTGATTGTGTGTCAATTACCGTCCATTGAACAAGAAGACAATCGGGAACAAGTATCCACTTCCGGACATAACTGAGTTGTTCAAACAGTTGAAAGGGGCTAAGATCTTCTCTAAGCTCGATCTTAGAATGGGCTATCATCAAATTCGCATTCGCGAAGAGGATATTCCGAAGACTGCTTTCAGGACTAGTTTTGGCTCGTATGAGTATACGGTCATGTCTTTTGGTCTGGCAAATGCTCCTCTGACATTTTGTCGATTGGTGAACTACATATTCTCTCCGTTCAAGAATGAGTTCGTCTTGCTTTATCTCGACGATATTCTGGTCTTTTCTGAAACTGAGGAAGAACATCTCAAATTGGTGCTTGATAAGCTGAGAGAATACAAATTGTATGCCAAGTTTTCCAAGTGTGAGTTATGATTGAAAGAAGTCGTCTATCTTGGGCACATCATCTCTGCCGAGGGCATCAAAGTTGATCCGTCGAAGGTGCAGGCCATTGTTGAATGGGAGCCTCCGCATAATGTGAAGCAGCTTCAAAGCTTTCTCGGGCTTGCAAGCTATTGTAGAAGGTTTGTTGAGAACTTCTCCAAGATTGCTAAGCCTCTCTCAAGTCTTCTTCAGAAAGGTGTGAAGTATGCTTGGTCTCCATTGTGTCAGTTGGCCTTCGACACACTCAAAGAAAAGCTCACGTCTACTCCAGTCTTGGTTCCTCCGGATGATTCCAAGACTTACCAGGTGTTTTGCGACGCCTCTCTTCATGGTCTTGGTGCAGTTTTGATGCAAGAGAAGAAAGTGGTTGCTTATACCTCGAGGCAGTTGAAGCCAGCGGAGAAGAATTATCATGTGCATGATCTTGAGCTAGCACGTGTGGTACGTGCTCTGGTGACTTGGAGACACCTCTTGTTGGAACGAAAGGTTGAAGTGTTCATCGATCACAAGAGTCTCAAGTACATCTTCACCCAGCCTAACCAGAATCTGTGGCAAACTCGTTGGGTTGAAATGCTCCAAGATTTTAATCCAAGTGTTGAGTACACGCCAGACAAAGCTAATGTCATGGCAGATGCTTTGAGCAGGAAGGCTTACTGCAACAGTCTCATTCTGAAACCTCTCTAGCCTGACCTTTGTGAGTCTTTCAGAAATCTCAACCTTTAGTTAGTACCTCAGGGATTTCTTGCAAATCTTCAGATCTCTCCTACCTTGGAAGATCAGGTCTGAGCAGCACAGCTTCTTGATGCAATGGTGAAGAAAGTCAAGATTGGTGTGGCAAAGGGTCTTCCCAAATATAAGTGCTTCAGTGTTGATGCCAGAGACACGTTGTTCTTTGAGGATCGTCTTGTCATTTCAAAAGGTGATCTCAGGAAGGTAATCATGGAAGAAGCTCATAACTCTCTGCTCTCTATACATCCGGGAAGATCCAAGATGTATCAGGACTTGAAACAGACCTTCTGGTGGACTCGCATGAAGCGTGAGATTGCTCAGTTCGCAAATGAATGTGATGTATGTCGAAGGGTGAAAGCAGAGCATCAACGTCCAGCAAGTCTTTTCATCCTTTTCCCATTCTCGAGTGGAAGTTCGACCACATTGAGATGGATTTCATCACCTGGTTTCCGAAGTCCAAGAAGGGTAATGATGCCATCTTCGTCGTCATCGACAAGTTGAGTAAAGTGGCTCATTTTCTTCCAGTCAAGGAATCCATTTCGGTATCTGAGCTTGCAGAGTTGTACACTTCCAGGATAGTGTATTTGCACGGCGTGCCTATGATGATTTCTTCGGATCGTGGAAGTATCTTCACTTCCAAGTTCTGGGACTCTTTTCAGTCTGCGATGGGCACGAAGATACGCTTCAGCACAACTTTTCATCCTCAGACTAGTGGTCAAGTGGAGCGAGTCAATCAGGTCCTTGAGGATACGCTGAGAGCCTGTGTTATCTCTTTTGCCATGAAGTGGGAAGACTGCCTGCTTTTCGCTGAATTCTCGTACAACAACAATTTTCAAGCTAGTTCAGGCAAAGCTCCGTTTGAAATTCTCTATGGCAGGAAGTGTCGTACCCTGCTCAACTGGCCCGAAACCGGCGAGCGTCAGATTCTTGGGAATGACTTGATAGAAGAAGCTGAAGAGATGTGTCGGGTCATTCAGGACAATCTCAGAGCAGCTCAGTCCCGTCAGAAGAGCTATTATGATAGCAAGCATCGTGACATGTCTTATGAGCTCGATGACTTCGTCTATCTCAAGGTGTCGCCTATGAAGGGTGCACAGCGCTTTGGCATCAAAGGCAAGCTTGCGCCTTGTTTCGTTGGTCCTTTCAGAGTGGTTGGCAAGAGAGGCGACCTTGCGTACCAGCTCGAGCTCCCGTCAAACTTTGCAAATGTGCATGACGTGTTCCATGTCTCTCAGCTCCGGAGATGCTTCAAGACTCCCGAGCGCACTGTTCATCTTCAAGACATCGACCTTCAACCCGACCTATCATATCGTGAGCATCCAGTTGCGGTTCTCGAGGCGACAGAGTGCAAGACCCGCAACAAGACTTTCAAATTTCTCAAAGTGCAGTGGGCACACTATTTTGATAAAGAGGTTACTTGGGAACGCGAGGATCACCTCCGTTCTGAATTTCCACAGTTCTTTCAGTCTTAGATCTCGGGGCGAGATCTTTTTGTAGTGTGGGAGAGTTTGTAATGCCCCAAGAGTGTAACTTGCCATATTTGGAACCTTCTCTATGTGGGTCCACCTTGTCATTGCAACGAGAGCCTATGTATGTGTTATTCCATGTGATTCTTCCCTTGTCATGTGTTCCCTTGCATGCATGCATACCATTCATTCCATGTCTTTCTTTTTGTACCTTGTGATCTTATGTTTATGGTGGATATCATGTGATGATATGTAATGATGTGGAGTGGAGTATGTGTTAGTAGGAAGCTTTGTGTGTCTTTCTACTAGGGTTTAAAACTCCCGCCCCCTCTCTTTTATCTCAAAGCCCAATATTTACTTGTTCCTTCCCTGTTTTAAAAATGTCCATGATTTAGTATATTTTGAGGTGGAAGTGAAGTTATGTAGTTGATGATTTGAAACTTGGTTTGTGAGGTGCAAATATTCACAAAACAGAGGATCAAATTCTGTTTTGCAAATATTTACTTGCTCCAAAAATCCCTTTTCTATTTTATTCAAATAGGTCATAATTCCTTATGACCAGGGGTATGTTTGCTTTATTTTTAGCATCATCAGATTTGCCTAGGTTTTTATTTTCCTTTCTCTATTTGTTTTAAAATAAGACCCAGAGGTTATTTCTCTCTTATTTGGCGCCACTGGTGGGCTTCCTCCCCCTGCATGGCCCAAACCCCTCCTCTCTTTTCCTATCGGCAGCCCATGCACTCCTTCTCCTTTCTCTGACGGCGTTTCTCCCCCCCCTCGCGCACGCTTTCTGTCAGACAGCAGTGAGAGAGCGAGCACGCCGTGAGGCTCACAGACGTCGAGGCCCTCTTATAACCCTTGGCGTGCGTGCCCCTTCCCCTAGGGTTCCGCGCTTCCTCTTTGCGCCGCCACCATCTCCCTCCATCTCCTCCTTCCCCCACGTAAGCTCATGTAGATCCAGTTGCAGAGAGAGAGGTAGTGCGCCGCCATCGACCACGTGCTTCCGTCGTCTCCGGCACCGGCCACCATGTTCGGGGGTTCGGGGCAGGACCTCGCGTTCCATTCCCACTGTCATTGAGGTCGGCGCGCGACCACAGAGACGCACAGGACCACGTCAACGGCGTGTTCCCAGTGGCCTGTTCCTCTACTTCGGTTCTGCAGCAAGCTTCTTCCTCCTCGATTGGCGTCCCCTTCTCCTTCCCCTATGTGAGGATGCTCTCTTCCTCCCTTCCCCTCGGTAGACGCGCGTAGGAGATCGAGACATGCCTCTCTATCCCGAGAAGAGAGCACGAAGTGCAGATGATGTTGTGTGTAGATGTGTTGTTCCTTGTGTGTGGCTCTGCTCGTCGTGGCTCAAGGAGATGGCATCCCTCGCAGCGAAGTAGCAGTAGTCGTAGTTGTTCCCCACGTAGAGCAGCAGTAGCGGTAGAAGGCACGCTCCGGTGACGTCTCTGCCGTCGGCTCGCTATGCAAAGCAGAGCAGGCCGGTTGTGGTAGTTTACCTTGTTCTTTTCCCATGTAATGTCAAGCTTCCGTTCGTAGCATAGTGGATGCAGTGCGTGGGTGTTGAGCAGGTGGGTGTGGGTTCAAGTCCCTATGGAGACACCCCTTTTTAATTTCTTGTTTCGGCTCAGTAGCACAGTAGCGCAGGGGGGTGTTTTATCGTGCTTAACTTGCCCCTTCTGTCGAGCCAAGGTGTTGTAGCAGAGTGGTGTTGGTTCTCTGCTGGTGGGGAACCAGGAAGGCTTGGGTTCGAATCCCCCCATTCCTTTTTATTCTTTTCTTGGCTATTCCCTACTGTTTTTCTCTTTTGCTTCCAATTTTGGTGCTACAGCTACTAGTTATCTTTGTGTGGTATTTATTTTTGGCTCTCCCTACTGTTTTCTCTTTTGCTTCCAATTTTGGTGCTACAGCTACTAGTTACCTTTGTGTGGTATTTATTTTTGGCTCAACCAGCAAATAGTTGTTCCTAGTAATATGCTAGAAAGTGTTGATATAATATGTGTAGGTATTTGTAGTGTAGTGTAGTGTGAGCTAGATCATGTTTATGTGTGGTATGCACTAGGTTTTTATGTGGAGATGTGTGTCTCCATCCATGTATATGTGTGAGTTTTGCACTAGCCTAGTGATGCATATGTGTGTGCTTCTTATCCTCTTCTGTGTTGAGCTTGTGCACTAGTGGGTGCGAGAGGTGTGGGGGGGGGGGGGTCCCCCCACATACCTTGTGTTTAAATGTGCTTAGGTTATGCCTATATGTGGTGCACCTCCTATGCATGTGTGCTTGTGTGGTGCAAACACCCAAGGAGTGTGTAGGTGATGGAGTAGTTGTGCTTGGTGTATGTATGTGAGTGGTGTTGCTTGAGGATGTGTGTGTGTGGTGGTGTGCTAAGGCACATGAGCATGAGGTCTACCCCTCATGTGCACCATGTATATGTGAGAGTGTGCAAGTGCTTGTGTAGGTGGTGTTCTAGTGGAAGCACATGTGATGATGCACTATTCATCTCTATGTGATTCCATGCTTATCCTCTTCTAAGCTTTGTGCCCAATTATTTTCTGCAAGTGCCTATGTATTATATATGTTTTTGGGGTAGAATCATCCCAGGAATACATTGGTGAAGTCAGTTTTGCCTTTGGAACACTTTTTTGGAATGTCATATTTCTGTTTTGTTCAATGTTTAGAGCTTGGTTCCATGTGATGTGATGGGCCCAAGAGGTTGATTCCTTGTTGTGGCAGTAGAAGGTGACCCCCTCTACCACATGATGGTTTTGTTTCATGGTTAGGAGTTCATATGTGCAAGTGGTGCTTAGTCAAAGTAGGCATGTGGCTGAAAATTCCAGTTTAGTGAAAATTTGTGATTTTCACTTAGTGTGAGAATCTCCTTATATTTTCTTCTCCTGTTGTTGTGCTTGTAGAAGTCCATGTGTTGGGAATCAGCCTTTGCTATCAACTGGAAAGTTGTAGCTTTTGTGTTCGTCTAGCTCTCCGTCAATTTTCATTCCATTTGGAGTCCTGTAGATATTGTTTTGGGTGCTGTCAAAATGCTTCAGAGGATAAACAGCTAGTTAGAATCTGGAATTTTCACTAAGTCCCTGAAAACTGGTATTTTCGGCCAAGTTAGCAGCTGTAGAACTTTCTGTGTGAAACTCTTTTGTGTGATCTTTTTTCTTGTTCTTGTAGTACTCTTGGATAGCTTATGCCACATATCGTATTTGGCATCTTTGGGAGGCTGTAGGTGCATTGCATGTAGCTCTCAAACTGCTATGATGCTGTTTATGGCAGATTGTATAGTTTTTATGTTTTGATGCTTGTGAGTGCATAGATGATGGTGTGGTGATATTCCTTGCACCACCCCGTCCATTCTTGTTTTTTTTTGTGATTTGGCAACCTGGGAACACTAGACGTATGCAATTGGAGTAGGTTGTGATGATTTTGATACGTAGGACGTCATTTCTTGTTTCGTTGTTTCCCGTTGATCCATAGGTCCGATCGTTACGTTCTTTATATGTTTTTGCATTGTTTTCATGTGATGCATCTGTTCATGTCATTCTCATGCATGTCGAGATAGCTTAGAGTGCAGTTCTGTCCAGTAGCTTGTATTTCTTTCTCGTGCTTCTGCTAGTGACTAGAATAGAGATGCATGTTCATTTTCATCTCATGCATCATGTGCTTGTTGCATCTTGTTGTGCTGTTGTTCATTGGATGCTATTATTATGTTGGGTAGCACCGGGATCTGAGAACGAGTACGTGGATCCGGGAGACTACGTGAAGGATGAACAAAAGCAGTTCCAAGCTGAGGACATCACAGGCAAGATGATATGACCTTGATTCCATCTCTGGACTTGTTATGCCATATTCACGTTTCCTTCATCATATGCTCACTGCCTACCATTGAAATAATTGCCTCCTAATATTGGCATGAAACCCAAACACTTTCCCCTCCTAGCAAATCTTGAATGGTAAGTAGGCTTTGCTTAGCTACTAATGTTAGCGTTGCTAGTTGCAGGTGCAATTGTCTCATGTGATAACATGAGTTGGATATCATTATATTAATTCTGTTATTTAATTAATGCACCTATATACTTGGTAAATAACGGAAGGCCCAGCCTTGTGCCGGGTGTTTTGTTCCGTTATTGCCGCCATAGTTACCGGCTACCAGTGTTTGATTCCATAATGATCGCTCCTAACACGTTCGGAGTTGTTATGGGGACCCCCTTGAAAAATCATGTGGTGTTAATACTTGTCCGGCAGGACCCAACATTGGTTTTAATCTGCTAATCACTTATTAATAATCTGCATAGGGAATAGCTACCCCGAGGAATTAATCAACAACCCGGGCCAGTGCTCCTCATGAGTGTGGGTCCCACCTGAGCGATGTCCGGGGCCCCACTGGTCACGCAGAGGGTTAGCCATCCCGACGTCTAGCTCATCCGTCGTGTCCTGAGACTGAGATACGCGGCTCTTATTGGGGTCGTCGACACGACGGGAGATCCTGCTAGTCTTGTCTTACCTTAGCGATATATCTTGCGTATAGGAATCCCGATGAAGCTTTGGTTCTCCCCAGAGTTGAGGTTTTCCTCTAAGGAATCTGATGAGATCACGAGATTCGTGATAGAGTATTACTTTGCGGCCTGTGACCGTTTGTGATGGACTAGTTGGAGCACCCCTGCAGGGTTTAATTTTTTGGAAAGTCGTGCCCGCGGTTATGTGGCAACTTGGAATATTTGTTGGCATCCGGTTATAGGTAACTTGAACCTAATCTAATAAAATTGCCAACTGTGTGCGTAACCGTGACTGTCCCCTTCGAAGACCTCTCTTCGATCGGGAACACGGTTGGGTTATGATTGACGTAAGTAGGTGTTCAAGATCACTTAGTGATCAGCTAATCATCGATCGCTAGTATAGACCACCTTCAATACTTTCTCTACGTAAGTTAGCCAACATATATGCTTAGGATGCTGCAACCTAAATACTCCACCTTCCTTACCTAATAACTTGACTAGTTCTGGCACCGAGGTCATAGTTTGCTGAGTCCCCATGCCTCACAGATTCCTTCAAAACACCAACAGGTACAGGTACCCCCGACACAGGTGATCCCGATGGCACGCAGCTGGCGTGGCAGTATGATGAGGAGAACGACCGCCTGTACGTGAACTATCCGGAAGACTGAGGCGTGGTCGTGATCGTGGGCGAGCGTGCAGGGTAGCATAGTCATTTCTCATGTTTTGTAGTCTGTAGCGAAAATACCTTGTTTGGATGCGTAATGTAAAGTCTGATATTATTTATGAGATGGCAGTTGGATCCCTAATTGTCACTCTACTATTATGTATGTGCTATGTTACCGTGCTTGCGAAACGCTTAGATGCGCTTCTTTCTTCTTTGGGGCCTCCTTTCCCTAAATCGGAAAGGACCGCATCCTAGTTGTTACAACCTCCTGCCTTGGTTCTCAAGTCTTCTGTGTATCTTTTGTTATGGAAAAAATCATCCCACGGGTTTCATTCCGTTTGGACTCTATTTAATATTATTTTATGAAAAAGGTCAAAAACACGGAAAAACAGAAACTGGCACTGTGCACTGAGTTAATAGGTTAGTCCCAAAAATGATATAAAATGGCATGTAAATGCATATAAGACATCCCAAGCTGATAATATAATAGCATGGAACAATAAAAAATTATAGATACGTTGGAGACGTATCACACGACCACGGCCTCAGTCCTCCGGGTAGTTCATGTACAGTCTGCCAGAGTCCTCATGAGCTCCCACTTCAGCTGGCTGTCATCAGGATCTCCTGCGTCAGGCGTAACTGTACCTGTTGGGGTTTGTAGTAATCTGTGAGCCACGGGGACTCAACAATCAAATGACGTTGGTATCGAATCTAGCCAAGTTATTGGGTGAGGAAGGTTAAGTGTATGAGTTTGCAACAACCTAAGCATATATGGTGGCTACCTTATGATGATCAGAGTGACATATGGTGGTCTACGCAAGCGATCGAAGACTAGATTGATTACTAAGTGATCCTGAACACGTACTTACGTCAGACATAACCCCACCATGTTCTCGATCGGAGAGCAATCTCCGAAAGAGTCAGTCATGGTTACGCACACAGTTGGCAGTTTTATTAGAGTTACTTCAAGTTGTCTAGAACCGGATGTTAACAAAGTATCCATGTTTGCCACATAACCGCGGGCATGGCTTTCCCAGAGATTAACCCTGCAGGGGTGCTCCAACTAGTCCATCACAAACTACCACAGGCCGCATAGTAATCCTCTATCATGAAACTCGTGATCTCGTCGGGTTCTTAAGAGGAAAACATCAACTTTGAGGAGACCCAAAGTTTCATCGGAATCCCATTGCGCAAGATATATCGCTAAGGTAAGACAAATCTGGCAAGACCTCCTGACGTCTCGACGATCCCGATAGGAGCCGTGTATCACGTTCTCTGGACACGGCGGATGAGCACTACGTACGGTGACCGGATAGACATCCCCCAAATTGCCCCGGATGACCCCGCAAGTGGCACTAGGTTGGACCAACACTCATGAGGAGCACTGGCCCGGATTGTTGATTAAATCCTCGGGGTAGCTATTCCCTATGCATTCGATTATCAAGTTATTAGCAGATTAAAACCAAAGTTGGGTCCTGCCAGACAACCCTTAACACTACACGATATATCAAGGGATCCACATAACAACCCCGAACGTGTTAGGAGCGATCAGTTATGGAATCAAACACCAGTAACCGAAACTAAGGTGGCAACAACGGAACAAATCACCCAGCAAAAGGCTAGTCCTTCCGTTATTTACCAAGTATATAGGTGCATTAATTAAATAGCAGTTTAAACATAATGATATCAAAATACCCATGTTATCACATGGGACAGCTGGCACCCGCAACTAGCAAAGTTATCCGTTAGAGGTGGAGCAAGCCTACTTAGCCAAACAACATTTGCTAGGAGAGGGAAGTGTTTGGGGTTCATGGCAAAGACAGGTGGCATTTATATCAAGTGGTAGGCAGCGAGCATGTAACGAAGGAAACGTGATTCTAACCATAACAAAGCTACAAACGGTGTCAAGGTCACGGCCATCTTGCCTGTGATTTCTTCACCTTGGAACTGCTCTTGTTCTTCCTGCACGTACTCTCCAGAATCCATGTACTCGCTCTCCATTCCCGATGCTACCCAAGATAAGATAACAGCCAATGAACACCGGAAATAGTTGAGTTAATTGAATTCTGGATATTCAATATTCAATATGATGCATGTGTGAAGAAGGAAGCACGCATCACTATTCTAGTGACTTTCATATGCATTAGTTGAGTTAACTGAATTCTGGACAGAACCTCATATTAAGTTATCTTGACATGCGTGAATATGGCATGAACATGTGCATCACGAGAAAATGATGCAAAAACATATAAAGAACGTAATGAACGGAGTCAAGGATCAACCGGAAACTACAAAACAAGTTTCAAAGGCCTACGGGTTCAAAATATCCACAAACACAAACCATTAGCACTCACTGGTGTTACGAGGTTGCCACATGCTCAAGCAACAAAATACAAGTGGAATGGTGCTTGGGAACACACCACACCATCAACAATGCCCACACAAGCTTCAAAACAAGACAAACATGCAATCTGTTTTCAACACCAACACAACAGTTTGTCTACAAGATCTACAGTAGCTACAACCTTCTAAATAAATCACACAAGGCATGAAACTGAAGCCATCCAACAGCACTACAACCCTGGACAAGAAACTAAGTCAAAGGAATCACCCATGAGCAGATCTATAGACACTAACTTGGACAAAATATCACAGGTTGGGACTTAGTGAAAATCACATATTTTCACCAGCTGCTTATGCTCTGAAGCATTTTGGCAGCCTCCAAAATGATATCTACACGAGGGGTATAAGCATAAAATTTAACACGGAGCTAAACAAACATTAGTGTCTCCAGATTCCATGTTTGTTGCATGGGCTATTTCCCAACACAGGAGCTAATTCACACAAGACAACAGGGGAACAAAGTATCTCCAGATTCCCAGACTTAGTGAAATTCTCAGGGTTTCACAAATCTGACAGATTCAGCCAAGTGTCCACTTTGACAGGGCACAATAGGTGGATACAAAAACCTGAGAACAAAATTAAAGTCCCATGCTGTAGAGGAGTTCACACACTACCATTCCATCAAGGAATTATCCTCAAAGGACCAAAGCACCTCCTAATGTAAAGCTCTAAACATGGCATCACATCATAAAATAACAGTTTTATGAAGTTACTCTAAAGTGAAATCTGACTGCACCAATGGATTCCTGGGATGATTCTACCCCAAAACCATATATCATACATAGGTACTTGCATGTAACAATGCACAAACCTAGCTCGAAAATATCACAAATAATCATATAAGCTTCAAATGTCTATAATCACATGCAGAAGCTATCACATTTGGTATCATCTACACATGCACACTCACTAGGACAAGATCAACCTACCTAGGCAAAGCATGGAACCATCAACAAGGTTACACTAACATGGAGAAATGTGTTCATCCACACACACACACACATGTGCACACACATACACATGCACATGTATATGTGGACTCACACCACACACACCTTCACCTACACACATAGAAGACTCACCCATCCAATTGTACGTGGAGATGCACACATGTATGTGTTTGTGCACACTTGCACAAGTGTGTGTGTGCAAACACATACACACATGCACACACATATCCATCTACACATACATACACACACTACAATCCCTAGGCTTCAGGAGAAAAGACAAACAAGCAAAAAACCCTCGCAGTAAAATGAAACAACACAAAAATAACAGCAAAAGGAAAAAAATAAAACTAAAATAAAAAGAGGGGGGATGTGGGATCGAACCCACAACCCACCGGTGCACCCACCAGACCCACGCCACTGAGCTAGGCCATCGAGGCTTAACAGAGAGGGGGCTACAGGCAAGGTGAGTCACCCCTATGGCGCTGCATAGATCCAGGCGAAAAAACAAAAAAGGGCGCCCGGGGGAATCGAACCCGCGAGGCTTGCGAAGGCACACGGCTCGGTTGCCACTGCGCTAGACGACCAGATCTTAACATAGAGGGGGTGTGGCTCTTTTGAGCAGCCCCCTCTGCTCTACGTGCAACTACGCGGTCGGAACATAGGAACCTCTCCGGCGAAGCTCCGGTGACCTACTCGTCGCAGCGATACTTGCCGCTAGTCGCGGGGTTCCAGGGGAATCCATTCCCCGACTTAGCACGGTGGGAGGGAGCTCGCAACGTGGGTGGCCGGCGCTGCACTACTTCAGACACGACAGCAACATCAAGGTAGCGAGCATGCAACGGCGCGTCTTGGGGAGAAGGAAGAGGGGAAAAGAGACGGCGTGCTCACCCTGGGCTCACACGGAGTCATCGCAGGGGCAATAAGAGACGCGGAAGTAGCCGGAGCCGAATCAGGTCGACCAGAGGCAGAGTAGCACGACGGCGAGGTAGACGCGGAAGTGGTCGTCGTTGCGGTGGACCTCCGGGACTCCTAGCGCCGGGAACGGAACGTGGGGAGTCTCCCCGAGCCTGTGGACATGTATGCCGATGCCGGAGACGACGGCAACGCGGAGGGAGACGGCGGAGAACTACTCTCTCTCTCGAGACTGCTCTCTGAACCTAAAGAGACTTACCTGGGAGGGAGAGAGATGGAGGAGGAGGAGGAAGAGAGTGGCGGCACGATGGGGAATAGGGGGAAACCCTATCGGGCATGCACGCTGAGGGGGAACTAAGTAGGGGAAGGAAGGGACGGCAGACGGCGTTGCGCGACCTCCCTGTCTCTCTCTAAAGTCTGACAGAAAGCAACACAAGGGAGACGGCGTCAGAAGGAGGAAGAAGGAAAGGGAAAGGGTCACGCGAGAGAGAAAAGAGAGACGAGGCCCACGTGGAGAGGAGAGAGCCAGCCCACCTAGGCTTCTCTAGCGCCGGACTAAAACATGGAAGGGAAAGATTTCCCCTTTTTAAATAAATAAAACAACAACCAAAATACCACACAGGCAACAGAGGGATTTTTTGGGAAAATAAAAATAGATAGGGCATGAGGGAATTATGCCTTATTTAACAAAAATATAAACCATATTTTTAGACAAACTAAATTACAACCAAAAGAGGAATTTATATGATGTTTATTTTTTTTAAACTCCCATTAACCAAATCCCAAACCCACATTGAGAGTTACCCCCTCAACCACAATTAAATGCTCTAAATAAATAACATTTTAAAATTTGGTACAAGCAAAGTTAATACACAAGTTAAATAATCAATGGGTGGAAGGGTTTTAGCAAGAGTTGATAAACCAAAAACAACCCAAACACTCATGAGCATACTAGCACTACCATGATGGATCAACTCCTAGCAACACAAGGGAAGCAATGCAATTGAAAAGGATGCCATGATGCAAGATGATGACATGGATTGATGCCACATGAAATGATAAACTTTATATAACATCCAAACATGGTTCAACATAGCCTACATCAAATAGGGAAGGAGTACAATTATGGAACAGAATACATCTGGGCTGTTACAACTCTCCTACACTACAAGAAGATCTCGACCCAAGATCTAGGACTGGAAGAACTCTGGAAATTTGGAACAGAGGTGATCCTCGCGCTCCCAAGTGGCCTCTTTGTCAGAATGATGTGACCATTGCACCTTGAGAAACTTGATTGACTTATTGCGGGTCTTGCACTCAGTCACTTCAAGAACTGTAATTGGATGCTCACGGTAGGATAGGTCGGGTTGAAGGTCGATATCCTGAAGATCAACTGTGCGCTCGGGAGTCTTGAAGCATCTCCGGAGCTGAGAGACATGAAACACGTCATGCACATTTGAGAAGTTTGAAGGGAGCTCTAATTGATTTGCAAGGTCGCCTCTCTTGCAAACAATTCTGAAAGGCCCAACAAAACGAAGAGCAAGCTTTCCTTTGATGCCGAAACGATGAATGCCCTTCATGGAAGACACTTTGAGATAGATGAAGTCATCGAGGTGATAAACCATGTCACGATGCTTGCTATCGTACTAGCTCTTCTGACGGGACTGCGCTGCTTTGAGATTATCCCGATTGACACAACACATTTCTTCTGCTTCAGCAATCATGTCATTCCCAAGAAGGTGACGCTCACCAGTCTCTGACCAATTGAGCAGGGTACGACACTTCCTGCCATAGAGAATCTGGAACGGAGCTTTGCCTGAACTTGCCTGATAGTTGTTGTTATATGAAAACTCAGCAAAAGGTAGGCAGTCTTCCCAATTCATGCCAAAGGAAATGACACATGCTCTTATCATATCCTCGAGGACCTGATTGACTCTCTCAACTTGCCCACTAGTCTGAGGATGGAAGGCTGTACTGAATCGAATCTTAGTACCCATCACAGACTGAAATGAATCCCAGAACTTGGAAGTAAAGATGCGTTCTCGATCCGAAGAAATCATCATTGGAACACCATGCAATGAAACTACCCTTGACGTATACAGCTCTGCAAGCTGAGCTGTCGAGATAGACTCCTTGACTGGAAGGAAATGAGCGACTTTGCTCAACTTGTCGATGACGACGAAGATGGCATCATTACCTTTCTTAGACTTCGGAAACCCGGTGTCAAAATCCATCTCAACATGGTCGAATTTCCATCTCGGGAATGGGCAAGGGATGCAAAAGACCTGTTGGACGTTGATGCTCTACTTTCACCCTTTGACAAACATCACATTCATTTACGAACTAAGCAATTTCACGCTGCATGCGAGTCCACCAGAAGGTCTGTTTCAGATCCTGATACATCTTGGAACTTCGTGGATGTATCGAGAGAAGAGAGTTATGAGCTTCTTCCATGATAACCTTTCTGAGATCCCCTTTCGGAACGACAAGGCGATCCTCAAAGAACAATGTATCTCTGTCATCAACATTGAAGCACTTATATTTGGGAACTCCCTTTGCCAAGCCAATCTTAACTTTTTTCACCATTGCATCAAGAAGTTGAGCTTGTCGGACTTGGTCTTCCAAGGTAGGAGAAATCTGAAGATTAGCAAGAAATCCATGAGGTACTAACTGAAGGTTGAGCTTTCTGAATGATTCACAAAGATCAGGCTGGAGAGGCTTCAGAATGAGACTGTTGCAGTAAGCCTTCCTGCTCAAAGCCTCTGCA
The DNA here is from genome assembly GCF_904849725.1 of Hordeum vulgare subsp. vulgare. Classification (NCBI taxonomy): domain Eukaryota; kingdom Viridiplantae; phylum Streptophyta; class Magnoliopsida; order Poales; family Poaceae; genus Hordeum; species Hordeum vulgare. The sequence goes on along the minus strand of NC_058523.1, from coordinate 261,645,030 downwards.
ACGACATTAGCTTTGCCTGGAGTGTACTCAATGCTCGGATTAAAATCTTGGAGCATTTCCACCCAACGAGTTTGCCGAAGATTAAGGTTAGGCTGGGTGAAGATGTATTTGAGACTCTTGTGATCGGTGAATACTTGAACCAGAACTTACATTTGGAAAACTTAGCATAGAACTTACGCTCTCTTAGATTATCAAGCACCAGCCTCACATGTTCTTCATGCTCTTCCTCAGTTTTTGAAAAGACCAGAATGTATCAAGATACAACAATACATATTCATTCTTGAATGGGGAGAAGATATAATTCATCATCCCTCACAAGGTCGGTGGATAAATAGCCAGACCGAAAGACATCACCGTGTACTCATACGAGCCAAAGCTTGTCCTGAAAGCAGTCTTGAGAATGTCCTCTTTGTGAATGCGACTCTGATGATAACCCATCCTGAGATCAAGCTTCAAGAAGATCATAGCCCCTTTCAATTTCTCAAACAACTCATTGATGTTGGGGAGTGGATACTTGTTTTTGATCGTCTTCTTATTCAATGGACGGTAATCGACACAAATTCGGTCCGTGCCATCCTTCTTCTTGACGAAAAGAACTCCGCAACCCCAAGGAGATGAGCTTGGTCTCATCAGACCCAGACGCTCTTGCTCATCAAGTTGTTTCTTCAGCTCCTTCAGCTCTTCTGGACCCAGTTTCTACGGCCGCTTGCACACTGGTTCAGTACCCGGTTCAAGCTCAATTACGAACTCAACTGCCTGGTGCGGAGGCATTCCCGGCAGCTCTTCCGGAAAAACATCTTCATACTCGCAGACCAGTGGGACTTGCAAAATTGGAGAGATCTCACCCTTCTCATTCAAGGAAAACAGACGGACCGTGTCATCACGCGCCACGAAGATAATCACGTCCTCCGAAGGATGAGTTAGCTTCACTTCTTTAGCTTCACAATCAATAGACGCCTTGTTCATGGCCAACCAATCCATCCCAAGGATCAAATCAATATCAGAGTTGCCAAAGACAATAGGAGAAGCCAGAAAGGCATAATCACCCATCTTGATAGAGACATCAGGAACAAACACATTCGATGTCATCTGCATTCCCGGAGAAATGATTTTTAACGGTCTAGGAGTGTCTTCTGTCACGATATTATGCTTTGCAACAAAAGGCCTTGAAATGAAAGAATGTGATGCACCAGAATCAAATAAAACCTTTGCAGGAAAATCATTAACGAGGAGATTACCCAATATCACGTCTGAGGAGTTATCTGCTTCAGCTGCATTCAGCATATTGACTCTCGTAGACCTGGGATTTAACTTCACCATAGCATTGCATGGAGGCTTCCCTGGGGGAGGGGGCAGAAGACGCTGCTGAGAGGTGCACTTGTTGGAGTAGTGACCCTTCTGCCCACACTTGTGACAAATGACATCTGACAGCGGGCGGAATTGCACTTGAGGATTCCCTTGCTTCTGCTGCAAAGCTGGGTTGGGTGGGTGGGAAGAACCATGACCACCTAACTCCTTGAACCGCTGAGTCTGCCGAGGAGGAGGAGGAGACACCCAATATTTCTGCTGCTTCTGGACCACCTGAGTTGAGGGCGATGGGCTGGAATCCGTGAAACGCTTCCTCGAATTCTCCACTCTCAGCAAAGCTGCCTCAGCCATCAGAGCCAAGTTATAGAACTTATCAACATGTCCTGCAAAGCATATCGAGCCAGCTCGTGGAACTCGACGTTGTACTTGTACACAGAGGATCCTCATTGCTTCAAGCGTCTGAACTTCTCATGCATCTCTTCCACAAAACTAGACGGGATATAGTGAGACCTAAAATCTTTGCAGAAATCGTCCCAACTGATCATTCTGCCTCCCCTAGAGTCCTTCAAGTGCTGCCACCAAACTGTTGCATGCCCCTTGAGCTGAAACGTAGCAAACTTGACAAAGTCCTGTGGATGGACATTGCTGGACTCAATGTGTTTAATCATGTCCCGAATCCAGTCCTCGGCGTCGAATGGCTGGTCACAAGACGTGAAGGACTTCAGCTGGTTCGCCAGGAACTGATTCAGAGAAGCATACTGATGACCACCATGGTTGAAATTGCCCTGCTGCTGATTGTTCCTCTCTTGCAACAGCTGAATTAACATCTCGGTGTTAGCATTTATTGCAGCCATCAGCGCTTGCCATGCCTCTGCAGGAGGTGACGGCGGCGGAGGAGGAGGTGGCGGAGCATCAGCACCCTTGCGACCCGGATTCTGGCGAGTTGGTGGAGCCATCCTGAAGACAAACAACACATAAGGCCAGAGAATAACATTCAAGGTAAAGTTGAATCAATAGGCAGAAATATCTGAACAAGAATATTTAGCAATTGCATTCAAACAATAATTAGTATGAATGCTTCCTCAAAGTGACTGCCGACAACATCTGATTAAAGACCACTTGCAAACCAAGTATGAGCTAGAACTGCTCGGAACAAACGTATGACAGAGATTCCATCTGATATCTTCGTGGATATGATCGCACGGGCTCGGGCTTACAGTAGCCATCCTGTGCAAGGCACTGCACAGGACATACGAAGCGTCCCCGAGTCTTAGCAAGCTACAAGGACTCATAACACACAACGAGAACCGATGTAAGACGACCATGAACAAATGGACCCACTGAATGTTGAATCCCAACCTCACATCATGCATCTGTAGGAAGATTGCCCTATAAGTCACTATCTGATATCCCACCTATGAATTCCCCAAATATCTGGTCATGCAATCTGGTCCACGGATACAAGGAGTAATATATCACTCAACTCCTATACTAACCCGTCCAGTGTATCACATCAGTCAACACATAACCAGAATCTCGGAACTTCATCTAACACAGACCCTCGTAATCAGAATGATACAAAGTGTGGTGATACATCCGGAACTCTCTGCACCAGTACTGGGGTAGCCGGACTCCTCTCGTCACTACTAGTATTGAAGGAATTACGAAGATCCTCCATCCTGAGATACTAAGAGATATGAATGATAGCGATGTGCTCAAGAATACCCTCGAGTTCAACTCCCCGGAAGAAATCAAGTCAGACAGGAGGCACCAAGACAGAACTGCGTCACATCGATATCATATAGATTCCAAAATATCCATGTGATCCTAAAAATATTTGAGCGAGAAGAGGAGTAGAATTAAGATTTCCTAAGTCGTGAACCTCACCGCAGCATAGAAGAGGAGAAAAATAATCCTACTCTCCGATATAACTAAGACTCAAATAGTTTTACTAGACTCGACTCGGCCAAGTTCGATCACACAGAGGCTCCTATGGTCGTAAGGCTCTGATTACCAACTTGTAATGACTAAGATGCGGCCCTTTCCTTATTTGGGGGCGAGGCCTAAAAAGGGAAAGGGGCGCATCTAAATGTTTCGCAAGCGATATAATCATAACATTACATAACTGATAGAGTGACAAGTAGGGCTTACACTTGCCATCTGATAAGACTATAGCATATAGCTTACAGACACACATTATTCAAAGCATGGTTTAGTCCAACTACGGAAAACACGAAAACAGATAAAGCGATGAAATCCTGCATGCTAGCCCCACGATCACGACCACTGCCTCTGGTCCTTCGGGTAAGTCATGTACAGTCTGCCAGAGTCCTCATCGAACCCCCACTTCAGCTGGTTGTCATCAGTATCTCCTGCGTTAGGTGTACCTGTACCTATGTGTGTTTGTAGTAAACTGTGAGCCACGAGGACTCAGCCTTGGTATCAAATCTAGCCGAGTTGATGGGTGAGGAAGGTTAAGTTTATGGGTTTGCAGCAACCTAAGCATATATGGTGGCTACCTTACGATGATCAGAGTAAATATATGGTGGTCTACGCAAGGCGGTCGAAGACTAGATTGATCACTAAGTGATCCTGAACACCTACTTAAGTCAGACATAACCCCACCATGTTCTTGATCAAAGAACGATCTCCGAAAGAGACAGTCACGGTTACGCACTCAGTTGGCAGTTTTATTAGAATTACTTTAAGTTGTCTAGAACCGGATGTTAACAAAATATCCATATTTGTCACATAACCGCGGGCATGGCTTTCCGAAAGATTAAACCCTGCAGGGGTGCTCCAACTAGTCCATTACAAATTACCACAGGCCGCATAGTAATCCTCTATCACGAAACTCGTGATCTCGTTGGATTCCTTGGAGGAAAACCTCAACTTTGAGGAGACCCAAAGTTTCACTGGAATTCCAATGCACAAGATATATCGCTAAGGTAAGACAAATCTGGCAAGACCACCCGACGTGTCGACGATCCCGATAGGAGTCACGTATCTTGTTCTCAGGACATGGCGGATGAGCACTATGTACACTGGCCGGATAGACATCCCCCGAGTTGACCCGGGTGGCCCCGCAAGTAGCTCTAGTTTGGACCAACACTCATGAGGAGCACTGGCCCGGGTTGTTGATTAAATCCTCGAGGTAGCTATTCCCTATGCATTTTTATTATTAAGTTGCAGCAAATTAAACCAAAGTTGGGTCCTGACAGACAAGCCTTAACACTACACGATTTATCAAGGGGGTCCCCAAAACAACCCCGAACGTGTTAGGAGCGATCAGTTATGGAATAAAACACCGGTGGCCGAAACTAAGGCGGCAACAACGGAACAAATCACCCGGCAAAAGGCTAGGCATTCCGTTATTTACCAAGTATATAGGTGCATTAATCAAATAGCAGTTTAAACATAATGATATCAAAATGCCCATGTTATCACATGGACCAGCTCGCACGTGCAACTAGCAAGCTATCCATTAGAGGTTGAGCAAGCCTACTTAGCCAAACAATATTTGCTAGGACACGGAAGTTTTTGGGGTTCATAGCAAAGACACGTGGCATTTTTATCATGTGGTAGGCAGCGAGTATGTAACGAAGGAAACGTATCTCTAAGCATAACAAAGATAGAAACAGTGTCAAGGTCACGGTCATCTTGCATGTGATTTCTTCAGCTTGGAACTGCTCTTGTTCTTCCTGCACGAACTCTCCAGAATCCACCTACTCGCTCTCCGTACCCGATGCTACCCAAGATAAAGATAACAGCAAATAATCACCATCAAAACATAATGCAACAACCAATATGATGCATCTGTGAAGAAGGAAACATGCACCACTATTCTAGTCACTTTCAGATGCATTGGTTGAGTTGTTTATATTGTGGACAGAACCTGATGTTACTTTATCTTGACATGCATGAACATGGCATTAACATGTGCAACACGAGAAAATGATGCAAAAACATATAAAGCACGTTGTGAACGGAGTCTCGGTTCAACCGAAAACTACAAAACAAGTTACGAAGGTCTACGGGTTCAAAACACCCACAAACACAACTAAATGGGCACTCACTGGTGTAAATAGGATGCCAAGTGATCAAGCATGAAAATACAAGTGGAATGGTGCTTGAGAATACACCACACCATCAACCAATGCTCACACAAACTCTAAAACCATATAAGCACACTAACCACTCATCACTTCCATAACATAGGTCCAACAAGGTGCCACAAAAGCAAAGGGGTTACAATTAAGGAACGAAAACATTTGGGCTGTTACAGTACACTTATAAGCACATTAGTTACTTAACATATAAGTCTTCAAACCACCAAAATCACTAAGGGACCTAGATGCACTTACAATCTCCCCCTTTTTGGTGGTTGATGAAAATTACGTTAAGTTTTCAACGGGGATAAAAATATGAAGTGTAACTACTGAGTTTGAGGAATTTGAAATCAAGATACTGAGAGAGTCCCCCTTAAGATGTGCATATTTTGAGAAATTTCTTTTCACACCACATGCACATTGATGATTTATATCATGGAGTCCCCCTGAAGATGTGCATACATCTGACATATAAAATGAGGAATTTGAGAATGCATGATGAGAAATGGTATCTGACGAATTTCAGCATGCGTGCATTAATATATTTTGAGGAATAAGCATGCGAAGAAAAAGGTTCAAAAAGAGTCAGAGTACCATCGGGCTTAAGTTACAACTCATTACATAAAACACTTCAGAAGAACCAAGAGTTTGTAACTTAATAAAGTTCATAAGCCCCAAAATAGATGTCGTTTGAAGACTAACTCAGATTTCTCCCCTTTGTCATCAAGTGATGAAAAGGGACAAAACTTAGGACTAACGCCCCATGAAGACTTTTCACTTCTTGGTTGATGAAGAGGCGTGAGGATTCTTGGCGACAAGCTTCTTCCTTGGACCAGTTGCAGTGTCTTTTTGTTCTTCATCTGACTCAGCAGTGCGGAATGAAGAAAAAGAACTGTCCTCAAGGTCAGGAACTAGAATCGGCTTGAATTTCTTCTTGGGAGGCCACGACCAGTCGAAGTCCTGATTAAACTCCAATTCCTTAAGTTCCTCTTGAGTCTTCAGATGAGCCAAGGTAGCCCAGGTACGATCAAACACCTCATGAAGATAATAGTGATTTTTCCTCACTGCATTCTGAATCTCGTTGAGGATTTTCACAATGGCACATAATTGACGTTTGACCCATTTGTGTTGCGATCGACCTTCTGATGAAGGCTGAGGAGTAGCTCTCTGTTATTCATCACTCTTGGGGCAGAAGGGCTTGGTGGATCTTGGGTAGCAGTGTCATCATATGAAGAATATGACTTCGCTTCGCGAAACTGGCCATCAAGGGGGCGATTTCCTTCATCAATAACAGATTTTCCTTTGCCTTCAACAGGCTCAAATGTCTTCTTGATGACTCTGATTGGCGGCAGATATCCGATGTGATTAGGAAAATCAGCATGTAGTTGATGCCTGACCTGCTTCTGCAGAATCTTGTGATCCACGAAGCATAAATCTTCATGTCAAAAGGCGAAAGTGCATTATCAGCCAAAGTCCTCAAGAAGAAGACATGAAGGTTTATTGGTATGCCATGGATGATATTGAAAAGGATATTCTTCATGATGCCCACGACATCTTATTCATCATCATGGCCTTTGATAGGAGCGATAACATTGGCCAGGATTTTGTAGACTGTTCGTGGTTCATACTTCAAGTCTTGAACCAGAAAGCGAGTCCTTGGAGGTTGGTGTAAGTGAATCTAGTGCCCCTTAGTGATTTTGGTGGATTGAAGACTTATAGGTTAAGTATCTACTGTGTTTTTAAGTGTACACAGGATCTATAAGTCATTGAGGAGTTTGAGATATTTGAAGAATATCGACCCCTAAAAATGTATGTCTTCGGTTGAAGAAATTGGTCTGAAGCTGAAGAAATGAATCGCGAAGAATTTACGATGAAATGGATATTCCTCATGAAGATATTGATATTGGGAAGATCGGTGGTTCCTGAAGAATATCGTTCTGAAGAAATTGAAGCGTGAAGATTTTCGTTTTCTGTTTTACTTTCTTCGCATTTGATGAATAGGAACACCGTACTGTTAAAGGGGGTCAAAGTAACACTATGGAATGGATTTCCTCATGATGCTCAACCCAAGCCAAATCCTACTAAAAGCCTCAAGTGAGGAATATGAGTAACATGAGGACTCACAGTTGAGAGTCCCGACCGTTTCGATAAGCCACGCCAAGTCACTGATCTTATCCACTCCAACGGTCATATTATTTAAGGGCATTAATGTCAAATCTTGTCGGGATGCTCCCAGGCTATAAATAGCCGCCCCCCACAACCGCTAGCTGGTTGGCTGCTCCGTTAGAAACTGACACTTGTCATAAGAGCAACCCAATTCCTCAGAGCTTTCGAGAGTAAATCATCAGTGAGGAAATACACCACCCACAGAAACCACAAACCAAATTTAGTGATTGAGCATCACTGAAGAAGTTGTTCCTGTGTGGGACTGAAGCCTGTTACCTTTGAGGACTGTGCATCCTCCAGACGGTTAGGCGTCATGGTCTAGAGCAATCCAGCAGTCAATTGTGGATCGTCGGGTGACCGAGTTTGTGAGGGTTTGGAAGTCTGCCCTGAAGACTTACCAGGAGTGTTGGGCGAGGACTGTGTGTCCTTAGCTGAAGGAGAATACGGTAGGGACTGTGTGTCCCGGGACTGGGTGTCCTTTGGTTTAAATACCAAGCCGCTCCAAACCAGATGTACAACTGTCACAGCAGTTGGAACTGGGTCATCAACTACAGTCTTCACCAAGAATCGGGTTCTAATTCCTCAACTCTTTACATTCTCTGTATTATGTGTTGATGACTTTCACAGTGACTGTTTGAAGAATTTGCTGAAGACTCTCTCTGAATTTCTTCAACCCCAAATTCTTCACTTGAGTAAATCATCATCTGTATTCTGCGTGCCTGCTTGTTGTGCAATCTGTTTTCATAATCTTCACTCTGTAATACTGCTGTTGTGAACAATTGCACAACTGATCCTTAACTGTTTCCGCTGTAAGTTAGTCATCAGTGAGGAATTTCCTCAAAAGGAATTTCCTCAGTGATGAAATTCTAAAAATCTCCTATTCACCCCCCCTCTAGTCGATATAACGCACTTTCAATTGGTATCAGAGCATGTTCAAGGTGACTGCACCATGTCCCACCTACGAAGGGAAGAACTTTCCTTTCTGGAAGAACAAAATGTAACTGCATCTGCAAGCAATTGACAATGATCTCTGGTATATTGTGGAAAATGGCGTTCCCCTCGTTTCTGCCAGTGTCACTGCAGCTGATGTGAAGAGATTTAAGCAACTCGATTCTCAAGCGAAGAACATCATCTGTGGCTATTTGAGCCCAGGTCAGTTTGGAAGAGTAAGTGCTTTGGGATCTGCAACACTGATGTGGGAGAGATTGTGCAAGGTAAATGAAGGAGTATCAACCCAGCGTGACTCTCGTGTTGATATTCTTCGCAATCTCTTCAATCGCTTCAAGAGACATGACAATGAATGCTGCCAACACACCTTTGATCGCCTCACTAATATATCCAATGAACTGCAAGCACTGGGAGCTCGAGACATCACTGATCACGAAGTTGTGAAGAAACTGCTGAGATCCTTGGATTCCTCATTTGACACTATAGTTCTGATGATTCAAGAAAGACCAGACTACAAGATGCTAGATCCAGCTGATATTCTTGAAAGGCTAAATACTCATGAATTCCAGCAAGAAGAAAAGAGAGATCTATATGGACCAAGCTATTCCAGACCACGAGCACTGAAGGCTAGATCAATTTCCTCATCTGAAGAAGAAACGGATGATAGCAGTTGTGACCCTGAAGAATTTGGACAAGAGCTTGCAATGCTTGTGAGGAAATTCCAGAGATTTACACGACTAGGACAGTTCAGTAAATCATCAAGAAGAGACATGAGGAAATCAGAATCTGCATCTGAGGACTACAAGAAACGGACCTGTCACAAGCGCAAGAAATCAGGCCATTACATTGCTGATTGTCCTCGCTGGGGAAAGGAATCAAAGAAAAAGAAATACAAGGATGACAGTTCTCATGACTCAAAGAAAAAGAAGAAATCTTCAAAATTCTCATCATCAAAGTCCTCTTCACACAAGAAGACTAGCTTCAGAAAGGCTCGGGCACTTATTGGCAAGGAAATGGATTCCGAGGCAGAATCAGAAGAATGTGATGATGAAGAAGGCTCTGGAGAAGATTCAGAATCCGGACAGGCTAGTCTTGCACTAGCAACCAATTTCGTCAGCAAGTCAATCTTCAATCTTGAAGAAAATGAGTGCACCATCCATACTGATGACTATGCTGATGACTTCGCTCCAACCTATTGCTTCATGGCAAAAGGTTCAAAGGATGACAAACCCAAAAATACTGAGTGGGTTCTCGATAGTGGCTGCACACATCACATGACTGGTGATAAAAGCCTACTGATGAATATGCCACTAACTCCTTCACCTCTGAAGCAAATCACATATGCTGATAAAGGTAAAAGCAAGGTATTGGGACTTGGCAAAGTAGCTATTTCCAAGGATAGGCATATGGACAAAGTGATGCTTGTAGAATCCCTTGGTTTTAACCTCATGTCAGTCTCGATGCTTTGTGATCTTGATATGATTGTTATCTTTGGTAGATATAGATGTGTAGTCATCATGGAATCTGACAGATCCAAAGTCTTCAAAGGTGTAAGAAGAGGGGATTTGTACATTGTTGACTTCTCTACAGGTCCTCAACCAGCCACTTGCTTACTAGCAAAAACCTCAGAAGGATGGCTGTGGCACAGAAGACTAGGTCATGCAGGCATGAGGAATTTGCACACACTTGCAAGGAAGAACCATGTCATTGGCATCGAATCTGTCAAATTCCTCAAGGATCATCTCTGCGGTGCTTGTGAATCTGGGAAAATGACCAGATCCAAGCATCCCTCCAAAACCATCATGACCACTACCCGTCCATTTGAATTGCTTCATATGGATTTGTTTGGACCTACTCACTATGCAACACTAACCAATGCAGCATCTCTATATGGCTTTGTCATAGTTGATGATTATTCCAGATACACTTGGGTGCATATCATAGTGTATAAAACTGAAGTGCAGGAAATCTTCAAACGATTTTCTTCAAGGGCCTCGACGAACTTCGGCATCAAGATCAAACATATTAGGAGTGATAATGGAACCGAGTTCAAAAACACTGGTCTTGATGATTATCTTGATGAACTTGGTATTACTCACGAATTGTCTGCTCCTTATACTCCTCAGCAGAATGGTGTTGTCGAAAGAAAGCACAGGACTCTGGTTGAAATGGCAAGAACTATGCTTGAAGAATATCAGACTCCTCGTCGCTTCTGGCCTGAAGCAATCAACACTGCATGCGATATCATCAACAGGGTATATCTTCACAAATTCCTCAAGAAAACCTCATATGAACTCCTCACTGAGAAGAAACCCAATGTAAGTTATTTCAAAGTCTTCGGTGCAAAATGCTAGATTAGAGATCCTCACCATAGCTCAAAATTTGCACCTAAGGCACATGAAGGTTTTATGCTCGGTTATGGAAAGGACTCGCACACCTACAAAGTCTTCAACAACTATCACAACAAAGTTGTTGAGACTGTAGATGTGCGGTTCGATGAAACTAATGGCTCGCAAAGAGAGCAATTGCCTTCTGATCCAGATAAACGGTCCCCTGAGGAAGCGATAAAGCTTAAGCCTACTTAAGACATTGTTCCAACTGAGGAAATTGAAGAAGAAATAATCCCTATCGCTGACAGAAACCAAGAAGATGCTCCTGATGAAATTGCAACAACACCACTTCCTCAGCCCAGACAAAATCCTCAACCAGCTCATCCGAGGATTGCAAATGAAGTAGAACTTGACAAAATCCTCAACGACATCAACGCGCCAGGTCCTCTCACTCGCTCAAAAGCTTCACACTTAGTTAACTTTTGTGGGCATTTCTCTTTTGTATCTATCACAGAACCCTCAAAAGTAGCTGAGGCTTTTCTGGAACCGGAGTGGATCCAAGCCATGCAAGACGAACTTCTTCAATTCAAGCTGAATGACGTATGGGAGCTCGTCAAACGACCCGATCCTCGCAAGCATAACATCATCGGCACCAAGTGGATTTTCCCAAACAAGCAAGATGAGGACGGTCAAGTGGTGAGGAACAAGGCACGACTTGTAGCCCAAGGCTACACCCAGGTTGAAGAAATAGATTTCGATGAAACCTTTGCACCTGTTGCTAGACTTGAAGCTATTCGAATTCTACTTGCTTATGCTAATCATCATAACATCATCTTATATCAGATGGATGTGAAAAGTGCATTCCTCAATGGTAAGCTTGAGGAAGAAGTATATGTTGCTCAGCCCCCAGGTTTTGAGGATCCAAAGAATCCAGACAAAGTCTTCAGACTCAAAAAGGCTCTGTATGGCCTCAAGCAAGCCCCTCGGGCATGGTATGATACATTGAAGGAATTCCTCATGAAGAAAGGCTTCAAACCTGGTTCACTCGATCCAACTCTTTTCACAAAATCTTATGATAATGAACTGTTTGTATGTCAAATTTATGTTGATGATATCATATTTGGCTGTACTGACAAAAGATACAGTGATGAATTTGCCTATATGATGAGTGAAGAATATCAGATGTCTATGATGGGGGAGCTGAAATTCTTCTTAGGTCTTCAAATTCGTCAACAAAACAATGGAATCTTCATATCACAGGAGAAATACCTCAAGGATGTTCTGAGGAAATTCGACATGCATGAATGCAAAGGTGCCAAGACTCCAATGCCTACCAACGGTCACCTCGGCACTGATGAAAATGGTAAAGATTTCGATCAGCAGGTATACCGTTCTATGATTGGCTCTTTATTGTATCTATGTGCATCTAGGCTAGACATAATGCTTAGTGTTTGCATGTGTGCACGTTTTCAAGCAAAACCGAAGGAATCACACCATAAGGCTGTGAAACATATTCTTCGATACTTAGCTCACACACCAACACTAGGATTATGGTATCCCAAGGGCTCCAATCTTCACCTGGTAGGGTATTCTGATTCAGACTATGCTGGTGACCGTGTGGATCGCAAATCAACTTCTCGCACATGCCATTTCCTCGGAAGATCACTGGTTTGCTGGTCCTCAAAGAAGCATAACTGCGTATCACTCTCCACTGCCGAAGCTGAGTACATTGCTGCTGGTTCTTGCTGTGCTCAATTACTATGGAGAAGCAAACCCTCAAGGACTACGGCATCAACATGAAGAATGTGCCTCTCTACTGTGACAATGAGAGTGCTATCAAGATTGCCTATAACCCAGTACAGCACTCGAAGACCAAGCACATCCAGATTCGTCATCATTTTCTTAGGGATCATGTCCTCAAGGGCAATATCCTCATCGACCATGTGAAGACTGATGATCAACTGGCTGATATCTTCACTAAGCCCTTGGATGAGAAAAGGTTTTGCAAGTTGCGGTGTGAGCTAAATATCTTAGAGTCTTCAAATGTTTTGTAAAAACATGCACACATCCTAATACTTATGCAAAGTTGATGACTTAGATGTGCAACACATGATGAAACGATTTTCTTCAACCGATGAAGAAAGTCACTCTGAATGTGAAGAAATTAACGAAGAAATTGATTCTCAGAGCCCTACAACAATTGTACGCGGCGTCTGTAATCAACATTCTTATATGGTGGGCAACGCCACCGCACAATGTGAAATTCCTCAAGTTGATTTTCTTCAAATGATCAAATTCTTCACAATGCATTTTTCTTCAAAACACTTGTTCTTCATTGTGATGATCTATTGCAAAATCTTAAAAAAACACTTGATGACTTTCACTTGCCTAGGTAGACTGTGATTTCTAGTCCTCAACAGCATTCACTTATTGCTATTTCTTCAAGTTGATGTTTCTGCTAAGTGAATGTGATCGGACCCTATTTTCCCTCTATGCTATACTTATCCAGTCTATTCAATTCTTCATATGCGTTCTACTTGAAACTTTGTTCAAAATCCTCACTGCATCCTTGCCAGCTGATGATTTTGTAACGAAAATCCTCAAATCTTCGAAAAATTGTTTTCTTCAAGGGAACAGTAACTGAACCCCCACTTCCCACGATTGGATAGCCACGATCTCCACTATCTCCACCGCATCGTACGGGAGCTACACGTGTCCTGCGGAGACGTAGAGGCAAGGGCTATTCGGTCCGAAACTTTCGCGCCAAACAGTAACTTTCGGGCTATAAATATGTCCTTAACCCCCTCGGTATCATCTGAGAGTCCTCATGTTACTCATATTCCACAGAAAGAGACTACTGAAGCCTCAGCTGCAGCAGCTGATGAATCTGCTTCTGCCACAAAGTCAGCTGATGAAAATCAAGCTGAAGAAAATGTCCAGTCCGAGCAGGCTCCTCCCACTGAACAAGCTGATCAAACTCCTCAAGCTGAGAAGGATGAAGAAATTCCTCAGCCTGATGCTCAGCTAGAACAAGAAATTCCTCATCCTGAGGAAACTGCTGAAGAAAATGTTCCCGCCCCTGACAATGAATTCATTGTCCTCAACCCAGAATCTGCCATGGTTGTTTCCCCTCCCATTCCTCAGCACAATCTCAATCCAGTTCAGCGCCTGCCATTCTCGAAGAGGCCAAACTTTCACACTGATGATTTATATCATGGAGATCTCCCCCTGAATCTTGTAAATCATGCATACATATAACATATCATATGAAGAGAATGAGGATGCATGATGGCAAGTGGTATCTGATGAATTTCAGCATGCGTGCATTAAAACTTGAGGAATAAGCATGCGAAGAAAAACGTTCAAAAGCGTCAGAGTACCATCGGGCTTAAGTTACAACTCATTACATAAAAACTTCAGAAGAG